>NW_004524749.1:4438381-4462135 GCF_000260255.1 Octodon degus
AATGTTGGTTCTTCCTATCCAGGAGCATGGAATATCTTTCCATTTTCAAAAATCCTCTATGATCTCTTTTTTCAGAGTACTGTAATTTTCCTTGATTAGATCTTTGACTTCTTTAGTTAGGTTAATTCCAAGGTATTTCATTTTCCTCAGTGCTATTGTAAAAGGTATCATTTCTATAATTTCCCTCTCAGTGTGTTTGTTGTCTGTGTAGTGCATTAGATCTTAATATGTACTTACATTTAATCTTCAAAACTATTCCATTCAATCGACATAGTTTTTTTTCCCCATTTTATATATGAGAAAACAAAGGCATAGAGAGGTTAAAATTAATCAAAGGTAACACAGCTAGTAAGTACCAAAATTGAGATTCAGATCTGTTCTGGGCCAGATTCTGTTCCTTTATCCTCTAAATGTACAACTCTTCTGCTGCACAAGTGAGGTGGCACTGTGTTTCCATATCTTCTAAGACTAAAGATTAAAAAGTATCAACAAAAATCTGGGAGTTTCTCTTTTGGAGGGACTGAGGCTCCAAGTAAGTTCCCCTAAGTTAGGGACTGTTCTATGGAGCTTTTCCTGGGGTCACTGTATTATTATTTGACCAGGATGTTAGCAACTTCTCTTGCAGGAGATAATATGATACAAACAGGTGAACACCTCTGTTCCCGTGTCTGATTTTCTATTCATGATCCAAGGCCAGCATTAGCAGATTTGAGAAGGGTTTCGTTTTTCAGTTTTTAAAAAGATTTCAAAGTTCTACTTAAATCTTTCTGCTTTAAATCATTTTTCTTTTATTCATTCTTCAAAGGTTTCTGAGAGATTGCCAATACTTGACTCTGCTTTGACAAAGCTATCCTTGGATATCAGATTAGATAAAATGATGAATTGCATTTAAGACTCCACATAAGTTAAAAGCCCTGGAGTTTAGTGAAAAACTTTCTCAACCACAGTCAAATCCCATAGCTTGTAAAGAATGGAAGGGGCTAGGTTTACCTATAAAATAATCCAATTCATTAATGTTGTTGCTGGGATTACTTAAATCCAGCAGCAAGAAAATTTTCTATATTTTTACCTCCAAGTAAGCCTATACAGGCAGCAAAAATCTCCTAGGTTATGGCAGGAAAGAATTTTATTCTAAATGAAAGATAACATTCATATTATACATAGGGATACATTTCCTGTACTTCATAGATACTGCAAATGGATATTTCTGACTTTTCACCCCTGAAATTGGAGTACAGTACATACCATAATCAAAGTTGATTATGTGGTGGCTATTGTATAGTTATTACTTGAGCTTTGACATGTGCAGAATGGATATCAACTGTTTAAAAGAAAACTCCTAAGACAACAGCAGATTCTGTTAAGCAATAATTCATTACCAAGGGGTTAGTGGTATAGAACATGCACACACTGGTCATCAGAGGAAACACTTCATAAAAATTGAGATGTTTTAGGAATTCCCTAACAATGTTTCCATGTACTTTAGAATTACGTTTAAATAAGTTTACAATAATGGAAAGAAATTGTTCAAATGAAAGAGGAATAATAGAGGGGAAAGGAAAGAAGGGACAAGAAGAAAAGCCGAATAAAGGGGAAACTTGAAACAAAGTTTTGGTAAATAAGAAGGGGAAGGAGGGTTGAAAGGAAGGGAGAGAAAGAGAAAATAAGGTGAATCAATATGTGTCATGTACTGGTAAAATTCCCTATGATGACTGTTACCATTAAGTATATCTAAAGTGTTCTAATAAAATAAAAAAGAAGGAAAAATGATAAAAATGTCTCAATAGGGAAAAGCTAAGTTCTGATAAGAAAATATTGTGTTAGTTTAAATGGCTCTAATTTTTAAAATATTTCAATGATACATAAAATATGAATTGTCTCTGAATGACGGTGAATTGGATTTGATAAGATCGGATGGATATCAGCAGTATGATGCAGCATTTATGAATTATGGGCCTTGTGTGTTTTGTGGTGCTGGGGATTAAGCCCAGGGTCTCACATATGATAGGCAAGTGCTCTACTACTGAGCTACAAGCCCAGCCCATAACTTTGTTTTTGATGGCACATAGCCAGAGCAAAACCTTGAACCTAAGAATGTATTCACAATAGATTTTCTCCTCGTGCTTATTTTCTCAAAACCTCAGTTATTCATCCAGAAGTGATAATGAGAGAATGCATATCAGACCCCTCACAGGGGGCACATGCACTTTTGATAATTGTGAGACGCTAGGTCTTCTGTTTGCGTGAGGGAGCAGGGGATGCTTTATAACATTCCTTTCTTTCTCTTTTCCATTTCCTCTGTGAGCAGAAGGTTCTAAAAGAACTGCTGATGGTACTCTTACCATTTCTGAAAAATTATTTTAGTGGCCAAAGAGGGGTAAAACTTTCTAATAAAAGCCTATCCTCCTGCTGAGCACACATAGGCATGCAACCCTCTCAACACACACTGGAACAAATGTTTGTAGTCCCAGAGTTCAAAAAAGTTCACCCAGAAGTGGACAGAAGAGGAACCAGGTCATCCAGAGACACAAAGGGGTGAGATAATTTCCCTCTATCTCTTCCACTCCATGTTTTTTCCTTGAAGTCATTCTGGAAAATTCCAGTGTCATTTTATCTGCTGTGCTATGCTGGGGCTCATTGTGAAGTGGAAGATGGTCCAGGAACTTACTTCCTCCAATACTTACAAAAATTTCCTCTCCCCTCTCCTTCACCACTATGGACTTGCAATTTCTAAATGATACATAAGCATCTAAAACTTCAATTTCTCCCTCTTTCTAGAGTACTTAGCACATCCCCAGGACCTATACATGGGTTATGACACAGAGTTTATGGAAATCTTAGAAACTTGGATGTGAAGTGTTTCTAGAACCAAAGCAATGTGATTTTGTCAATGCAGATGAAACTGGAGCCAAATGGCCTAAGTGTAAACTCTGGTTCCAGAAATTTTGTTAACTTTTTGCCCCATAATCTGTCTCATCAGTCCAAAGGAAATGATGTTGCCTCCCTTATCTTGAAATCAAGAGAGAGAGGAGGTTTGAGAAGTAATCTGTAAACTATGAGGTAGTATAAAAGTGATCGCTGTCACTGCCAAACATGAAATCTGTCCAATGAACTCTGTTCAGCAATTTTATGTCCGAACAACATCAGTGTTAAACATTTATGAAGATGTAAAAATTTCAACTATATATATATATATATATATATATATATATATATATATATTTAGCTTTCATACATTCTATATTCTACTAGAACTGGAGTCAACAAATCCTAGCCTGCATGCAAATTCTGTGGGAAGTCTTTTTTTTGTAAATAAAGTTTTATTGGAACTCAGCCACATTTGTTATACTTGTATATACCGTATGCTGCTTTCACCTTACATGGGCTGAGGTGAGCATTTTCACGGGTGCTTGGCCCACAAAGTTGAAAATGTTGATTATCTGGCCTTTTACTGAAAATGTTGTTCAGTGTCTACACTGAAGGCAATGCTAGATGCTCTGAAAATTGTATATCAGAGCTGCAATTGCCACATTTTATGCATTTTCAAGGTGACCCACTAGAATCCAGAGGTCAATGTTATGATTTTTACTTTCAAATCTCATTCTTTTTACATTTTTATTTTAGTAGATATTTTAGAAGTATAAATATTTTAGGCATTTCAGCATGTATACAACATATAAGAAACAAGTAATTACAATATAGATGAATAATTTAAAGTATTTAAGAACAAGTCCACAACTTTGCCAAGTTATTTCATATGGATCTGGTTATTTTGACTGATTCCAGTAAGGTGCTGCCCTATTTGAAAAACAGTAATAGAGGCACCCGTTCCTCATTGACTAATATTTGGGTTGTGCCAATTTTCACTGTAAAGCAGAGTAATGCAGTGAACCGTATGGTTTGTATTTTTTTTTTCCAGACTGATGCTTATTTGACAAAGCCTGGTGATAGGAGCCAATTCTGACCTTGTCCAGGTTTGAGGAGTACATCCAGCTAACAAACTGCAGGCCCAGACACTGGGGCCATTGCTACATTATTCTTGGCTGGCTACAGATCTGCCTTATCTGCCCTGATGACAAATGGATTACACTGAAAATGTTCATGAGTTTCGAAAGACAAAGGGAGAAAAGGTCCCAAACACTTCACAAACCTAAAAATCTATAAAGGGAAAAACAAAGTAATCCAGGATGCTCGGGAGTCCGCTTACTTCTTACCTATCTCTGATTGTTCTTTGACAACAACCAGAGCTTTCTCCCATGTGTGGGGCAAGGTGGCCCACCTTTTCTTCCCCACCCCACCCATGCCTAGGGGCCTCCATGCCCTCTGGCTTCTGTGTACATTTTCCTGCTTCATGTATCTTTGAATTTAATGCAGCATTCTGGAAAATCTAAAAACTTGTACTCTGACTTGAATTATTATTATTTTTTAATTTTTTTAATTTTTTCTCCATAATTTTATTGAGAAACAACAATGAGACAGTTTCAAATCAAATTGGTAGGACAGTTTCAATAATTAACACATTGCATACTCTCTTCCTAGTGGTTATTTGCTGTACAAGATGCAGACATTATATCTTATTCACAAACACTATTAGAACAAATTCCTCTATTCATTAAGAGAATGTAATTATATATCTATCTTAACCATCTTGAATATACAGATACAAAATGAACATTCATTTATATATCCTCTTTGTTTAGTTCCGTCATTTAAATATTATAGGTATGTAAACTCAGCAAAATATATTCCAAAAGAGTCCAGTAATCCATAATAGTATTGGGTCTTCTGCTTGACTGGCAATGTCAGAAATTGTTGACCTGAGTCCCCTACAGCTCAACCTAACAGCATGGGTTTACTTCTTTTTTTTTTTTTTTTTTTTTTTTTTTTTTTTTTTTTTTTTTTTGTGTGTGTGTGTGTGTGTGTGTGTGTGTGTGTGTGTGTGGCCAGCTCAGCCCACCAGGGTGCGGGGCTGGCTGGCATGTGGTGCTGGGGAATTGAACTGCGGTCCCTTTGCTTTGCTAAGCTTGTTCTAAGTAGGTGCTTTAGACCACTGAGCCATCTCACCAGCCCAGGGTTTACTTCTTATACTTTATTTTTATACTTTTCTGCTGGATGGTTAAGACCAAGGTAAAGCAAGACCTATGCAACAAGAGTTGTAGCTTTTAGGTCTAATAAGGTCAGTGAGATCCCATCAGGATTTATCCTGAGATCCTGTACGTCAGATTGTAGATCCTTTGTCAGTGTCAGCCACGTGGATGACTGACTTGAATTATTATGTACTTAGGAGGAAGGGTTATTTTTGCAATCACATCTTATGGTATAGGATTTTTTTGGGGGGTGGGGGGAGGCTGGCTTAGGCTGCCTTTTTTTTTCTTTTTTTTTTTTAAATTTTATTGAGAAACAAATAGCAATGAGTCAGGTCTGATAAGGCTTGGGGAGCTGGGGATTGAACCTGTGATCCCCTGTACCTGACTGGGTTTGCACCGGCAGGTGCATAAACAACTGAGCTAACCAGCCATCCCTCATATTATGGTATAAAAAAGAAAATATTGTAGCTCTGAAAACCACCAGTTATCTACGTGAAAATTCCTTTTACCCCCACTCTATGGGGTGGAACAAGGGGGTTTCCAGCCTTTGCCACTCTTCTCATTTCCTCTCTTCCTCACCTCTTCTTCCCTCCCCCATTGCCTCTCTTCGTCTCCTTTCCTCTTCTCTCTTTTCTTCTCCTCTTTCCTCCTTCTCAATATCATTTACTGGGTTGTAAGCAAAGGAGCATGTCATGGCCTATTGGAACTGCTAGATTCACATTAGGTATGTGCATATCACTTCTTTCTCCTTGAATTTTATTCTTTTTGAGCAAGGTCATTTGCACCCTTGGAATCAAAGTGAATTGCATGTTCAAACTTTAGAAAAAAATGCTTTAGCTACCATAAAGCTGTAAGCTTTGAAAGGGTTACTGTTTTAGTGACCATTAGAGTCCTGTGCTTCTTCTGAAATAGATGTCCAATAATATTTATTAAATGGATGAATGGTAGTAGAGGACCAAGCAGTGAAGTGGGAGGTAGCTTTACCCTAGTATTTGGGACCATTTAGGCTCAATGTAAAGATTCCTAAGTGAGAGACTTTTCAGCTATGAAACCTGGGCATTAAGTTGTAGAGAGATTAAGGAACTCTCCCTCATTATTCATATTATATACTTGAGGTTGTGGAGTGAAAGAAATGATACAGTGACTGCACACAGTATTTACTCTAGAATTGAGCTCAGAATAAGAAAGGCCACGTGAGTGGTCTGAGTCAGAGCACCAGCCCTGGAGTTCCAAGTTCATCCCTTTGCTGTGCTGTGAATCTTTAGCTATGATTCTACTGTTTGAGATTCAGTTTGTTCATCTATATAACACACAAGTAAAAATACAAGCTTTACAGGTTGGTTATCATGTTTAAGTGAAACAATTAGTGTAACCTGAATAATGTTTTCAATAGATAGGATAGGAAATATGAGTTCTTTCTCCATCTCTCCTTTTTGTCCCCTTACCCAAGATCACCTTCTTATTGGGGTGCTCAAAAGAACATGTTGTTAACATCATAGATCCATAGTATTACATTCAATGCATATATACCAACATATGTCATCGCTAAGAAACTAACAATGAACTGAAGGTTTTACAGCTTTATAAATTTTTAACACTGAACTTGTCAGGAAAATGTAAGAGAGCTCTTTGGACCACATTCATGTTTGGCAGCAATTATTACCAGTGGTGCACTGCTCTATGGCTTACACAGTACTTTGTCAAACCTCATCTCTCTTGATCTCAGTGATGACACTTCAAGATAAGGGAGACCAGTGATGGTAATGTTGTTTCCATTAGGCCAGTGAGTGAGACTGCAGTGCACAAGGTTAGCAGCGTCTAGAGCCAGGCTTGCATTTAGAACACTTGGCTCCCGAGTTCTATCTGCCCTGCCCAGCCCCATTGCCTCGGTTCTAGAAAGACTTCAGAGCAAGACTGGAAGGACTTCCTGCAGATTCTACACCATAGCCAGCAAGCAGATCAGGAGTAAGAACATGCTGAATGCTCTCGAGAGCAGAACAAGACAAGGATCTAACTGCTGATGTATTATGCAGGAGACACAAACCCACATGACAAGGGTGAAGAGGGGGAAACTATGCAAAGTATTAGAGGAGAGGTCCTGGGCTGACCAGATTTCCAGATGAGTCATAACGGAGCACAGTAAGATGTCAGTGGTGAGTATATTTGTTTGACTCACTAAAATGCTCTAGAATAGCTGCAGAAGGAACCATGAAATGAGGGGAGGAGAAGTGACTTCTCCAGCTTGTTCTTGTCCCTTTCTTCCCAATTATGTCAAGGGTTGAAACAAGGTAAAAAAAAATTTTTTTTTGGCATTTAGGACAGGGTGTACAGGGTGTACACAGTCTCACTGCATACATCAGACTCATAGTGATCCTCCTGCTTACAACTTCCCAAGTGCTGGGATTACAGGCGTGTGCCACCACGCACAGTCTCAATCGCACCCAGTCTCAATTGCAGCCTCAGTGTGCCCCAGGAGCGAGGCCAGCACGGCCGGTCAGGGGATCAGACTCCGGCCCCTGTGTCTGCTTAATCTGTTGAGCAATACGGCTGGCCCAAGGTAAAAATTTAAGAGCTTTTCTCTAAATCTGGTACTGACTCCAAAGAAACTGTGATAGACAGTATTCTATCACTGCAACAAATAACTGAGATATATCACCTTATAAGGAGAAAAAGGTTATTTTGGCTCATGAATTCATAGATTTTCAGTCTATGATTGGTTGGTATATTATCTGAGGCCCTGCAGTTAAGAAGCATATCATGACAGGCAGCATGCGACGGAATAAAGCATCTCTCCTCATGCTAGCTAGGAAGTGAAGAAACAGAGGAAAGCCCTAGAGTCCCAAAGTCCCCTTCAAGAATGCTGTCCCGCCCACTAACTTCCTTCTTATTAGCCCCACCTTTAAGAGCCCCACCTTTCCTAGGTAGGTGTGCACGTTTGACACACATGGGCCCTTAGGGACCCCTTATCCAAACTATAAGAGAAACTGTACCAGGGCGTCTATGGTGATCCCGTGGACAGTGCCTTCAAGTGCAGGACAACAGGAAATGGAAGTGTCCATTACAGGATGAAAAGGTTAACCTGCTTTGTGTGTGTGTGTGTGTGTGTGTGTGTGTGTGTTTCAGTTAAACCTATAGAATCAAAAAATATGTATATATGTGCTATATATCTATTATACAGATGCAGCATACCTACTATATATATATGCATATCTGTGTATATATACACAGATTATTTTTTTTTCTTTTTTTAAAATTTATTTGTGTGTGTGTGTGTGTGTGTGTGTGTGTGGCCAGCTCAGCCCACCAGGGGGAGGGGCTGGCTGGCATGTGGTGCTGGGGGATTGAACCGCAGTCCCTGTGCCTTGCTAAGCTTGTTCTAAGTAGGTGCTTTAGACCACTGAGCCATCTCACCAGCCCCATACAGATTATTGATACACAACAAACACAAATACACAATGGAAAATATGAACTATGGAGCAGATACACTGGGAAATCATAAAAGTTGTCTTGAAAGAAGAAATAAAGAGAAAAATATTGGAGACTTCATCTTTTATTTTTTAAAAAATGTATTTAGTATAGGGTCTACAGGTTCTCACTACACAGATCAAACTCATAATGATCCTCCTGTTCTCAGCCTTCCAAGCATGAGACTTCATCTTCATCAGTAATGTTTTCTTTAAAAATTGTATATAGAGAAGCTGGAGGGCCACTGTCTGGGCTCCCCAAGTGTGCCTGTCTAAGTAAGGTTAAATCTTTTCTCCATACCCACAAATGCTCAGCTCCTAGAGGGCAGCAACAGCAGCTGATTTACTTTCATGCCTGACCCAGGGTAGACTTCGGTCAAGGCACTTTCTGATTATGCCCCACCACACCTTCTCTAGAAAATGAAAAAGCTGAATGATTAGTTCAGTTCAACAAATGTGTACAGAGGTCCTATTCAAGGAGTATTGCTCGGCTTTCAAGAAGACAGAAAGATGCTGCAGTTCTGTAGTCAAGAGAATGATCTACATACCCTGAAAATTCCAGGTTCTGGTTCTCATAACCAAAATTTAAAAGCTGTGCATTGAATTTTTGGCTTTTCCTTGGGGATATCATTTTACGTTCATGAGGCAGGTCCTAGTAGGAAACATAATGAATAAGATATTCTGACCTCTCCAGGGCGGGGTGAGGGGGAATGCTACCGTAGTATTTAATATACTGTTATAGAGTTTACTGTGCTCTAATTATGCAATCTACATAATTTATCCCTTTAAAATGAGCCGCAATCCCCAAAGAGTGCTTCCCTATTGATATCAAATGTAAGAGCCTATTTTTAAGGCCATGCCAGCACCACTGCTATACATTAACCTACACAGAATCAATCCATTTCCAAGTTAAGCATGGACCTAAAAATCACTAATGGAGCTGGGTGCAGTTTGTTCATGCGATGTGCAGTCAGGAATCATGCATAATGTAATAGCACAAATGCTAAAAGCAGCTTCCACAAACTAATTTAATCTTGGTTTAATGGACATAGGGAACTGATCTTTAAAAGAGACTGCCAATGGGATTCTTCGGGCCTCCCAGCAGCCCACGAACAAGCTCCAATATTAGCTTTCAGTTCATTCCCTCTTTCAACTAGGGTGTATGAAAGACAATCCAAGCCGGTCACTGCAATTAGGAATAACTTGAGTCAACTGTCATGGAGTGTGTGATATAGACATCTGCATGCATTTGCATATGTCTCTGGTACTGAAATCCTGCTCCCTGCACCTTGTAGTCCACGTACTACCTCAGTCAAGGGAATCTTTTGTACTCTGGAAGATCAGAAAGCCAAACAGTACCCATAGCCCCCAGGCCATGCTGGAGACACTGTCTGAACAAAGACCTGGCATGTGAAGCCTGGATACAATCAAAGGGATTAGAACCACATGCTGCAGCTTTTCTCCCAGGACCTCCGAAGCTCCTAAACATGCACCTAACATGATTAGAGGGAGGAAGAGGATTTCCACGTGAACATGGCATGAGTGTGTCAGTGCATGCATACATACACACTCACACATAAACACACATACACACACAGAGGAAAGACACTTTTACTGATGTGAGATTTGCACTAAATAGTCTTAACATCAAATCCAGCCAAGTACATAACAGACTATCCAAATTTAGGGACTTTATAATGTATTTAGTTTAAGCTATGCAATTTATTTCCAATGAATGTTGCCTTTTGCTGGCACCTCTAGTGCCAACCTATGCACAAATCATTAAAAATCCAGCCTTAAAAAAAAATCCAGCCTTGCTGGGCAGACAGAATACACAATGTATGGGTAAAAAAAAGTGCAGGCAGGATTTGGCAATGAAAGGAAGTGATGGAGGAAGGTTTAGGTGGATAACTTCATAAATTTTCAAGTCACAGAAAGTTGATAAAATAAGAGGTACAGTTTAAAAATGTTATTTAGACTGAAAGAAGCAAACAATAGAATATAATAATATATATTTCACGTCCCAAGAAACAATATCCAGGGGAAAGTTCAATATCAGTAAACTCAATCATTGACCAAGTGACAAATCAAGAAGTGGAATTGTGGAAGTAACCACCAAGATAACTAAAAACAAACAGTAAAAAGACTTCTTGTCACCCGAGCACAGGAATGGAGATGGTGAGCACTGCTTTACTAGCATTTCTGTATTATTGCTGCATTATAATGTATAAACTGTAATTTGATTTTTTTTTGATGTAGAGGGGTATTTCTCAGGAGCTGAAGTAAGAATAGATAGGGATGGAACAAGACAGTGTTGGTTTTCTTTAAAAGCAGCTACACTATGTGTGTGAAAGTGTGAGTGTATGTACATAATGCCTTAATTCCTGCGTGTAATTGAAAAAAAATCATATGCAATACATTGTTAATAACTAACTGAATGCATCTACAGCAGTATTATCCAACATTCTGGTACTTTCTCTGATAATAGAAATGTTCTATAGTCAGACACCTGTAATACCGAGCAAGAGGATTGCTGAGTTTGAGGGCAGCTTGGACTACAAAGTAAGTTCAAGGCCAGCCTGAACTGCCTCAAGAAGATCCAAAAAACTATGTCCTATGACCTATTTCTGCACTTGTCAATATGGTAGCCACTCACCACAAATGACTCTAGAGCACTTGAAATGTAGCTAGTGCAATTAAAGAACTTAGTTTTAGTTCATTTTACTTAATGCTAATTTAAAAAGCAAGATGTAGGGACCTGGGAGATGGCTCAGTAGGATAAGTGCTTGATGGGCAAACACCAGGATCTGAGTTCAATCCCCAGTTCCGCAAAAAGATAAATAAATAAATAAAGCAAGATGTAGCTAGTGAGTACAGTACTGAGATATACAGCTGCAGAATGGGATGGAAGTGTAAAGGAGTTTTCATTTGTTATTGTGTATATTTCTATAGTCTTTGAAATTTTGGCAATATCAAAATAATACCATTTATACACAGTGGCATACTACTCTGCCATGCAGAAGGACAAATATGAGTCTTGCAGGAAAATGGATGAAGGATACGCTTTGAGACCATAATGCTAAGTAAAATAAATCAGACACATGTTTAAGAATCATAAGGTTTCTCTTATATGAGAAAGGCACAGCATAGATAAATTGGAGATCAATATGAAAGATAACTTTGTCACCAAAAGGAGATAGGTCTTTTGCAAAAAGGAAGGGGACCAAAGTTAGAGGGAGGGGAAGGAGGAAGGGAGGAAAAGGGTCTGAAACACATGAAGATGTGTCGGGTCCTTGCACCATCTCCCCTGCAGATGTGGACTAATCAGATAATAACATAAAAAGGAAAATATCTCAGAACAAGATTCCTAAATCTAAAGAATGAAAAAGGAAACACTCATAAAAGCAAAGTATTTGAAAGTCAGATTTCTATAAAACAACTTAAAATATCCTGAGAAGAGTAGCTACCTGGGTGAATATTTCTTACGCCTTCAACTCTGAAATTTTGCATGAAACTTTAGTGCAAGCAGGTAAGCAAGATACGTGGTCTAAAGCATCATCTACTTAGACCACAAGCACTCAGATTTCAGCCCTCTGCTCTGCTAATTACTGTTGTTTCTTCTGCTTTTAATCCTTCCAAAACACTTTGACATCACCCCTATCCAGCTCCTCCTCTTTTATTCTTTTTTTTCATTCTGTCTTTGTTGCTATAGATTTAGAAATGAGGAGATATACAGTTTTCATTCCTTACTCTCACATTAGTGAGAGTGTGTAATGCACACCTATGTTCTACCTATACTATTTACTCCAACCCCAAAGGAACACACCTATGAAGAAGTAGAGGCAAGAGAACTAGGTCCTCTCATCCCCAACCCCTTTCCACCAGTCAAGTTCACCCATCACTGGCATTCCAATTATCTTTCAATTATCAAACAAGCAACGACTCTCCCACCTTTTAGCTCTGGAAACTCAACCAGCTGCAGAATTGGTTACTACATCCATAAAATGGAAATCAAAAGTGAACTGACCGCATAAGGTTCTTGCGGTGCTGCAATGAGCTATTGTACAGCAAATATTCAGCACAGACCTATCAAATAGGCAGAATTCAACAAATGGCAGCTCTTATTATTTCAAAGATAACAAAACCAAGAACTCTCTGCCCTGACTGTACAAAGCAAGAGATTTCCAGTCTACTAGTTCTTAAAAATATCAATCCATCTTTTTTCTATTGTGGCCTGCCAAATCACTTCTGATGTATTGTAAAATTAGAAGTACAATTACTCTTAGAGAAATGACAGATTATACTCCAAAGATTTTTAAAATATGGTGGTAGACAATATTCCTCAATCCAATATGACTGATCTGAGAAGAAATGGCCTGTTTGATGGTGCAACTCATCTCCACGCACAAACAGTAAATGCATCCATTAAAATAATTTACATCTATCACCCACGGGATGAGGACAGAGGAGAAATCCCCTAACCCCTGTCACAAGATGAAGACCCTGCCAAAGAGTGTGTGTCCCTCCTCTTTTTACTTTTTTTAAAATCTTAGAATCTGTTTTATTTTTTTTGACATAATTTTATCGATAAACAAATAGCAATGAGACAGTTTCAAATCAAATTGGTAGGACAGTTTCAATAATTAACACACTGCATACATTCTTCTTAGTGGTTAATTGCTGTACAAGATGTGGACTTGAGATCCTATTTACAAACACCATTAGAACAAATCATTCTATTCAGTAAGAGAATGTAACTATATATCTATCCTAACCACTTTGAATACACAGATACAAAATGGACATTCACCTGTATCCCCTTTTTTGTTAAGTTCCGTTATTTGAATATTATAGGTGTTCTTTTTACTTTTGAAATACCTTTCTTATTTTTTCCTACATATAGAAAAAAAATTCATAAAATGAAAGGAAAAATATCAAGCTTTACTACTAAAATTTTGATATATAAAAATTTTGAAAGGGTGTACGTATACATAAATCTAAATCTGATTAAATCAAAATAAATATATGCAGAATATATAAAAATATAATTTAGTATGTGTCTATAAATTATAGATTAATCACAAATTGAAACACTGATGGGGCCAGGAAGTTCATAATACTCTAAACATCCTCTTATTAACTATATATTGTGTACTTTTTCATGCCAATGTATTGGTGTATATATCATTTTATTCAATATTCATATATATAATTACCCTAAATTTTTACTAATGTACTGATGGATATATGGACTGTTGCCTGTTTAAAGAGATCTTGTCTTTTTTTTTGTTTGTTTTCTCCAAAACTGGGAATGAACTCAGGCCCTTGCGCTTGCCAGGCAAGCACTTATTCTACTGAGCCATCTCCCCGGCCCCTGAGATCTTCTTGTTGATTTTTAGTTATTAAATTTTTGTGATAAATATCTTTATGAAATTATCTTTGGAATATCATATTAGACATGAAATCACTGTGTGAAAGAAAAGCACATTATTAAGGATTTTAATATTTGTTGCCAAATCTTCAGAAATGTAGCAAGTTACCTGTCCACTGGAGGTCAATGGGACCGTCACAGCCTACCCTGTCCCCTACAATGGGGGTCATCAAGCTAATTTGGGCCAATCTAATCAACGAAGAAAAAATACTTGGTTCTCATTTCAATTTTGATTTATTTTTATTTGATTCTTTTGCATACTTTCTGCCTAAATGTCTTTTAACATGTACATTGGTCATTCCCATTTCCCCTTTTTGCTAAAGACATAGGTGTTGCGCTCTATCTTTGGCTTTTTTCAGTATTCTCTGTTTGTGAAGGGGCTCCACACCAGTAAAACTTTTCCAAAGCTCCTCAACAATAAGTGAGCCATCTTCTAACTTTTAAGAAGGCATTTAAAGCCTTCCTTGCGACTTTAACAATTTTTCCTTGTTCTACAGTTATTTACACTACCATCTTTCTTTCACCCGTGACCTCCAAATCCTCCAAATCCATATATATGCAAAATAAAAAGGTATGTGTGCTTATAAAAACCAGCACTTACTGATTTATGAACCAGGCTTAGCTCTGCCATGTACAGGGAAAAATTTGGCACTGAATACCAGCAGCTAAATTCAACAAAGAAAAAATTATTTCTTATGGGAAATCCAACATGGAAATGGTGGTCTGTGCTTTTCTTTTAACTATTCTCTCTGGAAAACAACTCTGGCATTGTCTTGTTGGGGAAGTAGAAAGATGGAGGAGGAAATGGGCGCTTAAATCTTACCTCAAATATGGTGTGTCCCTACTACTCACCGTCCCCTGGACAGAACTAGCAAAGGAGACTGGGGAAGCAAAGCAGGTCATGCATATTCAGTCCGCATCCCTTGTCTCTGCCATCCATTGGCTTCAATGTTCCAGGAATTTCTGAAGCATAAATTCAGGTCTGTCTGTGATGTGGGTGGTTATAATTACTTTAGTTTTCCAGATTAGGAAAACTAATTTGGGTAATTTGTTTTGTAATGTAAATTGCTTAAGGTCACTTAGGCAGTAAGTGGTAGAGTTGGGTTTTAAACCTGACCATTCTGATTCTGAATTCTGCACTTTTAATAAGTAAATAGCTGGGGAAATATCTCAGTGGTACAGTGCCTTCCTGGCAAGGGCAAGGTCCTGAGTTCAATTCCCAGCACCAAAAAATAAAATAATAAATAAAAATGAGTAATAAACAATTGATAGAGTAAATGACAACAAAGATGCTCTAATTTATAAAATATTTGCAGGTATAATAGAATGAGACTCTAGCCTCCTGTGGAAGCCTGGCCTCTTTCTTACTAATGGAAGTGCAGGGCTATGTGCTCTGTATGCAAGTGGTGTATACTTACAGATTGAGGAACAAGGTCCAAACCAATCTGTGCATTTGAAAAAATAATAAATCATGGTTCCTATTCTATTAGGAAACTGTGTATTTATCTTCTAATAGCAACTAAAGTGAAAATGGCTCATAACAATAAAAATCCATTTTGCTATTTAGTACAGTTTGTCAGACTAGGGAAATGGGATTGAATTTCAAAGCCACAGGCAAGCTGGCTGCAATCTGCAGCTACACAGTTGATGGGTTTTTTTCTCCTTTATTTACAACTCTTTTGATAAGCCTTCAGCAAGTTACATAGGTTGTTCTAGTTGTATCTCGTTTGACTGGATTAGAATACTTGATGACAGTTTGGATAAGTTTGAGGCAGATGGTTCTTGACATTTTTCATGGCATCAGTTACAAACCATGCAAGAAACTCTTTCATCCTTTGTTTATCCTTCACTTAGAAGCCACTATAGTAGATCGTTAAACTTTCATTTTTCACAGTGCTGATTAAGGCATACTCCAAGGCAGATGTTACTCTGTACCATTTTTAACAATTTACATTTAGCACCAAAGCTGGCTTTGTACTTGTTCCAGTGCATCAATCCACTTTTTCAAAACTTCAAGGTCAGTCTCTGAAACTGCAGCTCCCTTACCAATTTAGTGTTTCATAAACTTGTCTTGGTTACAGAAACCCTCCTACTATTCCACATGAATATGTTTTTACTGGTCAGCACATAGGACAATTCAATAGTTTTCTTCTTCCATAGTGTAAGAGAATTATTTAAGATTAATTTGCTCATTAGACAAAGAGAAGAGTCTTGAAATCAAACAAAATCAACAACAACGAAGCAAAAACCTCCACCATCTGAATCTAACCTGTCAGGATATCTTATATTTTAAGGAAGCTGTTATAAAATCAGAAGTGATTGACAGTCCTGAAGACAAAATACATTGCCCATCACAGCTGAAATATCAAACAAAGAATAAGAAATATTTCTTTTCTTTTTCATCTTTTAGCAATTTAGTAAATTGCATACTATTTAGTTCAACCTAAGACAAGAAAGAGTGAATAAAAAGCATCTTTAGATACAAGGCAGTGTTGACAAATAGGCTTATCAAATGCAAATTGTAAAAAAAAAAATCTATTATACCTTAGGAAAGCACAACCTTTCACTTTTCCTCTTGTGGCATAATTTCAAAGTTCACTCCTTTTGCATACAAATGACAACATCTTCCAGGAAAATAAGTGTGCAGGAAATTCACCACTTTATATTATCTTCTTTTCTTTCTTTTTTTTTTCCCCCCAAAAAGGATATTTCTTTTATTCAAGGAACTGCAAATAGGAAACCCAGAGAGGAAGCCCCAGCCTGAGACAATTAATGACCACCTTCCCCAACAGAATAGGGGGAGCTAGTGGCCCCTACACCCTTCCATAGTTGACATGGCCTGTCTTCACTGTGTGGCAGCATGCAAGGGGCAGCGCCCGACCTTCCCTGGGACGGGGTGCTCTGCACCCAGCTTGGGCACCCCCACCCCAACTTGGGGAGGGAACAGGGCAGAACAGGAGGCAGTGAGGATGAGCATCTGGCCCTGATGGCAGCAGAGATGACAAATGTCTAAGAGTGAAACATTGAACACAAAACCAACACAGCTGCCCAGAGGTAGTTTGTGAACAGAGGAAAAGGTGGAACCAGAACCTTGGGGGAAGAGAGCCTGGGGATGGGGAGCTTGGCATTGATGCCCACTCAAGGTTAGCAGCTGCATAAGAGCAGGAAGGTGGGTGCAAGCTGGGCCTTAGGCAGCTGCCAAAAGGGACCTGGGCTTCACCTGGGTAGGTGAGGGCCAGCTGCTCTCAAGGGTGTAGCACGGTGGGCAGGGCCTCTGGCTCTTGCTCCTTCCTGTACCCCAGGAGATGTCCAACCTGGGAACTGACTAGGAAGGCTGAGAAGGAAGAGGAAGGTGAGCCCTACTGGATGAGACTGGCTGGGGCATTTGGGGGGCCGAGCCTCTCCCACTGGCCACCCGGCCGCAGCCAGCACAGTGGGGTGGGGCGTAGCAAGCATGAGATGGACCAAGGACCCTTTAAGGCCAGGGGAGCCCTCACAGGCCCCTAGAGGTGAAACCAGAGGAAACAGAGAGGAATGGAAAGTCCCAGAAGGGTGACCCCTAGCAGCGGGCGCAGGGGCACGGGGAGCAGCTAAACCGGTATTAGCCTTGTCTAGGAGGGCAAGTGTGTGCGGGCAGGGGCTGCTCGGACCTCAAGGCCTCCACGCTGGTGTGCTGTAGCGTGGGCAGGCAGGGGTGACAGGCCTGGCGCGGGTAGGGCGGGGCCAAGCCGTCCTCCCAGGAGGAAGTAGCTCCTCCTGGGAGGGGCGGGCGGCACTGTGCGGTCGCTGATCCTCCTCTAAGAACTCCCGCGAGATGCCCTCCTCTTCCTCGTTCTCCAGTGTCTTGGGTTTGCCCTATAGTTTCCACCCTGGAGCCGTGGTAGTTTTCGGGATTTTGGCAACACCCTTGTTTTTGCTCCCTTTCGGTGGGCCCCGAGGTCTCTTAAGTGTTAGCACTTCCCTGGGCTCCTTGGATTCACTGGAGGTTGCTTGCGAGGCCTGCCCCGGGCTCCTTTTCCTGCTTGGAAGCCAGGGGCTGGCTAGACCTGGAGCTCCACTCGCTCGTCTTCCTTCTATCCCGGCAGGTGGAGCGCTGCCGGGATGCTTCTTGGAGAAACGCCAGCGCTAGAAATAGCTGCAGCTCGGAGTCCCAAGTAGAGGATATATTTTATTTTCTTCAAAAAGGAAAAAATAAAAGCAGCGGAGTGTGGTAGTGCACAACTGTAATATCCACACTACAGGAGGCTGAGGCGAGAGGATCAAAAGTTCACGCCCCGCCTGGGTAATTTAGAGCCTGAGAGAGACCCTGTCTTAAAAATAAATGAGGTGATAAGATAACACAAGATAAAATAAGAAAAGATGAGAGATGATAAGTTGCGATATGATAAGATGAGATGAAAGGCTTCCCTGGGTTAAATACCAGATGCCACAGCTTTTTTTCTTTTTTTTTTTTTTTGGCAAAAACCAAACAATAACAACTAGTAAGTAAATAATAGAACCTGGGGTCTATTTTTCCATTTACAGAAGCAAGGGGGTGGGCACGAAGATAGCTCAACAGCATAAGCACCCGCCTGGCAAGCACAGGTTCTGAGTTTCATCCCTGCTACTGAAAAAAAAAAAAAAAAAAGATACAGGAGCACTACACAGATAAGTAAGCAAATCTAAGGGCTAAAAACCTTGAATTATCTAGTCTAGTCCCTTGAATAAAATAACTGAAGAGCCAATCTTCCTTCTCTTCTTTTTACTTACAAAAGAAAAAAACTGAAAAAGCCAATGACAGCGAATGAATTCGTTTTTTAACAGTAGTACTTCCAACCCCAACACAGTGACACATGCCTGTAATCCAAAGTAGTCAGGTGGCTGAGGCAGGAGGATCTTGCTTTGGAGACCAACCTGAGCAATTCAGCAAGGCCCAGTCTCAAAATTAGATAAAAAAGGTTAGCAATGAAAGTCAGTGATACAGTGCTTGCCTCGCTAAGCAAACGAAGGCCAAAGGCCCAGGTTCAGCCCTCTGTACTACACATAAATGCAAGTAGTATTTCCTTTAGACCAGTCTTTATGCAGCTCAGGGTTGCCATCTCAGGATAGACTCTTCTCTATTGCACCCCCCTATTCCTTAAATACTGGGAAGCCTAAAGCAGAATGTGAAAGTCATAATAAACAAAAAGAACTGATACTGATTTACATATTAATAAGCAAAGGAATCCATCCAGATCAAGTACACTTACAAAAGTGTGTCTCTTGCTTATTGCGTTTAAACTATTATAGGCATTTGTTTTTGCTTGTGTATAGTCATAGCCTTTAATTTACCTAAATCATCCACTGACGTATTGAGAGGAGGTAGGCAGAGAATAAAACAGGAGGGAGTGAGGTAAATTGCTTCAGTAAAGATCATATTGTTGGGGCCGGGGAGATGGCTCAGTGGAATAAGCACTTCCCTGGCAAGTACAAGGGCCTGAGTTCAATCCCCGGTTCCGCAAAAAGAAAAAAAAAAAAAGATCATATTGTTATTCACGTATTGTAAGGCTAACAGATCAGGAGAAGACTACAGCCAGAAAGAAGGTGTTTTGTACTTACAGATTTTTCAAGAGGAGGGTGCATGCGATAGAGGGAAGGGATTGCAGGGAGAAGCAGCAGTGGCAGCAGGAGGCCTGGGCTAAGGAAGTACTGCAGGTAGGAATCTTTATTGTGCTTTTCTGGGGAAGAAAGGAGTGAGGCAGGGTGATTAAGGTTAGCAATGGCTAATGTGAATGCTATCAGTAGCTTCTACACGGGTATCTCTAGTTACTGGCACCTGGCCTTGTGTGATCAACACAATCGACCTAAGACAGCAGTGATCAGAAGTTTGAGCTCAATAAAGAAGTACATGGAGGTGTAGACTCTGGATTGGCTGCTTTCTATGTGAAAAGCATGTGGTAGGTGAGAAATCCAAAATCTCAAGGAAACCTGAAAGGGGCAAGCCTTTCAGGGTCACAAAACCCCCTATCAAAGCATCAGAAGCCAGAAAATGAAACAAGGTGAACACCCTAGTGTAGCCTTCCACCAACCCTTCTGCTGGGGATAGGCTAAGGATAGCAAAGCAGAGGCATGGCATTGCAGGTGAGAAGTAGCAATGACAGTTCGGTGGCCACAACTAGACCAGAAGAAGCAGAGGAGAGCTCACACCATGCACCCATAACTTAGAAAGCATTTTAGCTCTCTGTTGCTGCAGAACAATATCTCAAAGCTCAGAGGCTTCAAGCAATAAGCATACTTTTTGACTGTTTTTGGTGTTTGTTTCTGTTTTGTTTTGGTTTTCTTGGTACTGGAAATCTAACTCAGGATGCCATGCTTGGTAGGGAGGTGCTGCGCCACTGAGCTACAGCCCCAGCTTCTCACTGCTTTTGAGTGTCAGGGATCCAGGCACAACTTAACCAGGTGCCCCTGATGCAGAGTCTCCCACAAGTTTGCACTAAAGTGGCTCAAGGCTAGAGCTGCATGAATCTCCAGCGCAAAGTGAGTGTGGGGCAGGAGACGAGGAGGCTGCTAACCTGGCTAGGGAGAAGCATGATGTGTTAGTTACAAAGCCCCAGGTTATAGATGCAGAAGTTTCCAGTGCCCTGCCTGTGGGCTTCTCAGAGAAATGCAGCACAACCTAGACTTGACTGTAGCTGGAAGGTAGGAAATGCAAAAAGACAGCCACCACTGAGCTTTCTGTCACTGTGTTCCCTCATAGTAGTCTGTTCATTTCCTGTACAGTGTATTTATTTTCACACTTTTGCTGGGCCCAAAGTTGCCCTGCAGAGCCTGTTTCTTTTCCTACCTTTAATAAACGCACACCTCGTTACCATTTGTACTTGTCTTGACCGATTCTTCATTCAAGATGGAAAGAACCTAGAAATCAGCTCTAGAAGGAGTCTCCAGCACCCCAAAACCTGGTAACAGATAAGGATCTGCTTCCAAAGTTACTTATATGTCAGAAGGCATTAGTCCTTGCTGGTCTAACATCACTTTTCTGCTACACAGACTCCTCAGCAGAGAACAAACAATCGATGGCTCCTTCTCCTAAAGGTGAGGTCTCCAAGAAGGGTGAGAGAGTAGAGAGTAGGCAACGTTGAGCAAGATGGAGAGAATGCACAGCTAACCTCATCTTGGCAAGGGCGCCCTACTACTTCTGCCGTGTTATACTCATTGGGAGGGTCCTAGGTTCGGCCACATTGAAGCAGAGACTAGATCAAGGGTTGAGTAGCATGAAATAGGGATCACTGGCTGCCATTTCACAGACTTCCTACTATGGGAATGGACAGAAATTGAAACAAATAAAAAGTCTGAAGCCAGAACAACCAAATAGAAAAGCTCCCCTTTCTAAATAGGCAACAGCAAAAGATACTAGTCCCTGTGGCTATCGCTGGTGTTACAGTCTCTTCCATTTTGCAGTTGCATCTGCAAAGAGCTACTAATTAATCCTTTACTAAATATCATGCAGGATCAAGTGCCAGGACTTCTAACTTTCAGGATGTATCATATATTCTCTTTAAGATATAAGAAAAGTATAATAAATGAAAGTTCATAATCTAAAAACTCATAGTGTTCTTTGCAAAGAGCTAATTGATGTGTTACAAGATGTATAAACTCAATAATCTTAAATAGGCAAATAAGAATGATGAGAATTGTTAGTACGGCCACTTTAGACTTTCAACTTGGCAAAGATTAATTGGACTGATATTGCCCAATGTTAGGGAGCATATGGAGCAAAGACACTCTCATACCCTGTTGAAGGAAATACAGTGGGTATGAAATTTTGGCAGGCAATTTGGCAATACTTAACAAAGTTTAAACTTGTGCAGACCCGTTGATCCAGCAATTTTACTTCTGGGAATTCAACTCAGAGAAATAAGCAAGCACACAGAGAAGTATGTACAAAGATAGTCATTGTTAATAAATAGATGGATAGATGATAGATTAAAGCAATTATAGTATCTACAAATGGTGGATAAATAATAGATTAGATCAAATATATGCACCCACTAAAATTTTCAATTAATCTCTGCATTGATAAGGGATAAACTCTGTAAGATATTGCTAGAGGAAAAGAGCAGAAATAGAGTTTACACTGAGATTCCATGTATAACTAGAAAGTTTTATTATAAATATTAACTGTAATAGTTTCCTGATGAAAGGATTTCTCCTGATTTCAATTTCATTTTTTGGTCTGTATTATCTTACATTTTCTATAGAAACTATGCATAAATTTTGCAGCAAGGGCTGCACAATAGAAATATTTTTTTTTTCATGGCTTTCCCTCAGGAACTAGGTATAGCAGGTAATTTTATGATTTTATTTTTTACTTCTTAAAAGGCTTTACACAATAAGCACTCATTCTCAGTCTATTAAACATCATGGAGATAATATTTGTAATGAATAGGTTTTAGAGCTGTAGTAAATAAGCTTTATGTATTTATTTTTTCCCAGAGAAATAACAATACTAATATAAGTGAAAGGTCTAAGGATATTTTATGTAGCTCAATGACCATTGAAAAGCTTTTCCAACTCAAAACACAAGCATGCTCCCAAACAATAACTTGTTGCTTAAATGTTGTAATCATTGTCTTGAAGAATAGTTCATTAAACAGAGTGTGCTTGATTTTTCACCCTTCCATCATATCTGAATGCTTCCTATCACAGACACAGCTACAAAATAGGTTTCTCCTGTAACTCTGAACCTAAGCCAAGAAGACATCTGTGCCCTCAGCCCTTCCAATATATTCCATCTGCTCATTTCTTCATGTCCAGAGCAATATGGAATTTACAATGCTGGCTTTTGTAAAGACCCTTGAGTTGTGTGATTTTCTTTTTATGAGACTTTTTTAGTGCTAAAATTTTTTAAGGAAATCCCAGCACTTGAATGTTTCATTTGGATAATAATAATTGGAACTCAGATTGGAACAATTTCTTTAACTAGAACTGACATCAAAACTTAGCCCTTCTCCAAAGGTCTGTGAAATATGTTTTCTATAGAAGGTACTGGTCAAGCAATTTCCTGCTGCTATGTTAAGCCAGCATCATCTTTGCCTAAACAAATTCGAATAGTGTCTTCTGGAAGCAAAAAGACATTTGTTTGGCATTCAGCTTACCATGCAGAGGAGATATAGGCCATGCTGTCCTTTTGATAAATTAACCATAGAGAACAGATCTTAGAAACAATAAATATATCATATGTGTTCTATAAGGGACTAGAAAAATAGACTTACTCACTGATCTTCTGTATGCCTTGTAAACAGAGAAAAATAAAAACTTTATTTAAATGAAGGGAGGAATTTATCTTATTTTTATAATTAGATAACATTCTCTCCTAATTTTTCAAGTTATATGACAATTTGATGTGGATTAATACATGTCTGGCTTTTCTCACCTAGATGAAAAGAGTATGAACACTAAAATGGTTAAGAGAGACATCTCATGACAATTACTGCAAACAATCTTGTGCATTGGTACACAAAAGATAATAGCTAACATACTGCTAAACATTTACTGATACATGAGTCCAGTCAAGACAAAGATAAAAGATTTAATTCCAGAAAGAAAATACACTTAAAGGAAGACTGATGTTATGGGGTTTTGAAATAGAAGTTAAAGAAATAGAAGTTCATAAAGGAGATTTGAAGAGCTTGTGTAGAAACATAATTGTGGGGGTGCTGGTGAGATGGCTCAGTGGTCTAAAGCACCTACTTAGAACAAGCTTAGCAAAGCACAGGGACTGCGGTTCAATCCCCCAGCACCACATGCCAGCCAG
>NW_004524749.1:4462900-4466793 GCF_000260255.1 Octodon degus
TAAAAAGCTGCTTCAAACTCATCTATACCTGACCTTAATCTCTGCAGATTATGATAGTTTAGTGAAGTGAAAAACAGAAAAAGCAGGGCCAAGGGGTTCTGGCTCATCCTAGCTTTTCTCTGTACATAACTCTTCCTCCTGACTACTGTATCAATCTGACTCCTGGTCATCCTGATTCACTTCCTGACAGAGGCAACAACCTTACAAAAACCAGTGGTCCCAGTGGATATTCCTGGCTTCCCATAATTCTGACTTTCTTCCCTATACCCATGGTTTGAGAAAGATATATAGTGCTTTTCTCTGAAAAACATCCCCTTGTTATTGTTTGTCTAAATGCCCCCACCCCAAGCCTCATGTAGTGGTCATGTTAAGAGTTTCAAAAGTTTCTGCTTTAAGATATGTGACTGAGGATTAAGGGTGTGATACTGGGATTGAAGATGTGAGGTGTTGAATAAAAGTGCCCCCTCCCAGGTATGGATGGCACCAATCAATAGTTTCACAGATTGGATGATGCAGATTGGATGGATTATAAATGGACAAAAAGAAGGTAGTCTTGTTGCTCCTGCTGCTTACTGCTTTGCTGTATCCTGCCTGCATGCCATAGGCTGTTCTCTATGGTGGCTCTCTGCTGTATCACCCTACCATGGAGCCAGCCAACCATGAACTGAAGCCTCTACAAACTGTAAGAAGAAATAAACCTTTCTTCCTTTGAATCTGGACGTTGTGTATATGTCTTGGCAGTGAGAAAAGTAATGAAGATACCACCTCTCTAGATTATATACTTTTATACCTCCTTCTACATTTGGTAAAATCAAATCACAGAATAAGTTCCAAGGTCTATAATATTTCCAGTGGTTCTGCTTCTTGATTGAAACCCAACTGGTAGGGCCATTACTTGTTTCTGACCATAATTAATCCAACCAAGGATACCAAAAAGGCAGCTGATTATGCAAACTGGGTCATTTTCAGAGCTACTGAGGGGAATGCTAAGCCTGGCTAAGCAATGCATGGGAGGGTCTGACAACCACCGAAGGATGCACGCTGACTTGTCTAAGACATGGCTTCCTCACCCTCTTTTTTTTTCTTTTTTTCCATAATTTTATTGATAAACAAATAGCGATGAGACAGTTTCAAACCAAATTGGTAGGACACTTTCAATAATTAACACATTGCATACATTCTTCCTAGTGGTTAATTGCTGTACAAGATGCGGACTTGAGATCCTATTTACAAACTCTATTAGAACAAATCCCTCTATTCATTAAGAGAATGTAACTATATATCTATCCTAACCACTTTGACACACAGATACAAAATGGACATTCAACTGTATACCCTTTTTTTGTTAAGTTCCATTTTTTGAATATTGTAGGTGTGTAAACTCAGCAAAATATTCTAAAAGAGTCCAGTAGCCCATAATAGTATTGGGTCTTCCGCTTGACTGGCAATGTCAGAAATTGTTGACCTGAGTACCCTACAGCTCAACATAACAGCATGGCTTTACTTCTTATATTTTGTTTTTATACTTTTCTGCTGGATGGTTAAGACCAAGATAAAGCAGGACCTGTGCAACAAGAGTTGCAGCTTTTGTATCTGATAAGGTCAGTCCTCACCCTCTTTTCCTTTTGCCTGCATCATATTCCCAACCTTTCCAGCAATGAGGGGACATTTCACCTGGTCTTGCAAATGAAAGGCAAGCAAAAGTCCTCAGGCAATGAATCTTTAAGAGATGCTAAAGCCAGGGAGATAGTTCAGTGGAATAAGCACTTGCCTGGCAAGTGCAAGGACCTGAGTTCAATCCCTGGTTCTGCCCCCCACCCCCCAAGAAAAAGAAAGAAAGAAAGAAAGAAGAAAGAAAGAAAAAAGAAATCCTATTCTGTTGTTTTTGTTTTGTTGTGTTGTGTTTGTTTTTTTGGTACCAGTGATTGAACACAGGACCTTGCACTCACCAGGCAAGTGCTTACTTTATTGAGCTGTCTCCCCAGCCCTAGGGAATGCTATTCTGAAAGGAGTGAATGAAGTTGAAGATGACACTCCTGTCCCTTTCTTCCTGCATTAAATTTGTTCAGAGTGCATAGAATTATGGCAACCCTTCTCACACTGCTACAGAAAGTATGGAGAAATAAAAGGAACTTCACTCCTTGTGGAGATAAATAAGGCCTGGTTTCATTAGATCTGTGAGCTGCCTGATCCAGCCTGAGGGTACCAGCTTTGCCCTTCCTGTTAAGAGAACAATAAGCTTTCTTATAATTTAAAGTAATATTATTTGAGTTTTCCAGAACTTGTATCCAAATGTACTCTTGAACTTTATAACTGTCCTTGAGCTCTTAACTATGAGAAAAGAAAATGCAATGGAAAAATTTATTGAGCACCTACTACTCTGTATTGGGCATGTTAAGCATTTTCATATACATTTTCTAATTTAATCCTTACTATTATAAAGTGAGGCAGGTATTATCTATATTTTAGAGAGAAAGGAATTGAAGCATAGAAGTTAAAAAAAAAACCTGCCCAACATCAATTAATTTGTGGAGTCATCATTTTAATCATCTGATTTAAAGCCAATTTAATTTTAATTAGGCTATACATGAGATATGTTCCTTACCTTTTCGGTGAGCATATTCAGTATTACTTGGAAGACATTAGTATTACTTGGAAGAAATATCGGTTCTGTCTCACTGAGGTTTATGAGATGAGACTGTTATGAAGAAGTAATATCTAATAACCAAAGATAATTAGAAGTCAGAATGATCTTTCTTAGAAGACACTAAACTCTTCAAAGGAAGTATTCAAATATAAGTAAAGCATATGGCCATTTTAAAGGTTATAAACAATTTCCAGAATTGGGTATGAGAATGACCTAAATGCCTTCTAACTCCTGTGGCTTCCTTGATAATAGTGAGGTGTTTCCACTACTCTCTAGCAGCCACGAGTTTCTGAAATTAGAGCTGTTCTCTCTAGTGCCTCTGTCTTAGAGATGCTATCCTCAAGGGATACAGCAACAATCATTCCCAGTTACTGATCTAGAAAACAAAAACCTTTTCATGCCTCTAGGCCATACCTTACAGAAAAATCAGCACAAATGACAAGGGATGAGTTGGGGAAACAGCAGCAGATTAATTAAGAGGCATAGAGAAGGGACTGGAGGCAGAGAATAGTTCAGAGTCCACATATTGCAATGAAGAAAACATTTTCCAGCCTACCAAAAATATTTCTTCTACTTTCTCCAAAAAAGATCACAGATCTGAGGGAATACAAAAGGAAAAGTGTGTTCCTTTCTAACAGCAGCTAAAATTATCTTAAAAGTCAATAAAGATTGACTCTACCCAACCTGAGTTGAACACGTAGGTAATAATGATCTTTTCTTTCCTTATCCAGGTTAAAGATTTTTCAGGGAAGTGATTCTGAGAAGAAAAATCATTTTAATTTTTAGAAGTGAAGATTATTTTGGAAATATTTCTAGAGATTTTCTGAGAATATTAGTCAAATTTAAGTTGCCTTAGGAGCAATAGGAAGGAACCCCTTTTTTCTACTGTGGAGTTCATGAATGCTTGATTCTGTTTGTGGGGAGTCTACTACATAATAGACAATGGTGAGCTTAAGAAAAAATGGGAAATAAAACATAACAAGAAAAATGATTAAATGCAGTGGACAATATGATAAAAAAAATAAAATTTCAGAATTAGGACAAATCTTGTATATTGAGTTCCTTCTGCTGAAATCATCCCTTTCTCTTCTCACCTTATATTATTCATATTTTCCACTCTATATTTTAGAGAGGTAAAAGTGCTTGTCCAGGGTCACATATCTAGCCAGTAGCAGATCCAAGATTTGCCCCCAGGTCTGCCTGTCTCTAAGCTGCTTCTTCTTCTTCTTTTTTTTTTTTTTTTTTT
>NW_004524749.1:4467228-4470622 GCF_000260255.1 Octodon degus
GGGATTATAGGCATGCATGCAGTACCACATCCAGCTCTACTATTTAATTATCATTGACAATTCTCTGTCAGAATGCCACATGCTGTGGATTAGATCTGAAGTATCCCCTTAGCCTCATGTCTTTGGAAGATGATTCAATCATTTTGGTTTCATGACAAGTTCAGTAGTTCATGTGCTGTTGCAAGGTGGAAGCTGATCAGAAAACATGGATCTGAGGAGTGTGACCCTGAAAGTTGCTGTATTCCTGGTCCCATTTCCTCTCCCCTTCTTTCACAGCTTCCTGGTAGCCATGAGCTAAGCAACTTTCCTCCACCATCACTATCAACTGTGCTGCTTTTGCTTTGAAGCTTAACAACCATGGACTGAAAATGTGAGCTAAAGGAATCCTTGCTACTTTTTTTGTGACAGGTGTTTAGCATTCTGTCTTAGGGAAAGAAAAGTGAGTAAGACAGAAACTTGGTACCTTCTAAAGAAGTGGGGTTGTTGCTGTGCTTGCACCTGACCGTGTGGTTTAGAAGCCTCTGGAAATGGTTTGTGGGAGGAATCTGGAAAGGTTTTGGAGATGTAAACTAGAGAAGCCTTAGAATCCTATAATAAGATTCTGTTCAGAGCTCAGATGACCAGAATTTGGTAGGAATACAGACAGTAAAGAGCAGGCTCAAGAGGTCTCAGTTGGGAACCAGGATTCCACCAGGATTTGGACTAAAGGACATTTTGTGTTCTGCCAGAAACTTCATTTGCATTTTGCCCATGTCCTAAGACTTTTCAGGAGACTGAGACTAATTAATCTTTTGGATAAAATCTCAAAGGAACTTAATGTTCAGGCTGTGGTTTGGGTATATCTACCTGCTTTTAGCCAAATATAGTGAAAATTGAGAGTAGGAAGTAGAGCCAAAGCATGATAAAAGATTGCAATTTCACCAGAAAGGAAGCACTTACAGATTTGGGGATAGAAGGGAATGTTTGCTGTTCTTTGAAAGATCTTGTTTAACAAGAATGCCCCAGGATGCCCTGTTCATATATGGCTGCCTAGTATAGCCCCAGGGTCAGCCAGCCAGGTACTCAGAGGCAGTTGCAATTATGGCCCAAGGCTACTACTCATTTTGGTGGGAAACATCATCACCCATATGGCACTGCTTTCTCAGGCATGCAAACAGGAGGAATTAAGGGGATCCACTCAGATTGCAAGGGAAGCAGGATGTCAGGCACGTAGCCCCTGAGACGGCAGTGTGTAAAGCTGTGAAAGTGAAGCTCAGGGTGCTGTGGACACCCCAGGAATATCTCCAGTTGGTGAAAGCTGAAGACAGTGAGCAGAGACAGCCCACAAAAGAAGCCATGTGGCCAGCAGCCAACAAGGACAAAGGGTCAAGGCTGCCTAGGCCTTTGCCATCTATGTCTCACTGCCATAACCTACCTGGGTGCTTGGCATGGAGCTATAATTTACTGTTCACCTTGTGGTTTTATTCTTGCTTTGTTTTGATTCCTTTCTATCCTTCTCTATTTCTTTTTCCAAATGGAATGTTTGCCCTGTGTAACTATATGTTGGAAGTATTTCTCCTTGATATTTTTATAGGGGTTCACAGCTAAGAGTCTGCCTTGAGAGTCAAAGGAGAGCTTGGACTCAGACTTTTCAGCAGTACTGGAATTATTAGGACACTGGTGATTCTTCAAGACCGATTAAATGTGTTCTGTATAATGAGATGAACAGGAGACATTTTGGGGATCAGGGGCAGAGTGTTATGCTTTAGGTCAAATCATCCCCTTGAAAGTTCCATGTGTTTCAAAGGTGATTAGAACATACAGGACATACATTCATCAGTGGATGCTTATGTACCATTAGGAAAAGGGGCCCCTTGGGAAGAGCTAGGTCACGGGTGACCTGGAAGGCTGTGTTCTTGTCCATGGCTCCTCGCTTCTCTCACTGTTTCATGGCAGTCAGGAATAGAGCAGCTTTACTCCCCTACTTTTCCATTGTGCACTCTGCCTTAGAGCCCGCTGACCATGAATGGAAAACCCCCCAAAGCATGAACTAAATTAAACGTCTTCTTTTTTAAGTTATAGGTATTTTGTTTAAAGTATAGAAAAACTGGCTAATAAACCCTGATTATTTTTATCTAGCATCCATTATAATTTTCAATTTTATATTCGTTTACTTGATTATGTATTTTTCTGTCTCCCTTCTTTGTCATATTACCTTTCAGCAGGAAAGAATAATATCTGGATTGACTAAACTTGCGCCTGGTGCTTGGTATTCAGTTAAGTACTCACTAAATGCTATATGGATGAATAGGATGGATGATGAACCATGAGAAAATGCTTCGTGGAGGTGATTTAATCATGACAGGTCTTCAAAGACATGCAAAACCTAGTGATTTAAGAGAGGGCTGGTGAAAGATGCATTCTAGGTAAAAAGAACAGCATGGAAAAAATGCCATATATTTGGAAAGTAAGTAGAAATAATGATTCCATCATCAGATGATTAGATTAATTTCTCAATCCACTGTTATTGTGGTCATGCAAAGAGGGGCAGAAAAACAGTAAACCTGAATAGGATAAATCTACCAGTGCATTACCTCTTAGTTCTCTCATTAATTACAAGATATGTTGCCATTGAAGAATTAAATAATCCGTAGCTACATTTTGGCAGTAAAAGTGATAAAAAAAATACTTCAGAATTGTACAAAACTAGTATGAAAACCCTATTGTCCTATATTTTACCCCACATCCTCTTTCTTCTCTAGTATTAAATACTTAATCATTGGAAGATTTTCTTTCCCCAAACTTCTCTCATGCATTCATATACACTTAACATTTACACACAGTTTTTTTCCATTCATTCATTCATTTATTCATTTATTTTTGAAGACAAAAAACAAAAACAATGAAACAAAATCTCAAAACAATATAATAGAATGGTCAATGAACGGCATATTGTTATCTTCAAAGTAGTTACTCAGAATACAATATACAGGCATGAAAAATTAACTGAACAATATTAGCATAAACCTTTCTTTACAATAAACAGAGAGAAATTAGGAGTCTAAATATCTTCACAATCTTGGAGAATATACTTATACCTATACCTATATCTATATATCTGTATATTTTCTTTTCCTTCCTTCTTTCCTCCTTTCCCCCATCCAAGTTTCCCTTTCCTTTTTTCTTTTTTTTTTCTTTTTGCTAGAAATAAATACATTTTATTGACATCTATTAAAGTTAGAAGTAGGCTCATCATTTCAAATCCTGTCATATGAACTTTTAGTGTTAGTATTATGATTTCTCCTGGCTTCTCTGCCCGTATCTGTCTTTTATTTTCCATAATTTTATTGAGAAACAAATAGTGATGAGACAGTTTCAAACCAAATTGGTAGGACAGTTTCTTTTCTTTTTTTTT
>NW_004524749.1:4474567-4482292 GCF_000260255.1 Octodon degus
TGAAGTGTTTGCCTACCCCTATGTCTTCAAGAGTTCCTCCTACTTTCTCTTCCAGGAGATTTAGTGTCTCTGCTTTAATGTTTATCTACACACATTTATACAGAATGTCCACATATACTCATCCATTCATACCCATTTATATATGTTTATGGGCATACACACATAATGATGAAGCTCCCATAGGCAGAAAGGAGGTCAAAGTTCACAGCTAAGAATTAGGAGTCTCCCTCTCCCCCATGGTCTCTCAGCATAGAATCTGAGCTTTATTGTTGCCCATTTAGAAAGGAGAGAGTATTATTCAGTTTGGCATGAGTGAGACTGAAAACCTAACAAGAACAACTCAGACAAAAAAGATTGATTTGGGTTTATGGTTTCAGAGGTCTCAGTCCATGACTGAGCTGTGCCAGCACTTCTAGGCTTTGGCAAGGCAAAAATCTCATTGCAGATGAGAGCCCCTCACCTCTTGGCATCCAGGAAGCAGAGAAAATAAAGCCAAACAGGAAGGGTATAGAGATATGATACACTCTCCAAGGTTGTACCACAGCACCCTTCAACTAGGCCCCTCTGCCTGAGCTTTGCTTACCTCCAATAATGCCATAAAATTATGATCTCATTAGTGGATTAAGCCACTGATATCAGTAGAGCTCTTATGGTCCAATCATCTTCTAGAAGTTCCATCTCTGAGGCACTAGGGATATATTTTAGATCTATTTTGTTTTTGTCTCTTGTTTTCGTTTATTACTTTTTTAAACACTTAATTGAGAGAAAGAGAGAGAGAGAGAGAGAGAGAGAGAGAGAGAGTATAGCAATAATTGATATGACATTAGAAGCAGTACACATTTAGAAGACTAGAATAATAGGTATTCCAAGCATAGTTTTAGTATTACACATTGTTTTCCTCAGTGTAGTTTCTTAGTTCACATATATCAGCATATATAATTAGTGAGGGTGAGAATTCTACCAATTAACTGCTAGTTTCAAAAGCCTGATGGAGATTCTCAGGATCATTGCCTTAACTATCTTGTGTATATAAATGTATGTTTTTGCCCCTGCCATGTTTCCTAACTTTTCTCCTTGCTCTCTCTTCATTGTTTAATCCTTAAATTATTGCTTTCCACTTAATTGTTATTTCTTCTTTTGAGTTCTTACACGAGGGACACAATATGATATTTGCACATGTGGGTCTGGTTTATTTCACTTATGAGTGTATCTTCAAGCTGCGTCTACTTATATATGAAGGCTTTGAGTTTATTATTCATTTTTTGAGTTTATTATTCTTTATAGCTGAGTAATACTCCATTGTATAAAAACATCACATTTTTTTTTTCATCCATTTCTCAGGTGATTGGCATTTTGGTTGTTTCCAAGACTTGGCTATCACAAATTGTGCTGCTATAAACATAGGTGCACATATATCACTATGGTAAGATATTTTCAGTTCTTTTGGGAAAATTCCCAGAATTTTGGGAGTTGAGGCATCGCCAGCTGATTTCCATAATGGCTGCACCAGTCTACGTTCCCAGCAGCAGTATATTTTGGATCTAAGTTATAATGAATGAGACTTCTAGTGAACCTCAGTAGCTCTCAGATTTTATAGGTACAGGTGGAAAATGCAACTTAAGAACAATAAACCAGGGGGCCCTCCCCTTAGCTCAGTTCTTTAAGAGGCTGCTTCAACAAAGCAGTCAGGCTCAGGTTGCTGTGGTTCGATCCCCACAACTCAAGCCTGCCAAACCTGCCCTGAAGGCATTAGGAGAAAAAAAAAAAAAAAAAGAACAATAAGCCATATGGAAGTTGCTTTGAAACTGTATTCACCCTATCTGTACGTAAGAGAGACTTTTCATCCCAGCTTCATAAAAAGTCACTAATTGCTGTTAACTATATAAGTTGACTCTTTGTAATCCACCTCCATGCTATCCTCATTCAACATACTTGCTGTAGTCTAAAATTCTAGGACTTGTAGCTATTTGATGAAAAAGCATCCCTGAGTTACTCTGTGTGCTGTGCTAGATGAGATTTCCCTGCTCTCCACATTGTTGTGAGCTTGTGCTTCTGAAACTCATTCCACAAAGGGGAATCTGGCCCTGGCGGAGAGATGAGAAAGGCCTCTGAATACAGACCTGAGCTGTGGGAGAGATTCCTGTGTGCTCTGTAAGCACAGTGAATGCTCAAGTTTGCTATGTATTAGCTGCCCAGAATAGATACAATTTAAGGCCTCAGAAACAAATCAACCTCTTCTAATAAAACAAATATTTCACAGTTCATTTAATCCAAGATATTGAAAAGACCTGCGAAGCCTCAGGGTTACCCTCTCCCCAGAGACAACACTGCGTATGAGCAATACAGATGCTGCCTCCTCCCCAACCCAGCCGCTGCTTTGCCAGCACCCGCTTCTCTGCTCTCTGTGTTTTCTGGAATCGTAATTGGATTCCATCTTGGGTAGACTTAGGGAAGGCTTTCTACCTATGGATTCTTAAGGAAAATTGTACAAAAGTAGGGCCAAGGAACAGCCACGAGTACACAAAACTGTACAATGTACTCTATGCGTTTTGCTAGTTCTTCAAGGCCCACGATGTCAGGCACTGTTTTGGATGTGAAACAGCCACAGTGAACATGACAGAGAAAAGTCCCTGGTTTCTTAAAGCTGATACTGAACCAAATAGAACAGACAACGAATGTGGAGGCTATAGTATATACCCAGTAATGAGTGCTATGGATGAAATTACTATGGATCATTAAGAGTCTTGTAGAAGGAGGTATACAAGTTTAAATAAAGTAGAGAGGAAAAGATTAACATTTTGCAGGGCCATTTATCCACTTTTGAGGATTTTGATCTTGAATTACCTTGGCTCCAAATCAGTTTCAGAAGAAAAATCTCAAGGTAAGTTTTGACTGTGCCCTAAAGAAATACTTATCTGCAACCCAACTCTTCCTCCTTTTAGGAACTGCCATGTTCCTCACTGAAGATCACCTCTGCTATGTTCTCACATGACTTAGGCTGTGTCTGATACACACAGAAAAAGGTGACTGAGGGCTGGCCAGGTAGCTCAGCGGACTAAAGTGCCTGCTTAGACATAGCACAGTGGCCAGGGTTCAATCCCCAGAGTGCCCAGCCAACCCCGCCGCTGGGACACACTGAGATGGTGACTGAGACTGGGCATGATGACACACATCTGTAATTACAGTGCTTGGGAGGCTGAAAACAGGAGGATCACTATGAGTCTGATCTATATAGTGAGACTCTATAGATCCTGTACTAAATGCATTTTTTTAAAAAAATGAAGTAGGTGACTGAGCAATAACAGGCTAGCAAGTCTTCTTCCTGAGGCCTTTTTAGATTTGAGACTCAGAAAATACAAATGAGATGAACTCTTATGGCAGCTACCTTTGGGTTCTTTCCTACCTATGGGTTCATATAGACCATCTAAAGCTTTCAGAGGTAAAATTTAAAAGTTATAGGCATTTATGGTTTCTACTTTGTGGAAATGATGGAATAGGAGGTCAACCAGCAAAGGTAAAGAGCAAAAGTAGAGTATTTCAATTTGTGGACCCAATTCATATCCCTGCCTCCATGCAATAGAACAAATAGACATGTGGAAGAAAGAGGTAGGTGTCATGGGAAGAAAATGAAGGACAAAGTTAGAGCACAGTTGGAAATCACTGTACATTCCACACTGTGTTTCACTTCCGGCCAAGAGACACAGCATTAGCCGGTCGTCACTTACCTTTTCCCATTTGACACACAACTTCAATCCACACTGACCTCACACCATTTTAGTGTTTCATTCCCTGCAAAGGAGACCCACAGATTCTCTAGCCACAGAGATCAGACCAGATTAGATCTAGATGGCTGACCCTTGTAGACCAGCAATGGCTGGCCTGTGGCACGAGTGCTGCAGCCAAGTTGCCCTGCCCAAGATTTGAGAAATTATCAGCATTTATACAACAGTGCAGATGACATTAGTTGTGCAAAACCATGCAAATACAAACTTTTAATTAAAAAAAGTTTATATCAATGAAAGCTCTGTTAGAGTAGATTTTTTTCTAAGACAACTTTAATTTTTGAGTTCTGTTTTTTAAACTGAAATCTCAGTATTCAGCTTTAATTGCAGTGATAAAGAAGTAGGCTTTGGGTTGGGAGTCTTTGTTTGCAGTTTGGGCACTCAACCCTTAAAAGTTTCACCATCACTATCTGAAGAGACCTGACCTATCAATCATCTAAAGTGCCTGGGAACCCTCCACAAAGACAGACACAGCCAGTACTTTAGACTCACTCAACTAAAATAGCTTGGATGATGACAGAGGCACCAGTAGTTTCCAAATGCTCCCAAGGTGTCATGGTTGCTCTTCTCTTCTTGCTAGGACAAATATCCAACACCCACAAATGAAGAAAGGACATGTTTATTTAGCTCACAGTTCATGGAGGTTTTAGTCCATACTCAGCTTGCTCCAAGGCAGAGCAGCACATGGCAGAGAGCAGCCATTTAGGGTGCAGCCAAGAGCAAAAGGCACGGGAAGGAGCAACAGTTCAGAGAACTAACAAGGCTCTCTCTCTTCCTCAAATTGTAGTACAGATTACCTGCTCAGGGAGAGTGCAGCACCCACACCCACTATCATCAATCATGAAATCCAGAAGCCACCCCATGACTGCATGAGGCTTTGAGAGGACAGCTAGACACAAACCACAGCACAATTAGTGAAATTATCAGGTATATGAAACCACTAATATATGTTATGTTTTCTCACACCTTAGGCCTTCTCTACTATGGAGAAATAAACATGAAAAGCAATAATGAACAGACATTCCAGCCACCCTCTTGAACATCTTACCTCAGAGCCTTTGCATTAGCCATACCCTGTGCCTAGGATGTCCTTCCACTAAATGGATTTGTTCTCTTGCTTCCTTTGAGTATTTCCTAAAATATCATCTTCTATGAGGCTTTCCCAGGCTTTTCTATCTGGCAGTTCAAATTCCCTAACAGTCATCATTTTATCTCCCCTGCCCATTTTCCCTCACTATCACTTAGTGCTTTTTAATGTATAATGCATTTTATTTACTATATGAATTATTTTCCTCTCTCTGTTGCACAAGGACAGTAATACTTGCCTTGCTCCTTGTAATACTTCCAGGACCTGGAATGTGCCTAGACCCAGAAGACAAATTCAAATATTTGTCAAGAGAGTGAACACGAACACTATCTTGGCTGTGTTTCTGTAACAGTTAATGACTCAAAGTTGTTTTGATCCCTCCAGTTCAGAATCAGGTTTCCAACAAGTGAGTTAACCTTTTGTACAGCCGCCAAACACATGCTCTCTTGCATCCATACAGATTTCAACCTGCTCAAAGTACACCTGACAATGTTGATCTACCTGAGAAGGGAAAGACACCAGCCAAAGCAGACTCAGGGCCAGCTGGTTGAGACCTGGCAGGAGGATGCAGGGAAAGTGCACACATGTGTCAGCAAGGCCCGGCTGAGGAGTCAGACCTACATCTGCCCAGAGCCTCTGTGAGCCTGCACCTCAGAGAAGGGGGAAGATTTTGCTCTCCATAAACTCCACAGAAAGTTTCTGTTTTTCTTCAGAATTTCTCCCCTTCCCAATAGCATTAGAGAAAATATGCACTAAAGGTATGAGGGCACTGCATAGGTGCCTTTATATAAAGTGCCCCACATGTGCATGGAAAATTTAGTATTATCCAAATGTTTTCCAGATACCAACCTCAAATGCCTTAATAATCAAGAATTCAAAGGGAAAGTAATTTTTCTGCCTTGGCAAGAGAAAAAATGTTATCTCTGAAAGTCATTGAATTCTAAAATTTTTAAAGATGTGTTCACTTGGATATTATTTTTATTTTTATTTTTTAAATTTTTTTAAAATTTATTTATTTATTGTGTGTGTGTGTGTGTGTGTGTGTGTGTGTGGCCAGCTCAGCCCACCAGGGGGCGGGGCTGGCTGGCTTGTGGTGCTGGGGGATTGAACCGCGGTCCCTGTGCTTTTCTAAGCCTGTTCCAAGTAGGTGCTTTAGACCACTGAGCCATCTCACCAGCCCCTTGGATATTATTTTTAATTGACAAAGATTATATACATACATACAACTGTGTATATATTTATATATACACACATACAATTCTCTATGTATATATAGCTAATTACCATAGTTATTATTTTTAATTGACAAAGATTATGTACACACATACAATTGTGTGTACATATATATAATTGTATATATACATACATGTAATTCTCTCTCTCACTTTCTTTCTCTCTCTCTCTCTCTCTATATATATATATATATATATATATATATATATATATATATATATATATGTATTTAGTCACTATAGTACCAAAAGACCTCCTGAACTTGTTCTTACCAAATTGAAATTTTGTGTCCACTGAATCAACATTTACCACCTTTAACAGCACCCCACACTTGACCCTACCCCACTCCAGTTCTGCTGCAACCACTTAGAATAACTCTGTTATCCAAAGAATTTAAAAATGTGGATCCCAGAACTATTCTACATAGTTGTGGCAGAACTGGAGTTAGGTGGAGTGGGGTGGTGCTCTCAGCCTGCTTATTCTACTTAGCCTAAAATCTGGAAGGTTTACCCATGGTGTCATAAATGACAGGACTACCTTCCTTTTCCAAGGTGGAAAATATTCCATTGTAAATATACAATATAATTTTTGATTCATTGATGTATCAAATTTTTTCATATTTCTAAGTCATCTGCCTTTCTCTTCCCAACACACATAAAGAGATTAATAGCTTTTTCAAGTTTTGAGTGAGGAAATAAAGGTGGGAAGAGAATTCAGGATGGAGTTGAACCCATAAGACTCCACTTCATTCAGTTTCTACAAAGAGAGAGAAAGAATCTTCAAGAAGATTTATTCTGAACAGAACACTTCCAAGCCCACCTCAAATTTGGAAGAGCTAGAAGATGTAAGGGTTGATTTCTTGTTCTTTCCACCCCAGCAGGCTCTGTGTTAGCCTTAAAGTGCACCACCAGGTGAACCCAGAGAAAGGGCAGAAAATCCTTCCCCTGTCCCTCCACTTCCGCCTTAGGTTCTGACTTTGCTCCTTTCAGGCCTGCACCTAAATTTGCTCCACTCTTACCTTGCTCCTGACTGTTTTTCTGACCTATTTGTTATAAGAAACATCTATTTATTTTCCTCTACCCATCTTCCTTCCTCTTTTTTCCATAACCTGCTGTAGTATTTTAATCCTGTAGATCTCACTTCTGATTCGTTCAAGTTCTCAATTCTTCCATGACTCTCAATTGCTTACTAAAGCCCAGAAAGCTTACCTGTCATTGCATCCTCAGTTTATTGTCCAAATCAGGGCACTTCCACCCAGGGTGAATGTTACACAGAGTGGTGTCCTGGGACTGCAGGCATAAATCAGAACAGCCCAGGAGAAATGGGGTGGAAGGATCACTGCATCCTCCACCCCCATAAATATACTCTATCCCAGGAAAGTTAAGTATCAATTTGCTAAACTTGACTTGGCCTGAGCTTCAAAGCCTTCACCTTTGCACATCTCCTCACATCTGCAGATCATGCTCTTCTCCAAATTTCTGGTGTTTCCAAATCTGCTGATCTTTCAGATCCAGTGAAAGACCATCTGTCTCAAGAAGTCTTCACTGACATTTTTCCAACTCTAGAATATAAAGTTTAAGCTCTTCTTAATTCAATGAGATGAAAGATTTGTACTAATAGTGT
>NW_004524749.1:4482647-4483407 GCF_000260255.1 Octodon degus
ATTTTAAACATGGCTATCTAGGTAGGAGTCAGGGAGAGAACTGTAAGAGGTTCCAAAAGTATTAAAGAAGTCTATATTCAATTGTCTCTTGAGTTCTTCTTGAAGAAACCAAAATGAAAAACAGAGCCAATTTACAAAGAAGCATGGCTTACTGACAGCAAGGCAATATGAAGTCCCAATTGGGGAATCCATATTTGAAGATATAAGGCCATGCCTCTAGTGTCACAGACAGATAAATGCAGTTTACATCATTGTGTGTGTGTGTGTGTGTGTGTGTGCGCGCGCACGCGAACGCTCACATATGGATGGGATATTTAAGTAAAACAGTTAAGATATCTAAAATATTAAACAGGTAATGGTCTCTGGAATTATCTGACTTTTTCAATTATTTACAAAATTCTACATTTGCAAATCCCTGTAGTACCTGATTAAAGTATGAAAAATTGAGCTTTTGTTCTTTCATCAAAGCTTCCAGAATGCTGCCTTTATGGAGTGAGCCTTCCTTGGAATCATATATTTATTCAGAATCCAAATAATTTCTCCAGCATCTCTTCATCTAACAACAAAATGTTTGCATTTGGGGGAATAACACAGAATTACACAAAACCTTATTAGTACTAGTATCTCTTTTAAGTTTCTACTGGAGAACGAACATTATGTAGAGATGCTGTTCGTATTTTCTTATTTTATTTTATTTTTTCAAACTTTTATTGATAAACATATAGCAATGAGACAGTTTCAAATCAAATCGAAAGTACAG
>NW_004524749.1:4501784-4502366 GCF_000260255.1 Octodon degus
AGAAATTTCTCAACCTGATAAAGAGATTCTGTTTCAAAAACAAAGACTGTAATTAAAAAGAAAATCATGCTTAACGGTAAAAGATTGACCATTTTTCCCCAAGGTTAGGTAAAAAGCAAGCAGAGTGACTCTTACCACTTCCTTTCATCTTTGCAGCAAAGGGCCAACCTGTAAATAAGTCAAGAAAAAGAAATAAAGTGGTATTCAGTGTACAAACAAAGAACTACAACTGTCTTTATCCACAGATAATATGGCAGTCTACAAAGAAAATATGATGAGATCTATCAAAATGCTACTACGCTAATAAGCTAATTTAGAAGGATTGTTGGATATAAGATTATATAGACAAATCTTCATTTCCCTTTATTAGCTACAAATAATCAGGAATTAAAATTTAAAAGCAATGTCATTTACAATAGTCTCAAAAAGATTACTAGTGGATAATCTGACATAATATATGTGAAACTTGTATATTAAAAACTATAAAATGAGAAAAATTAAAGAAAACTTAGAGATACATTCTATCTTCATGAATTGGAAAAAGTATGTTAAAGTATAGATCTCCTAGAGTTGAATTTTTTT
>NW_004524749.1:4503629-4506601 GCF_000260255.1 Octodon degus
AAAGAAAGAAAGAAAGAAAGAAAGAAAGAAAGAAAGAAAAAGAGTGAGCAAAGGTCTCACAGACACTTTACCTTCTCTTACCACTGTGCTCCCCTGTCACTGCTCAGCATCTTGGTCTCCCCCTCTCCCTGTGGTGGAAGTGGGGGTGCCCCTCATACATTCCCCAGAACAACAGCATGAGGAGGTGAAGACTTAGGAGGCAGTTTGTCTTCAGGGACGCACTCTCATGGGTGGGATTAACGCTCTTGTGGAAAAGGTGGAAGAGGGCCTGGTGGGTTAGCTCAGTGGTCTGAAGTGCTCTCTTGAGCAAAATCAGACAGGGCCCAGGGACTGTGTTTCCATTCTAAAAAAAGGTGGAAGAGAGGGCCCTGGCCCCTTCAATCCCTCCTGCCCTGTGAGGACACACAGCAGGAGATGCCTCTTGGAAAGAGTCCTCCTCACCAGACACCAAATCAGCTGGCACCTTGATCTAAAACCACTAGAATATAAAAAATAAATTTCTGTCACTACAAATGATCATTCTGGAGCAATTTTTAAATTATTTATTTATCAGGTCTTGCTAAGCAGCTGAGACTCGTAGTGATCCTCCTGTCTCAGCCTCCTCAGCACTGGGATTACAGGCAGGGGCTACCAAGCCTGATTTCAGTGACCAGCACAGCATGTGATATCAGGGATCAAACCCATGTCCTTGCACTTACCAGGCACATGCTTAGACTGCCAAGCTATCTTCCTAACTCCTGAAGCAATTTTGTCATTACCCCAGGAATAGAGTAGCACCCTTCCTAATGGTCTTCTTGCCTCTAAGAGAGTCCCACAAAGACTAAGTCTCTAACCAGTAGCCAACATAATTACTAAAAAGGTCACTCAGCACCCTGCAAGCATCCCTGAGCCACCCTAGCTTTTGTCCAACCTCTTCACATACCTCTCCTTCTCAATGGCTATTCTCGTTACATTGAATCTCAGTTACTTTTCTCTCATTGCTGGGACAAAATATCTGACATCCAAAATTAAGAAAGGAAAGGTTTATTTACCTTACAGTTTGTAAAGGTTTCAGTCCATATTCATCTGGCTCCAAGGCACAGTAGCACATGGAAGAGGGCAGCAGTTTACTTTGGTGGAAAAAGCAAAATAGCCAGAGCACAAGGGATGTGTGGTGGTGACAGCAACAGAGGCAGCAGGGGCAAACCTCTCTCCCTTCCTTATATGGCATTCAGGCTATCCACGGGTGCAGCACTCACACCCATAATCCCAGCATTGGATCATGTATTGATGACAACTCTAGAAGCTGCCCCATGACTGCAGGAGGCTTTGGTGTGAGAACTAGACACAAACCATCACACTGGCCTTCCTCTCACTCCTCAGACCTGCCAAGGCCATCACCTGTGTGCTTTCTGCTTTTCCTCTATGAAGGGCTCTCTTTGCACCTCACATGGCTGGCTTTTTTTGTCCAGAGGGATCCTTATCTCACATATCCCCTCCCAGAAGCCTTCCTACAAGACTAATCTAGCCAGCCTGTCTATCCTGTTACACTGCTTCACCCTGCAGGCTGTGCTTTAGCCCTACCTGAAACCACCACAGTTGTCAGTCTGTTTCTACCCACTGGTCTGTTCTAAAATGTAAGCACCAGGAGACAAGAACCAACTGTCCTGCATGCCACGTCCTCAATTCCAACCATTAGTAGGGCTTGTGTCTGGTAGCTGCTTGGCTGATGCTGTGACAATGAGGAGCTACAAATTCCCTCCTCTATGAGGAATCACCATTCTCTAGTTTCCTCAAAAAATCTCGTCTGGATCTTTCTATAGCTCTCTGTGTCACGTTTCTGCATTACACTGCAAAGCTGACTTTCCTGTTCACCATGCAGTTGTGAGGCTGTGTGTGTGTGTGTGTGTGTGTGTGTGTGTGTGTGAGAGAGAGAGAGAGAGAGAGAGAGAGAGAGAGAGAGAGAGAGAGAGAGAGAGACTGGGGATGTTTCTATACCCCCAACTTTGCCTCAGAGATCCATACATCATACATCTCAGAGCACCTGAATGCTTTAACTTTGTCCAGCATCAGAATGGTATGAGCAGAAACCACCACAGAGAGCCTGATATTGTTGCAGGAAAACACAAATAATATTCAGAGAAGAAACATTCTCCTTACTTTTTCCTTGCACAGACATAAATTTTCTCCTTAACAACTGTACAGTATCCACCTAGACTCAAGACTGCCTCCCTAATACATCATGACATGCATGAATACAGTGTGCAATTTTGCACAGAGTGTAAACGTGGTCCAGGATCAAACTGTGGCTGAGCTGAAAACTTGCTAGGTTTAAACAGCTTCACGTTTCTTTGTCTATAACCTGGAGACAATGATCAAATGGGATCTATGGGATTATTGAAAGGAATCAATGAGATATTCTGTGTGAAACACATCATAGTACCTAAGGCATGACTAAGGGCTCAAAAAATAGTAATAGTGTTAATAATAATAAAATGTATTCATAATGATAAGTATTAGGATTAACATCAGCAACAGGCCATCTTTGCAACTTTTGTATTGAATCCAACATGTTTTAGTGCTAGAAATTACATGGCATGAAAAATGCTTCCTATTACCTGAATTTTATAGTTTTCAGCTTAAAGAGGAGAAAGAAAGGTGAAGGGGACAGACAGGGCCTTCTTCTGTCTCTCTCAACCCTCTCCCCAGCTATCACCATTATGGAAATTCATGTGGCCACTGACACTAGGAAGGCCATGTGTCTGTGCTGCAGGAGGGCCCCACATTGCCCTGCCCTCCCAGCAATGCCTTCTTTCATGCTAAAGAAAAGAAAGTTATGCCAGATGAAAAATTACCATCGGGACTTCAAAGCAGAAGGAAGTATTTAAATGAGAAGAGAGCCCCTCCTTCAAGCAACATGAGCCCTAGTAGAAAAAGGAGAGAAAAGCCCAAAACTGAGTCAGCTTGCTTTCTTTTGCTTGCTTGCTTGCTTG
>NW_004524749.1:4506701-4512046 GCF_000260255.1 Octodon degus
GGAGAGAAAAGCCCAAAACTGAGTCAGCTTGCTTTCTTTTGCTTGCTTGCTTGCTTGCTTTCTGCCTCTCTCTCCCTCCTTCCCTCCCTCCCTCCTTCCTTCCTTCCTTCCTTCCTTCCTTCCTTCCTTCCTTCCTTCCTTCCAAAATTCTTACTGGGCCTAAGGAAAAGGAGGAAAGAAAAGGCAAAAGTTGCCTAAAAAAAAAAAAGAGAGACTTCTCAACACTGATGCCAATGTAGCACCTTAGAATTCTTGAGTTGGAGAAAGGTCAGAACCTCTTCCCACATCCCAGTAGCTGAGTGGAATGCTCTCTGCAAAGCAGTTTACTCAATGAGAGTGATGCACACCACGAGGAACCAGTGCCAGGGCTTTGTTCCTGCATTTGGAGAGAAGGACAAGAATAAATGCTAAAAAGTAAAGGAGATACTAAATAAATAAAAACAGAAAGCAGAGTGAGGAGAAAATACTCATTCAACAGCTGGTAGAGAGATTTCTTCATGGAGTACATTGTATTTGCAACAGTCGCTAGGCTGCTCTGGCTCTGGGTGGAAAATTATGCAAGGCAACAATGGAATCAAAATAGCCAAACTTCTCTGCACAGGAAGTCAGTAAGAATTCAGACCTGGATGAGGTCACAAGAGATAAGATGGCAACAGCATGAAGGGAAAGAGGTAAAGTCTGGTCATGGAGACAAAGAATGGCTATGAAGAGTTTCTAACATATTTTACGATTTGACACCCTCTGTGTTCTTTTAAGTTGCAATTTCAAAATGTCAGAGTATTACTTGAACAAGCAGGGAGACTGTGTGTATACACTGAAGAAATTTGACCTGATAGGACAACAAATATGCTCAGCCCATCCTGCTCAGTTCTCCCCAGACACTTGTGACACAGAATCACCATCAAGAAGCGCTTCAAGGTGCTCATGACCCAGCAGCTGCGCCCAGTCCTCTGAGGAAGTTTCCTCCTGTCTCCTGTCTCGTCTGCCTCCTGCTGCCCTTCGAGACTCCATAACCAGCCATCAGTCTGCAGAAGGCTTCTTACCACTAGGGTCTTTGGAATCCAGTCTCTTCATGGCCTTTAATAATGTAGTGTGTGGCAGTGATTTTGCCATCCCCATAAAAGGAAACAAATTTTGAATTGTTACCAGGTTATTAAAGATAAAGTAACTTGAAAAAAATTTCAAAATGTCAGCACCTCTGGACACTCAGATTTCAATTAAGCTCTGCCCAACACACCAGTGTATGGTAAGCATGGTTTGGTGAAATCAGAACAACAAAGCTTGTTTTCTGACCTGGGAGGTAGGGAAAGAGAAGAGTGGCTAGAAGTGAGAAGAGAATGTGGTTGAAAGTTTCCTAAGGGTAAAGCCATATGCCAGAGAAGCTTCACATTCCTTCCTCCCCTCCTCTGCCTGGTGACCCCCAACTCCTCCTACACACAGCATGAATCCTCAAGCAAAAGCATTGCCCTTTCCCTCAGGGTGTGGCATGGGAATAGGTGTCACATTTTATTTATTTTATTAAAGCCGACAGGCAGGCTGACCCCACCTAAGCAGTGAGTGCAATTAATTAATGCACAAGGAAAAATTTGGTTACTGATATCTGCCCTAAAGAGTGTGTTAGACCAGAGTTCTTCTTGGTAAGTTGGCATACATCAAAGACTTGTTAACTCAAGAAACTTAAGCTATAGTAAAGCTGGGACTGGAAGCAATTTTTAACATTGATTAGGACAAGAGAGCCAAATACCATGAGGACTCCCATCTCCCAGTCGTCCCTCTCTTAGTAAATATATTTCATTCTATACCATCACAAAGAGAAAGTAGCTCTACAGCTTTCTGTGTTAGCTTCCAAGGGAAGGTGATTTACCTAAACCAACAAAATACACACAGAGTATAGAAAAAACATGAAGCAATGAATGCCACAGCAACCACACATCCAGGTGCTGATGTTAGGATTTTTTACTTTGATTTGAGATAGGTTGTGGTACTTCCTCAGCCCAGAGGAGGAAAGCTCAGAGGTATTCATTCTAAGCCATCCTAGGCTTGGAGATAGGACTGTAGGCAGTGAGTGAGGTAATGCTCACTTGGGGGCAGTCACAAACACAACTTTTCTGTGTAAATCTGATCACACCACTGTGCCTCTTCATAACAACCACTATTTAAAACTATTCAGTGTCCTCCCTGCTCTCTAAATGAAGTCCTTCTCTGAGCTTCAGCATCTCACACAGCCAATACTGCACAATGCTTCACCCTCTGGCACCATCTTGCCTTGAGTTCCTCATGCCGACTACCTCTCTAACCTTATTACTTCCTGAACACGCGGTGCTCACCCCTGCACTGGTCCTTGCAGGCCCTGTCCTCCACTCTAGATCATCTTCCCCTTTCTATCTCACCTGTCCCATCGTTTGACCAATCTAGCTTCTACTGATTACTCAGAAGCTAACTCAAGTTGTTATTCGCCACTTCACTCCTCCACCTCTTTTAACTGGATTAACCTCCTCTGTTTTATGTGCATAAACCACCACACTACAGAAGTCTATAGCATCCCAAACCAGTTGAAAAAAATTGTAATTGAAAGAACATAAAGAAGTGGGACCGTTAAGTGATTAGGCAAGAAGGGCTCTGCCCATAGGAATGGGTTAATGCTACTGTCACCAATGTATGTAGCAAAGACCATTCAGTTCTCTTTGTCACTCCCTCCTATCCACATACCTCTTGTGATGATCTGACACAACAAGAAGGTCCTTACCAGATGCTGCCCCTTGATCATAGATTTCTCAGCCTCTAGAGCTATGAGAAGTAAATTCCCAATCCTTACAAATAACACCTTCTGGGGTATTCTGTCATAGCAGCACAAAACAACTAAAGCATACCCTACACTTTTAGTCACTGTGCCCATCACATCCATACCTGCATGTTCAGGTCATTGTGGGATTCATGGAGGCTTTACCTGGAGGCCCTACAATGGCAGGAGGAGATGCATTTCATCTACCATTACTTTCGCTGCACCTAGCGTGTAACCTAAAACCAAGTAGATCCTTAATAACTTTCTCCATCAAATAAATGAGCAAATGAATAAATTGATTGTTAATCAATTAAAAGAATAATTTTTTTTTCTTTTCAAAGTTTTATTGATATAAAAGAATAAATTGACAGTGAATTTATACGGAAAAAAGTAAGAGAGACAACAAAGATCCTTATAGCAACCAGAGAAGGGCTTCATGAAGAAAACGTGAAACATTGGTAAGTAAACACTATGTCATTTTTCTTGCCAGCTTCCCTTCATGCTCATGATGTTCAAGACACTAGGAATAGAAGGAAACTTTCCCCAAATAACAAAAGGCATTGGGGGCTGGGGAGATAGCTCAGTAGAATAAGCGCTGGCCTGGCAAGTGCAAGGGCCTGAGTGCAATCCCTGGTTCTGCCAAAAAATAAATAAATAAATAATAATAAAAATAATTGTTTAAAAAAGGCATTGATGAAAATAAAATTAAGGGAAGTATTTCATTTGTAATAACACATAAAAATGAAAGTAATAACTTTAACAAAAGGCACAAAACTTATGCATAGAAAATTATAAGATATTGCTAAAGGAAGAAAGAAAAAAATGAAAAGATAACCTGTAATCATAATTCAGAAAACCTAGTCTTTTTTGTTTTTTATTCTTGATCTTTTTCTTTTCTGATCGGGGCCTTGCTATGTAGTTTAGGCTGGCCTTGAGTTTATCATGTAGTCTAGGCTTCCTCAAACTCATGCCAACCTCACAGCTTCAGTCTCCCAAGTGCCAGGATTACAGGCATGGGCCACCACACCTGGCTAGAAGATCTAGTATTTTAAAGATGTTGGTGGTCTCCAAGTTCATTTGTATATTCAATACAAAATCTATCAAAATCTCAGATGGTTTATTTCCAAAATTTGACAAACTACTCCTAAAATTGACATGATAACCCAAGACACTCAAGAGCCACAACAATGTTGGAAAGTAAGAACAAAGTTGGGAGACTCGGTGAGTGACGAGTGGTGGCCGAAGTAGAGAGACAGCAGGGGACGTTCAGGCAGGGACGATGGCGGACGGCGGTTCGGAGCGGGCTGATGGGCGCATCGTGAAGATGGAGGTGGACTACAGCGCCGCGGTGGACCAGCGTCTGCCCGAGTGCGAGAAGCTGGCCAAGGAAGGAAGACTTCAAGAAGTCATTGAAACCCTTCTCTCTTTAGAAAAACAAACCCGTACTGCTTCAGATATGGTGTCTACGTCCCGGATATTAGTTGCAGTAGTGAAGATGTGCTATGAGGCTAAGGAATGGGATTTACTTAACGAAAATATTATGCTTTTGTCAAAAAGGAGGAGTCAGTTAAAACAAGCTGTTGCAAAAATGGTTCAGCAGTGCTGTACTTACGTTGAGGAAATCACAGACCTCCCAGTCAAGCTTTGGTTGATTGATACACTGCGAATGGTTACAGAAGGAAAGATTTACGTTGAAATTGAGCGTGCTCGACTGACTAAAACATTAGCAACCATAAAAGAACAAAATGGCGACGTCAAAGAAGCAGCCTCCATCTTACAAGAGTTGCAGGTGGAGACCTACGGGTCCATGGAAAAGAAGGAGCGAGTGGAGTTTATCCTGGAGCAGATGCGGCTGTGCCTGGCTGTGAAGGATTACATTCGGACACAGATCATCAGCAAGAAGATTAATACCAAGTTTTTCCAGGAAGAAAACACAGAGAAATTAAAGTTGAAATACTATAATTTAATGATTCAGCTGGATCAGCATGAGGGATCCTACCTGTCCATTTGTAAGCACTACAGAGCAATCTATGACACTCCGTGTATACAGGCAGAAAGTGAAAAGTGGCAACAGGCTCTGAAAAGTGTTGTTCTCTACGTTATCCTGGCTCCTTTTGACAATGAACAGTCAGATTTGGTTCACCAAAAAAGAGCTGATAAGAAGTTAGAAGAAATTCCCAAGTACAAGGATCTCCTAAAGCTATTCACCACCATGGAGTTGATGCGCTGGTCCACACTTGTGGAGGACTACGGAATGGAATTAAGGAAAGGCTCCCTCGAGAGTCCTGCGACAGATGTTTTTGCCTCAACAGAAGATGGTGAAAAGAGGTGGAAAGATTTGAAGAACAGAGTTGTTGAACATAACATCAGAATCATGGCCAAGTACTACACGCGGATCACGGTGAAGAGGATGGCACAGCTTCTGGACCTGCCTGCTGGCGATTCAGAAGCTTTTCTGTCAAATCTGGTAGTTAACAAGACCATCTTTGCTAAAGTTGACCGGTTGGCAGGAATTATCAACTTCCAGAGACCCAAGGATCCAAATAATTTATTGAATGACTGG
>NW_004524749.1:4512246-4517259 GCF_000260255.1 Octodon degus
TTTTTTCCTATTCTCTGCTCTTTTGTCTAAGGTTTTGAAATAGTGAATGTGTTTCAGGATCCCTTTGACCTTTCCATTCCCAAGTTTCATTATTAACCCTGTATTTTCAGTTGGTGCAAAAATAAATTTTCCTATTATCTCAGTACACACACAGCATTGTCATAAGTTACCTAAGAATGTTTTCCTATCACTTGAAAATTCTTTAGATAGTTGTTTTCATCAACTAACAACTGTATAATAAAAGCAGTATATGTGGGAAAAAAAAAAAAAAAACAAAGTTGGGAGACTCATACTTAAGAATTCCAACAAAAAAAAAAAGAAAGAATGAAAGAATTTCAAAACTTGCAGCAAAGCTACGTTGTGACACCAGCATAAGAATGGGCTAAAGTCTGATGCAACAGGTTTCAGGGTCTAAAAATAAACCCTGAAATTTTTGGATAATGTTTTTTACAAGAATGTGAAGACAACTCAATAGGGAAAGCATAGTCTTGTTAACAAATGATACAGGGACAACCAGCTAACCATGAGCAAAAGAATAGAATTGAATGTATTCCTCAAACCAAAAACAAAAATAACTTAATACAGATCATAGACATAAGTGTAAGGATACAACTATGAAACACTCAGAAGAAAATATGGGCCTAAATCCCTGCGACTTTGAATTAAGCAGGAGCTTCTTAGATGAGACAATAAAGGCACAAGAAGTATATATACATATGTAAAATATTTTTAATTTTTAATTTTTATCTTTTATTTTTTCTGTCTTTTTAGGGAAGGATCTACAGGGTGTTCAAGGTTTCACTAGTAGATAAGACTAGTGATTCTCCTGTTTACAGTCTCCCAAGTGCTAGGATTACAGGGGCACACCACCACGCCCAGTCTCAATTGCTTCTCAGCATGCCCCAGGGGCAGGGCCTGCATGGCAGGCTCAGGGATCGAACCTCTGCCCCCTGTGCCTGCTCATAGGCGCTTTAATCCTCTAAGCTCTTTGGCCTGCCCTTAATATTTTCAAAATTAAAAACGTTTAAACTTCAAAGAAAGTAAATGAAATCCACAGAATGGAAGGGAAATTATTGTAAAGTATGTATCTAAGGAAGGATTAGCATTCAGAATGCATACAGAATCTTAAAACTGAACAATAAAAGAATCTTAATTTTAAAATGAGCAAAGAATTTAAACTAACATTTCTTCACAAGAGGTATGCAAATGTCTAATAAGCACAAGAGATATTTAACATCAATAATTATTCCAAAAATCAAATCAAGTTAACAATGTGCAGTATAACAGGCATTGTTTAATTTTTGTTATTTTGTTTAGGTACAGGTTTTGGCTGTGCAGCTTGGACTCATAGTGATCCTCCTGTAGTGATCCTTCTGTTTCAGCCTCCCCAGAACTGGGATTGCAGGCCTGCACCACCATGCCTTGTTTTGGTGGCCGGCACAGCATGTCGGGGTGGGGCCGGCAGGGTATGCAGTACCAGGATTGAATTAGGTCCTTCCACTTGTGAGGAAGGCACTTAGACCACTGAGCTGTCTCCCTTACCCTGTTTAGTTAAATTCTAAACCACTTCTAATGTTCTTTTTCTTTCTTTTCTGTTTTTTTTTTTTTTTTGGTTTGTTTTTTTACAAATTTTTATTCTGTTTAAAAATTAAAAGAAAAAGAAACTGCATGATACTGATCTAAAAGGAAAACCAAACACTGATGGAAATAATAAGATCCAAGAAATAAACTCTTTCCAATTAACTGCTAGATTCAAAAATCTTCTGGAGATTCTCAGGATCATTGCCTTGCCCATCTTCTACATATAACTGAATGTCTTAACATTGTCATGTTTCCTAGCTCTTCTCCTTTCCCTCTCTCGATTAGTTAGTCCTTGAGATCCTGCTTTCCTTTTACTTGTATTATATCTTTCTATTTGTATTTCTTCTTTTGAGTTCTTATACTAGGGAGACTATACGATATTTACATATGTGTATCTGGTTTATTTCACTTATGAGTATATGTTCAAGTGGCATCCACTTCAATATAAAGGCTTCGAGTTTATCACACCCTGACTAGCTATATATACTGATACTTGTGAACTAAGCTACTGCATTGCAGATGGTAATCTGTAATAGTAGTTTCATGCTTGGAGTGCCTGTCATTCTGGTCTTCTGAATATGGGCTGCTTGTCATGACATGCCAGTTGCTGCTATGATGTCTCTCAGGTAGGTGGTTGTTCAAAAAGAAGGGGGTGGTGAATGAAAGCAAGAGACAGGAAAAGGAATATTGTGGGACTGTCCTGCTTCAAGGTTGTACGTGGTGAGATTTTTGGACTTATTGTATAAGAAGTATATAATTCTTTATGCCTATTTTTAAAATATATTCTAATTTTTAAATGTTTTTATCATATTCTGTAGGGACTTAAAGTTCAACATATCAATACTTGATGAAAAATACCTGTTCCTTATTATGCCTAAGATGTTTGAAATGCAGTGAGATAGTGAGGTTAAGCTTGATAGCCTAAATCGTTTGATAATAACAATAAGCTTGTCTTCTGGATGGTTAACAATCTAAGTTTGCAGACCAAAATTAGAGAAAAAGGAGGGCTACAAGGAAAGCCAACATTTTGGCCCTAGCCTTCTAAGGTCAATTAAGACTCAGGACATATGAGAACTTGTACTGTAACGTCATGTAACTCAGTAGTGACCCAAATTTTCTGATCAAGGAGATTACAGGGCCAAAGAGGAAAGTGATCGATGATGTGGAGTGTGCCTAAGGAGAGTCACATGGAGAGAAAACATTCTCTCAGGCTTTCACAGAGAGCACATTGGCCAAGCAATGGCCGTGACTCATCCACATGGCTGACACTGACAAAGGTTCTACAATCTGAGGTACAGGATCTCAGGATAAATCCTGAGGGGATTTCACTGACCTTATCAGACCCAAAAGCTCCAACTCTTGTTGCATAGGTCCTGCTTTACCTTGGTCTTAAACCATCCAGCAGAAAAGTATAAAAACAAAATATAAGAAGTAAAGCCATGCTGTTATGTTGAGCTGTAGGGGACTCAGGTCAACAATTTCTGACATTACCAGTCAAGCGGAAGACCAATACTGTTATGGGCTACTGGACTCTTTTAGAATATTTTGTTGAGTTTACACACCTACAATATTCAAATAATGGAACTTAAAAAAAAAAGGGTATACAGATGAATGTCCATTTTGTATCTGTGTATCAAAGTGGTTAGGATAGATATATAGTTACATTCTCTTAATGAATAGAATGATTTGTTTTGATGGTGTTTGCATGATTTTTTTTTTTTTTTTAGAACTGGGGATTAAACTCAAGCCCTTGTGCTTGCCAGGGAAGCGCTTATTCTACTGAGCCATCTCCCTGGCGATGATGTTTGTAAATAGGCTATCATGTCCACATCTTGTACAGCATTTAACCACTGGGAAGAATGTATGCAATGTGTTGATTATTGAAACTGTCCTACCAATTTGATTTGAACCTGTCTCATTGCTATTTGTTTATCAATAAAAGTATGGGGGAAAAAAGAAATAAACTCTTGCATTTATAGCCAACTATTTCTCTACCAATGTGCTCAAAAACCCTACCACAAAGAGGGAATATTTTCTTCAATAATGGTTCTTGGAAAACAGGATATCCACATACAACAGACTGTTAAGACTTGCTCTTCTATCATTCTCCACAAAAGACAATTTAAAACAGATCAAATCTATTTTCTTATGTTAACATATAAACTCATCCCCACTGCATACTACATAAATATACTCTGAACTCATTGTCCCAGCATATTTTTCTTTTATTTTTCCTTTTCTTTATTTCCCATCCAGAGTGAGTTCTAGATTGGAAAATGTAAATATTTAACATTCTTTTTATTTTAATTTGTACCTATGTATGACAATTTTTACATATTAAATAAATGCTCTTCCTTACTGATACAAAAATCAAACCAATTTCAACTACAAATAAGACATCATTTTATAATCACTTAGGTTGTTATAAGGAGAAAGATGAACAAGAAAAGATTGGCAAAGACGTGAAGAAATTAGAACCCTTCTATATTTCTAGTGGAAATGTAAAGCGGTACAGTAATTTCAGAAGACATTATTTCCATTTCCTCAAACTATTCAACATGGAATTTCCACATGACCTAGCAATTCACTCTTGTGGGATGGACACTTCCATCCTAGAGAACTGAAAACACGTCCACACAGGAATTTGTGCATATAAGTGTTCATAGTGACATTATTCATATAACAACCAAAAGTGAGAACAGCCAGATATGCATTAACTGTTGAATAAATAAAATTGTTATATTCATACATCAAAATATCCAGTCGGTAAAGGAATAAGTACACCTACATGCTACGACATGGACAAACATTGAAGATGCAATGTTAAGCAGTCACAAGGGACCACACACTGTATCATTTCTTATATGAAATATCTACATTGGACAAACAGACATAAAAGTCAAACTAGTTTTTTTGGGATTTAGGGAAGGAAAGGAGGAGGTTTTAGGAATGAACTTTCTTTTCAGTACGATGAATTTGCTCTGAAATTAGTGCTTGTGGTTGTACAACTCTATGACTATGCTGAAAACACTATAGTATATACCTTAAAAAGGTGAATTTTATGATTTATGAGTTTCTTCATTTTAAACAATGAGAACAGATATTTTTCCAAAAAAGAATGTATAAATGACAAATAGGCATGTGAAAATGCCTAATACTGAAATATCACTGACAAAACCAAGTGTTGGTAAGGGTCTGAGAATTAGTGTTAGCATATGCTACTGGGGATGCCACATGGTAAAGTAACTCTGGAAAGCCTTTTGACAATTTCTTCTAACATCAGCAGTGATCTGGCCATTCTACTCCAACTGTTTACCCTCTCTTCAAATGAAAATGTATGTCCCTGAAAAGACTGATTATGTTGCTGTTGACATATACTTTATTTGGATCAGCTGAAGCCTGGAGACAACCCAACAGAAATATATATATATA
>NW_004524749.1:4517359-4526059 GCF_000260255.1 Octodon degus
GGGAGGTGCTTATTCCACTGAGCCATCTCCCCGGCCAGAAATATTCTTTATGGCTAAATAGATAGACTTAGATAGACTTTGATACTTCTGTATGACAGCATACAGTTCAATGTAAGAATGGGATGCTTTATTGATAAATGTAACAAAGTAATGAGTTTTAAAGACATCAAAGTTGAATGAAAAACAAGTGTCAAAACACTGTCATCCTGTTTGCATTTACCATATGACATTTTGAAAAAGACAGAAGTATAGGGATGGGAAGGCAGATCGATGGCTTCAGAGGGCAGGTGGAGGACTTGAATGCCAAAGAACATTTCAAGGGGCCTTGTGGCCATGATGCAGTTCTGATTGTATGGGTAGTTGTGAGAATCTATGCATGTGTTAAAACTCATCAAATTAACACACACACACACACACACACACACACACGCGCGCGCGCGTGCGCGCGCACACACACACATTTTAATAATACAAAAGGAAGGAAGAAATTTGTTATCTAAGACTTACAAAGACACCAATGTTTCATCATCTTTTCTTAAAAAGATTTGTAATCTAGCTAATGGCATAAAAGTTAACAAATCCTGGAGAGCTATTACTGAGAAGCATTTTCCCTATGCCAGGCCCTTGGCTGATGCTTTCTATCATTTAATCCTCCCAACACTGTAATGAGACAGGTAGAAAAATAGCATCAAACCCATGACTAACTATAGAATCCCAAGTACCCAGTATAAAGCTGAAAGAATTATATAACTTTCTTCTTCTCCTTAGTATCTTTGTCATAATTTGGAATTCCAGAAGCCTAGTGACATGCCATTTGTCATAACTAGTTTGTTGCTTATGAAGATGTAAGGGTGTTTTTTTAGTATGTATTCCTCAGTATGACAACAGGACCATCTCAGCAAGAACTTAAGTGATGGTTCATTCAAGCACATTATTTCTTGCTGCTGTGTGGTACCCAACATCAATTTCTCCTGATCTACACAGAAAGCACTGGAAACATCTACCAGTGAAGAAGAGTAATTGTCTAATCCAGTAAAAATTCAGAGTGGTCAGAAAGTTGGTTAATATAGATCTAGGACTATAGATACTTCCCCCAAAGAAATAGTGTTATCAAGTTGCCAACAGCTAAAGACTAGTTGGGTTACTAATCCTAGAATGCAAACTTTGTGCACCATCTCCAGTTGGTGCTAACTTTTGGCATCATTAAAAAGCAGGTTCAGGGGCCGGAGAGATGGCTCAGTGGAATAAGCACTTCCCTGGCAAGCGCAAGGGTCCGAGTTCAATCCCTGGTTCTGCCAAAAAAAAAAAAAAAAAAAAAAAAAAAAAAAAAAAAAAAAAAGCAGGTTCAGCATATTTCTAGGACACAGAATTCCCAGACTCAGCCCATCTATCAAACCTTTTTTTTTTTTATTTTAGTACTAGGGGTTGAACTCAGGACCTTGCACTTGCCAGGCAGGGACTTATGCTGCTGCACTATATCCCAGGCCCTCATCCAATCTAAACTTCTATCTTTTAAAAGCCATGCCCCTGTTCAGAAACTCCTACTAATGACTGTGTGTTTACAAAATACAAAGCCAACCACCCTACCTGCACTTCAAATCCTTCCTCATTATGGCTTCTCTATATTCTGCCATGTAGTAGGAAACTCAGCTACCATCTTTCCCAAATTTTACTTTTAACACTATTAGCTACCATGGCGATGATGATTTCTCCACTTGTACTCGTCCTGAGCAAGAACTTTGACTGGATCCCCCTCTGTAAGAAGATTATGCATATACCATGCAACTGGGATGCATTGGGCAAATATAGCTGCAAAATAGTTGTAGTGGTGCAGAAAACAGAAATTCCAGTCCAAGAGGAGCCTCTTGACCAGATTGTCAGCTCTGTTCCTCCAAAAAATGTTTGTCATAATGGTGATGTTTAATACTCAGTGGGGTAACTGCTATTGCGACCATTTCTTCACTGAGAAAATTGTGGCACGCAGTGTGTGATGGGCTAACCAATGGCCAATGAGAGTGGGATGGTCCAGCTGCACTGCATCATCATGGTTCTGGACATAGAAGACCCTCCTAGAGGAGAGTGTGTGCTGCTGATTTCCCAGAAGAAGCTTTGTTGAGACTGATTTTCCATAGGAGCTCGGCTGATCTCACTGAGGAAGAGCTCGAATCCTTAATGTCCCAAGGATGGCTGCTGTTCTTTTCACAGAACTCTGGTCATCAACTTTTTTTCGAGCATTGCTATCCAACTCCTTGCAGATCCTTGATATGGATTTCCAAGAGACATTGCCATGAGATCCAGGCCCTTGACTGGATTCCTTGGGTCGCTAGGGCACAGACAAATCTTTTGTACTCTAGTGCATTTGACTTTTTTGGATGAATATTCTAAAATAATCCTATAAATTTATGTGCCCAGTAATAAATAAATCTATTCCCTTGAAAATCACTAACACACAGTGGTTAAATGACTTTCTCGAGAACAGAAAGACAGCAAGGGATAGAACTAGATCCCATGTGGTACCATAGTGCTAACTTTGGGACTACATAGTAATGATCAACTCTATTGCAACTAACATGCCTCTTAAGGGAATTTGTCATTTCATGCTTATTCCCATCTCCTCGGCTCTCCTGTGAAAGCCAGGTCTTCTCATTCTCTCTGTAATCCACATATTAGCCTTGGACATGCCCTGCAATCCAGGCCTAGAATGCCAGAGCCCCAGGTGAGATGTGATCACAGTGCCTGCCAAGGAAGGAACAGATGGGTCTGCTAAATGGTGAAATCAAGTCCCTGCCACAGTAACGGCAATAAGCATCCCACATAAAATAATTACTTCCAGTTTGCTTGGCAGGTTGGATGAAGTCCGAGGGAAGGTTAATTTATCTTTCACAACTCTGAGCCTTCAAGCTGTGGTTTCCCGAGCGAAAAGGATCTCTTTCAATGATTCTTTGCAAGATCCATTTAGCCATGACAGGACTAACTCCTCATTGCTGAGTGGCAAAGTCTCTCTGGAGTGCCTCTGCTGGAAAGGGACCAGGCTGAGGAGAAGAGATTAAGTCACACAGACACTGAAGTCTAATAGAAAAATCTAAAGTACAGTAAGTGGGTGTTAGTGCTTCTACCTTTCTTCCATAACAATTTTCTTAGGCCCTACTTTTTTCTCGTAGAGCTGACCTGACAATTTTCCTAGATTTGGGGAATAAAAAGAACCACTTTTTGTATGTCATCAACAGCCAAATGCCTAGTCACACTGACTGGCTGCGGTCTAATCTGTTCTGTTACAACTTGTATCTAGATGTCCCACCTCCCAGTATTTAAATGTCTCCCCAGATCCTCATACACTCACAGCTGATTAGAACTAGGGCATGCGCTACTGGGATTAAGGCTATGTGGTACTTCAGGGTGTGTGGTAAATTAGTACACTGATTGGAATTATCATAGTTCTGGGTGTGGCTGAGTGGATTTACTGAAGACAGAAGCCCTACACTGAGTATGGGTGGCACTGCTCAAAAGGCTTGTAGCCAGAATGGAATAAAAGCAAAAGGTAGGCTTGCTGCTTCCTGTCTTCTGTCTGCCATGCCATGAGCTGTTTCTCTTCCACAACGCCTTTCCATCACAAAACCCTGCATCGAGGCCAGCCAACTATGAGCTGAGCCTCCACAAACCCTGAGCTGGAGTAAACCTTTCCTCCTTTAACTTGTGGGTGTTCGGTATTTTGTCTTAACAATGAGAAAAGTAATTGAGATACAATCTAATCTATTGCTGTCCTTATTACAAATATCTGAACCTACTCAATCCAATCTCTTTTTCTGAGGAATTTTGTTCCTTCGGGAGATCCTAAGTGGCCACATTAGTGAAGTTCAAGGATTCCATGCCCGAATCCTTGTGTGGTACCCTGAAGAGGCACACCCATTCCCGACTCTGTTGCTCCCAGCCTGAGTCAGAAACTCATTCCTAGTAGTAAACATTTTGGAATCTGTTAGTGGTGGGAGACATCCAAGCTTCTTTCTAAAAGTTTACTGAAACACTCTTAATGACAATAGCACAAGAAGCAAAAAATATTTTAGTTGACATGAAAAGTGGCTTTATCCATCCATTCTAAGATGACAAGGGTTGTCTCAGTCTCCTTAGTAGCCGTGCTCCCTTCCAAGCCACAGCTTTCTGCTGTCACCTCCCCTCTCTCATGCACATAATCCATGCAGTTGGATGCATAAAAAATAGTTCACCATTATTCTTTTCCATATTTGAAAATATGTGTCATCTTATTCTGGCTTCCATGGCCTCAAACAAGAAAGGCAGTGTGATTGGAGTCAGTCTCCCAGGTAATACCTGGTTTGTCTGTGGCTCCTTTCAAGATTTTTTTTTTTTTAATTTTGTCTTTTTTGTGAGGCGGGCTTCTTTGCATTTGTTCCATTTGGCAGTAACTCAGCTTTCTGAATACATAGGTTTATGGTTTTTCTCACATTTAAACAGCTGCTAAATACTTCTTCATCTCTACTTGCTTTTCTTTCTTTCCTGTACTCCAACAATTCATAGGGCAGCTCTTTTGCCATCTCATCGGCCCCTGAAATGAAGCTTCTTTCTTTTGTCTGGCTTATCACTGTTGTTTACATTGGTTAAATGCTGTTGCTCTGGCCTCAAATTTATCAGTTGTCTTGTCCTCTCTGTTCTTCTGTGAAGTCAGTGAATTTTTAATGTATTATGGTTTTTATTCTGTAGTTCTCATTTTGCTGTTTCTTGTAATTGGTAAATTTTTCCTTCCAATTTTTCTAGCTTTTCATTAGTTTTAAGAGAATTTGTCATTACATGCGGAAGATGTTTAAGATGGCCATTCTAAAATCCTTGTAAGTGTAATTCCAACATCTGCTTCATCTTGATGCTGACATCTGCTGTCTTCTCCTATTCTTACTGTGGTGGGTAACTTTGTACAGGTATACCCTGGACTTTTTTTTTTTTTTTTTTTTTTTTTTGCGGAACTGGGGATTGAACTCAGACCCTTGCGCTTGCCAGGGAAGCACTTATTCTACTGAGCCTTCTCTCCAGTCCCTATCCTGGACATTTTTTATATTATACTTTAATACTTTAGGTTCTATTTAATCTTTTTTTTTAAAGTTGTGATTCTAGAATTCAGCTCATGCCTTCTCAATGAGCTATACCCTAGCTCTTTTTTAATTTTATTTTTCATTTTGAGACTGGGTCTTTCTAAGTCACTAAATTGCCCAGACTGGGCTCCATTTGAAATCTTCCTACCTGAGCCTCCCAGAGTGTTGGGATTATAGGCAAGTGTCATCACATCAGAACTTAATCATCTTTATAAAGCCGGAAATTCTCTCATGACACAGTACAAAGGTCAGGTGAATCTGCTTGCTTTGCTTTACCCTGAATCCCCTGGACACCACACCCCTAGGGCAGAGCAATGTCTCACACCACCTCACCGCAGTGGAAGGGATAGGAAGTTTTTTCTGTCCTTCACTTGCTAACATTTTCCTGGAAAAATTAGGGCACAATCCAGACCAACTAATTGTCTTGAAGTTAAAGCATAGTCTCAGACCTCCAAAGGGCCCCCTAATGACGAGAGGATGGTGGAGACAGAGGATCACATATTACCCTTGCTGCTGAAAAGCAGGGCTAAAAACTCAACCACTGGTTGCTCTCTGTTGCAAAAAGATGACCAGGAGATGTCAGCCAGCTCCACCTTCTGCTTGTCTTTCATTTTACTGACACCAACTGGGATTAGAATCTCAGAAGAGAGGGACAGAATTAAGAACCTGATTGGCCCTGCTCACTTTATCTCGCTCGCTCTTCCCACTGTGTGGGGATTCATAGGGATTCGACAGCTGTCCACTGAACCCTGCTGTTCTCCAATACTGAAGAAAATGGATGTGAAATGTTGGTGCATGCCAATGCATGCCACTTTATTTGGTCTCATTGATGTTAGGTGGAATGAACACTCAGTAGCCTAGTCAAATATGTCCTACTATTTGACTTCCTAGTCAAATTGAGAAGAATTAAATCAATCCAGGAAAATACATTATTGGGATCTTGTGTGAACAACTGAGAAAATTAGGGTTATTGACAGAACTTCTCTCTTTCTGTTGGCCTTGGTGGATGGAGACTTAGACCCTATGGCAATACCACTTGGAAGTTAAAAATTCACTGGGTTGATGTACGCTGTATGTACAATTATTAGATACATAAACCTAATTTCAAAAGTCTAGCTCAGTGATGCCACTTTGGGCACATATATTTCAAATAATCAGCAAATAATGAGGGCATACACCTTAGAAGTTTCTTTCTATCATTTACTGAAGTAAAGTATGCAAAATCGTTCTATGAATGATTGACATGTTGTGAGGAATAATTGGTGATTGTTGTTAATGGCCAACCCATGTCTTCTATTTTCATCTCTCGTAGGACTGAGCTCATGCTAAGAGCTTAATAAATATACTGGCACCAACCAATGCATTAGGAAGTACCAGATTAAGCTTTATTCACTCAATTTCCTGTCCTACCACCATACTTATTTTACTATAAGGATTAGAGCTAGATGACCAATTGCATTCTCATCATCCGTTGTCACACAACATAACATCCCTCTTCCATATCTGTCCCTCTAGGGATTCCTGTATCAAAAGCAATTTCCCATAAGACTGATATCCTTGTTGCTGCACAGAACAAAAAGTCTACTCACAATGTTGCTTGCTTTCTCCTTTCTCCTTTAGTTCACTATTTCCTATTGCCAGTTTGAAAAAAAAATACCCTCAGTAGAACTTAATAAAAGTTATGAGGAATGGACAGTGAATTGTTGACACCAATATTAATGTTGTATTCATGCACCCAAAGGAAGGTTCTCAATATGGTTATACAGACATGAATGAAGAAAGGTTAAAGCTACTTTGTATTCACATGTGTATAGCAAAAACCATTCCTGCCAAGAAGACAGGACCCCAAGCACAGAGAGAGTTCTGAGTAAGTTCATCTGAGAGCAACCCTGTTGAAAACACTTCATATAGTCTAAACTCTACTTGTCAGTGCCATTGGAAAAATGACCTGGCATTTACCTCTATTTCATTCACTACAGTCTAGTTAAAACTTTTCAATCCACACTGGTACTAAAAATTAGTAATCTAAAAAAAACAAAACAAAACAAAAAGCCGGGGAGATGGCTCAGTGGAATAAGCACTTGCTTGGCAATCACAGGGCCTGAGCTCAATCCCCAGTTCTACCAAAAAAAAAAAAAAATTAGTAATCTACCTGGCAAGCACAAGGGCCCGAGTTCGAACCCCATTTCCACAAAATAAATTTTAAAGATTAGTAATCTAAAATGACATTTTTATTTGTATCAATAACCCTTCAGTTACCACAGAATTTCTTCTTCTCTTGCACTGACTTATTCACCTATTGTGTGCAACGTGGCAGCATAAATAGTCCCATCCCTAGTCCATCCCATCGTGCATTTGTTATCTTGGAGTAGGATTGGAGAAACTTGGCCATGTCTGGGAGAGGGCTGGTGTTACAATATTAACAGAGACCAGGGATGCAGCTATACATACAACCATGTTCAAGATGTTTCCAACATTCCACCACTGAAGTATCTGGTATAAGAGATGAATGGTGTTGAACTTACAAGTCCTTCCCCAAGGACTGAAAAACAAGATATTTCCAAGACACGCTAGCATGTAGAATTCTGCATGTAGCCAATGAAGAAGCAGAAGTGAGCTCTACCAGGCCGCAGTTGTAATGTCTTTCAAAAAACTCTGGCAGAAGTGTTTAGTTTTTCTGTTGAAGCTGTGGTTCATTGGCCTTAGCTTCTGGATTCCTGGTGTTAAGTGGCAACATTGAAGTTTCCACCGAAAGTATCCCACTCCACATGTGGTTGGAGCTCTCTTTTGGTTTCCTTGCTCCCAGCTCGATACCTTCAATCTTGTTTCTCCAGCCCTCTTAAAAATTCTTGTAAATGACTTAATGGCCTGTATAATAAACTTCTTCTGCTTAAACTAGTCAGAAGGTATTATCGTTATTCAGGACTCAAGTGATATATTATTATAACCAGTTGATCTTCAAGAAAACAGAAATATGGGATTGATTATGGGACCTAGCTGAGTTTCAAGTTGATGCAGATCTAGTTAGCATTAGCAGATGTACTTCTCATAAGGTTTTGGAAGAGCAGTTGGCTACCTCTGTACACAACTACAAGAGTCAAGGAATGAAAAGGGTGTGAACCAGGCTGGTGCAGGTGAGGTGTACTAAAGACACTCACAAATTCTTTGTCACTCATCCATCTATCTTCCCCAACTCCTTTTCTTGAAACTGGACTGTCCCTTTTACTTGGTTCAACAAATAAAAATATAACAAGCTTAATCCTAAATAACATACATGCCGGGCTTTAACAGATCCAGTGTCCACTGTTTCTGCTTGGAATATTTCCTTTTGGTGTCCAGCTACCATGCTGTTAGGGAGCTTAAGGAACCAAGATCAGGGGCCGGGGAGATGGCTCAGTGAAATAAGTGCTTTCCTGGCAAGCACAAGGGCCTGAGTTCAATCCCTGGTTCCACAAAAAAAAGAAAAAGAAAAGAAAAGAGGAAAGAAGGAAAGAAAGAAAGAAAGAAAGAAAGAAAGAAAGAGAGAGAGAGAGAGAGAGAGAGAGAGAGAGAGAGAGAGAGAGAAAGAAAGAAAGAAAGAAAGAAAGAAAGAAAGAAAGAAAGA
>NW_004524749.1:4526159-4545983 GCF_000260255.1 Octodon degus
AGAAAGAAAGAAAGAAAGAAAGAAAGAAAGAAAGAAAGAAAGAAAGAAAGAAAGAAACCAAGATCAGAGGCCTCAGGGAATAGAATCAAATTATCCTTAGCTGAAAACCCCACCTGACCATTTAATCAACACCCACAATCAACCACCAGCCGGGTTTATCACCTATCCTGAATATCCTAGCCTCTGTTGACCCTTAGATAATTGCAGCCCAGGCAATTACTACTAGATCTAGTCAGTCCACACACTTGGAGATAACAACTAGTTGTTGTTTTAAGTCTCCAAATTTTGAGGCAGTTTTCACACACATCAGTAGATAACCAAAACAATTGCCTACATCTAACTGCACTGGCAAGCTTACAACATAAAATGACAAGTTGAGTTTAAAATTCTTTATTCAAGACAGCCAGAATATCAGAGAGTGACTAACCTGAAAGAATGTCGACTACAAAATAAGATGCCAAGTTTAATCTTGCAGTTTGTTCAAAATACCACAGAGATCAAATAAATAGCAACACTGGATCACAGGAATACCAGTTTGAAAACTGATGGGAAAGAATAGGATGTTGGGAATAAGAGTCATGACATTTGAAAAGATGTGAATAATTCTGTGGAATCGAAGCTCCGCAAATCTGACCTCTTGCAGACAGAAGCAACTGGTCTTCCTCTGTCTGATGAAACCAATCCTGTACCTCAGAATAGCCAGCGCAGCTGGTAGTTAGGGTGTTAGCACTATGGAAAGCTCAATTATGCCTGCGCCTCAATGCACACTGCCTCTTTGAGACCCCAGATCTAAAACTAGAGTCAGATCTTATGCCATGGGGCATAGTTGAGACTAAAATCAGAAAATAATCGAAGTGCAAGGGTCTGAGTTCAATCCCCGGTTCCGAAAAAAAGAAAAAAAGAAAAAGAAAAAGAAAGAAAATAATCGATATAGGGGTCAGGAAGATGGCTCAGTAGAATAAGTGCTTCCCTAGCAAGTGCAAGGGCCTGAGTTCAATCCCCGGTTTTGCCAAAAAAAAAAATAATAATAATAATAATAATAATTGATACATAAAAGGAACTGTGAACTTCTACAAAATAAGGTCAAAAAACTTGAGAATCATGAAGAAGACTGCAGATCAAAAACGACAGTTGGCGCTGGAAACCATGAGAGAGAGCACAGACAGCCTGAGGCTTGGGATCACTGTCCCCACACCAAGTAGAACCACATTACCCCTACACTAGAGCCCTGATGTAGGATTACTCCCCTGCTGGGTCCAGAGTGCAAAGTATCTATCAAAGAAGTCTATTATTTCATTTTTTTATACCTTAAGAAAGTGGGATTTGCTTTTCTAAGTTTTAGAATTTCTTGGGACCCATTTCTTTCTTTCTCTTATTCCTTGGTTTTAGATTGGAAATGTCTATTCTATGATTATCCCACTACATTTTGTTACATATAATTCTTTTGGTTTTCTAGGTTCTTAGCTGGTAGACCGGTGCTGTCTGAAGATACACTGAACATCAAGTCTTGCACATATCTAATTTAAATGAAACTGAGATGAGACTTTGGACTTTAAAATTCAGGGTTTGTGCTAGAATGCATTAAGATTTTGGGGGGTTGTTGAGATTGAATAAGTGTGAAAAGGGTGTAAATTTTGGAAGGCTAAAAATAGTATATGGTGGACTGCATCTTATTGTCCAAGCTCCAAATCAATATGTTGAAATACAGTCCAAAATAGGAAGGACCAGGGAGATAGCTCAGTAGAATAAGCATTTGCCTGGCAAGCGCAAGGTCCTGAATTCAATCCCCAGTACCACACACACACACACACACACACACACACACACACACACAAAGACAGCATCAGAAGTGGAGATTTTGCAAGGTAATTAGGTAGAGTCCCCTGATAAAATTAGTATCCTTAGAAGATGAAGAAAAATGATGTCTCCCTCTTTCTACCTTTCTGTTTCTGTCTCCCTTGAAGATATGTGAACCAGTCTTGTATCATGAGATAAGGAGAAAATGACTGTCTACAAGAATCTGCTCACTCCTTGATTGTGGTCTTCTGAGCCTCCATATGAGAAATGCATGTTTGTTGCATTAGCCATCTATTTTATGGTATTTTTATTATAGCATATAAACTAGCGCATAGTCATTAGTAGAATCAATCAATGCAGACCCCGGTACCAAATGTACAGATATTTATTTAATGCATTTTTCCCGTGCCAATTGGTGAACAGGCAAGAGAAATTAAGGAACCCTTACAACTGCCAATTGAAAAAAGTGTGCAGACCAACAGAAGGCTCTCCAGGTGACCCAGCTCAGCTAGTTAACCTTCATGAGCCTGCAGATTTCATAATGTTTGACTTTCAATTGATCAAAGTGCTCAGGGAATATTGGTTCCAGCCCTTAGATGTTCTCCTTCTGAGAAAAGGCTTTTGCTCAAAGCATTTGAATTCTAAAAGCCAAGAAATCTGAGCTACCTTTTGTGAAGACAGATTTCTAGAATCCACCAAGCCATAATATAGGCCGAGCCTGCAGTATTCATCTCTAAGTAGCTGTAGTAGGAATAGAATTCAAGTTGAGAAGGTCTTAAAGTGTAAGTGATTGGCAGGAGATTCATACTCCCCACAAACAATCCAGGCACACAGTAGCCCCAGGATTTGCAGAAAAACCCTGTGATCAGTTTACTAAGGAAGAAATGGTTTGCTGTACCATTTCAACCCCAGCCTCACTCAAGGATGACCTGGAAGGACAATGGATAAAAGGCAGAATTTTTGAACACATAGGATTTTAAGTGATCTCATTATAAAAGGTCCAGGCATTTGGAAAAGTAAGATTAGTGGATTAGACACTTCCTTCATGAAGGGACACACACTCATACTCATGTTTATTTTCCTATTATGTTGTATTCCTATTCATACATAATACCTTCTAGTTCCACAAAGCACAGCATCACTAAATACTAAATCACTAAATCATCATCATAATTAGACAAACAATTCTGCCACTTAATTATACTGTAAATAAAGTAAGACAGTATCTATTTCAGGAGCTTCACTTCTTTGTGCATGTAGCCCACCACCCAGAAATTGCTTACCTTACAGACTGATAGAATGTCCTTCCAAAGTGCCAGATCATGGGGGCAGCATCTCTAAAGATTGAATAATTATCCAATGTAATATATTTTCTGAACAAACCAGAGACCGTTACGGTGCTATTTCTTCATAGCCTGAATACAAAGAAGCAGGAAATAATGAAATGGAAGGTGAGCAGCTCCTCTCACTATCACAGCTACCAACTACAGCCAAGTATTTATCTGTGCTTTAAGAGAGACTTTCCTGACTTAAGTGTCGTGATAAGGGAGAAATGCTTTCTTCCACAATGTTCCTTGATTGTGATGTGAGATTTCCCACTGGCCACCTCCCGCCCTTCAATGGAAAACTTACTATGAAGGAGATAGGGCTGTTTTCCACACAACCAAAATGAGGAATGTTTGAAAGAAACTCAGTTCCCTAGTGCTGGAGATTTCCAGTGTTAAAAAGAAGTGGTAAATGGCAAAAACAGTACATTGGTGTTATCACCAAGGTTAAACCTATCAAAATGAGTGACTCACCACACCAATCACAGCAAGTTGGGTGCTAAGGGAATATTGACTGGGAAATAAAGAAACCTTAAATGCCAGCTATGACCTCATGATCCATCATGGAAGCAAAGACTGAAGAAGCTGTCCATGTATTTTCCTTGACCTGTTCTCTAGATGTTTATTTATACCAGTTAATTTTAGTTTTCCATACCATTTCATATGGTGTATGCTCATGGTGATTGCCTTTACAAATTACACTGCAGAGTCCTGATGATGTAGCTCAGTGGTAAAGCACTTGCCTAGCATTCAAGTGACACCTTGGATTGGCTCTTCAACACCAAAACAAAATCAAACCAGACAAAGAAACCCTGACAACTACATCTTTCAGGTATCAATATTAAATTAAGATTAGAGAACAAACAATATCACTTAGAGAAGAATACAATGACTATAAGAATTTGGACCTTCCCTTTTAGAAGTGACATCCAGCCTTTCAGGCATGTTTGACATAGATAGGTTTTCTTATCTTAAGCAAGAGCATGTTATTGATATCATTTGTATTTCCTGAGTTGTAGGAATAGGAAGAGAAGGTGTAGTGTTAAATATTTAACAGGGTAGAATGTGCTAGAATATGTACAGTGGATTATCCATCACTGCTGTCTCCTTCCAGCATTCCTTTTTCACAGTAGGACCCCAAAGCTCAGGACATTTGCAAGACTCCCTTGCAGTGATGTAACCTTACTTCACTAAGCAGACCCATCTACATAAAATTAAAGGCTAGTCGTTAGCAAATCTTGCAAGCTCGAGGCACATGCTTCTTCTACGAAGCACTGTACACATATGCCTTCTTTCTGTGATAGCTGTAATAGCAGTTCTCACGTTCACTCATCAGCTCTGTAGGGGCTTGAGCCTAAGCCGGAAGCAGAAGCAAGACTCCAGCTGGAAAACCACTAGGTAGGACACAACATCTATCCCAGTAAGTAGCATCCAAGCTTGATTTTCCAGTTCTTCCAAGGCTTAAATGTGTTATATCAAATACTATGTCAGAGAGGGTCTGTTGTCTGCCACTAAATCTTAGCACAGTATGTGGAGAAAGGTGAATGTTCAAATAGAAACCTTTGCTGTGTTTCTTCTTCCCTTCTTACCTCTCCTTTTTACCCAGCTGCTGCCCCTCTCCCTCACAGGTGATCATTTGCCCCATTATTTCATATTGTTGCTCAACTCTCTCCTGTCCCCCTCCAGGATGACACATCCTAACAACATCCCATGCAATTTATTTATATTCTGGTAAGAGATGGTCAATTTCCCTTACCCTTTCCCACTGTCAGAATTCCCACTTAGAATATGCAACCAGCATATTCTAAGTTCTTGTTGTTATTGGCAACAGGATTAGTTCAGTAGTGGATTGTGATGGAAAGCCAGACCAATGAGAATATGGTTGGGGCTATTTGTTAGAGTGATTATAAACATGGTATTCATATACTGGGCTCCTGAAAGGGACAGAATATAAGTCTGGGCTACCACATTGGGATTATTTGAGTAGTTAAGAATTAAACCAGAGAAGTTCAAATTCAGAGGTGGAGAAAGAATGATCAATTTTGATGGCATCATTTGAACACATCATGCAGAAAACTAAGCACAAACAGGATATAAACACAATCTGACATCTCACTGTTGATGAATGGCTGTACTTCCACAATATGACCATGTTTCTACATATGTTCTTTTCCAGGAATACACACATGCAGTTTGTTTGTTTATTTGTTTATTTTTTGCATTGGGATCACATTCTGTATACACATTGTTTTATTGTAAACATTTCCTCCTAAAATTTAGTTGCATTTACATCCGTTTTTCTCTACTTCTCTCCACACTTTTTATTCCTCCACCCCACCTCCCATCAACAGATATTAAGGGCTTAGCATTTTCATTTTCTCATGCTTCTTCATTACCAAATAAATATATATAACCATCAATATAGGAGTGCATTGTTCTTGCTGATTCTTGCAGTTATAAAAATGATATCATATGGTATACCTCTTGTGGCATGTAGCTTTTCCCATCCTGCAATCCATTATAGAAACCCTTTAAAGTTAAATAAAACAAACTTAACTCATTACTTTTGTTGGTTGCAAAACATTACATGCTGTAGATGTTCCACACACATTTCATTCAGCCATGCCTACATTACTGGGTCTTCAGTTTGTTTCATTACGTTTGGCCTATACTTTTCTTTTTCCTCCCACCACAAAACATGCCAGAATAAATATATCATTATGTACTGGTGCCTTTCTTTATCAGCCAGATTCCCAAGAATGAGACTGTAGGGTCAAAAGGTCTACACCCTTCACTTTAAATGGATATTGCCAGAGTGCTTACCAAGGGGCTGAAACAATTTCCATCTCCATCAGCAATGTGTGAGAGCCTACTTCTCCTTGGCGCATTCCCAGCACTTGGTGATAATGCACTTAAAATGTTTGCATTATGTATTTAATTGGAAATGTTCCTGATTAGTATTGAGGTTAAGCATCTTTTCATATGCTTATTGCCCATTTAGAGTCCCTCTTCTCTAAAAGGGCTATTCATATTCTTTCTATCACATTATTGTACTTTTTATTATTAATTGGATGTTGCAAAAGTGCTTTTAGAGTCACAAGGTAAATACTATTTTAGGAAAGTCTGCAGTACCTTTGTGTGTGTGAGACAAATAAATAGTTATTATATGTAATATTTTACGGAAGTCCTTTAGGATTTCGAACTTTTACCCTCAGACCACGGAATGCAGCATGAAGAAGAATGAAAAAGCTGCATCACTGACTCAGAAATCTAGAACTCTTCCCACAGCACACATGAGAAGATGACACCCTCCCCACCCCCAGGGAAAAAACCCTGCGGAGAAGATAAAGTTTAGTTCATTCCTCAAAGAAGCACATAATAGAGAATGTGGACCAAGAAAGAGAAAAGTCTGCAGCTTTAAATAGTAATGAGTCAAGGCCAGGCTGCTGGGCTCAAAGTCAAGGGCAGGAGTGAATCAGCCTGATAAAGGTCACCTCCACCCTCCTGCTGGGTGCCTCCCATGCTGCTTACCACTTTTAACCACAGAGAGGGCGGCTCCTCACCCACACCAGGCAGAGGCCTGATCTTCGCTTGTTTGCTCTTCTGACGCACATCATAAAGGTAGAGTGTCCTTGTGGTCTGTCCAGCCAGCAGGAAAACCAGAGACATGGGGACAGAGTTGCAAGACCCAGAGTCCGGTCCACTCCCTCCCACAGTGGCCAAGCCTTGGTCATTACTAGTCTGCCTGGCACTGTTCAGTTGCCATAACAACATGCTATTCTGAAATATAAGGATGACTGATCCACCTCCAAGAGGGCAGATTCCAGTGAGATTTCTGCATGGATGATGGGAGGCCAATACATAATCAATGAACATTAGATATAGCAGAAAAGTAGAAACCAACTCTGTGCGTACACACACTTTCTATTTCCACAGCAGGCATCTCCAATCAATTACAGAACTCTTTGTCTTTGAGCCTGGACATATTCAAGTGAATAGTAAAAGCAAAAAACACAATTTGCCATCCTTGACCAACTCTGTCCAGAGATGAGATAATGAAGATAAGCATCAGAAGAAGAAATCAATTGTCTAATAGCACAAAAGAGGTAAACAAGAAAGCCAAGAAGGATGAGGCAGGGAGAGGTTTGGAAAAAGAAAGAAATTTATCAGGTGCAATAGTACCATGTCTCTTGAAGTATGCGAACACTGCCTTGCATGTGCTGTCTTATGAGAGAAGCCAGGCTTTCTAGGCATGCCGTGTTCCTTACTCTCTTGATCAGCGAAGGACCAACAGCACAGGCATACAGGACAAAGGGCCAAGACCGTGGCTCCAGCTGTGAGTGGTGGCTGAGTGACACTGTAGGCCACGCATGTCATGGGACAGGAGCCACGGCCTGGCTGCCCTTCTCTCTGTGCTCTAATCAGCCACTTACACTTTGAAACCAAGCCTAGAAACAAGGGCACCCTTAAAAGCAGCTGCTGTGCCATCTAGTAATGGCCTCAGTCACAAACTTATGACATGTGAGATCCAGTTTTTCTGGTGCAGAAGAGAACCTGCTCTAGGACCTCATGCTCTGCTGGGGGGAAGTATAGATGGTACCCAACTGAGCATGATGTGATGTACGATTTTTCAAATTTTTGAGGGTGGAAAGAGAATATACATTCAGTGCAAACTAAATTTCAAGTTTTGAGAGCAACCATTTCTGAGGCTGGTGATTTCTCTCTTGCAATGCTGTGTGCTGGCATGGAGCCACAGCTCCTTGGGAGCGGCCCAGTCAGGAAAGCAAACAACCAACACTGTACAGTGGACTATGTCACTGAGCAGGCAAGTTCCCTTTACTATATTTTTAATTTACAATGGGTTCAGCCGGACCCAGCCTTGTGAAGGAACACCTGCAATATATCTTACCACCCCGGCCTAGGTCTACCTTTTATCAGGAAAAAAAGCTAACTTAGGGCTGGTGAGATGGCTCAGTGGTCTAAAGCACCTACTTAGAACAAGCTTAGCAAAGCACAGGGACCACGGTTCAATCCCCCAGCACCACATGCCGGCCAGCCCCGCCCCCTGGTGGGCTGAACTGGCCACACACACACACACACACACACACACACACACACATAAATAAATAAAATTAAAAAAAAAGCTAACTTAGAAAATAAGCAGTCTATTTAAAAAAAGAAAATAACCAGCCTACTTGTTATGCTAAACATCCTCTGATTCTCTCCTGGCCACACCCCATTACCCCATTACCCATTACCACTGTTGCCACCACTGATATTTAGCAAGATGACTTAAAGATGAGAAAACATTTTCACTGATGCTGCTGCTGAAGCTATCTGCTCCTTTGCTGGTTTACAGAATCAGCATTCCCATCTACTCTGGGATGGCACAGGGAAAAACTTAGGGAAACAAAATGTCAATGTCACATATTCAGTGACTAGATTATAATGTAATGTAGCACAGACTTTGAATTCAGACCGACCTGAGTTTAGGTTCTACCACCACTACTTGTCCATGTGACTTTGAATAAGTTATTTAATTTCTTTGAGTCCCAGTTACTTCAACTGTAAAATAAAATGTGGACGATATTAATGTAGTCAAGGTAAAACTTTTACCATTGTCTTTGGCATGTAGCACATTTTTAATAGATGTCTAACATTAGCTTGGTGTGGTGGCACATCCCTGTTATCCTGGGAGACAGAGGAAGGAAGACTGCAGGTTTGCCCCCCTCTGTGCAATTCAGAGAGGTTCTGTCTCAAAATAGAAAACGCAAAGGCTGGGGTATACCTAAGTGCTAACTAGCAGTAGGGCTCAATCCCTGGCACCACAAGATGCAGGAGGTAAGGGAGAAGAGGGGAGGAGAAATTATTAGGAATGTTAGTAATAAGTAGTAACAGTCCCTCTCACAAATAATGAGTAGACATTTACTTGTCTGCCTTACACCCATTATTATTCCTGCCACCCTTCTGAAACATTCCTCTCACATACGCCCCATGAGGCCTGCTCACAAAGTCTTTGAATCATTTGCTTTCTCAGCAGAAGGCCATCCCCTCCCTCTACCCATAAGACCGACTTGAGAACCACGTGAAGTGCTCCTTTCCAACACACCTCTGCCCTGTTCTTCACCACCACTTCAGAGCCATTCTGGTCTCAGACCTGACAGCCATGCCCTGTAGCCTGTCTTTCGGTCAAAGGTTGTACACTGGTGGCCTACACTGTGTTGAATATCTTAGTCAGACTCTTTCTTCTCATTTGGAATGGCCTTTGCTCTTTGCATTTGGTGCTACCTCTGCCTGCCATGTTTCCCTGCCTCCCCCCTGACTTCACACGATCAGTTCATCTCCATGTAGCAAAGGTCAGATGAACAGCTGCCTCTGCAGAAAAGCTTTTCTGCCATCTTCTTCCAATAGTATTCTACCAAAGTCCAGCCAGTCTTTAATTTATTTCCTTCATTGCTTTATGCATTTTCCCTACTCCTCATCTATTGGGAGGAGAACCCATTAGAACAAGAATCTTATTTTGCTCATTGATGACCCTTCAACACGTAAAATATGACCTGGCAGACAGTATGTGCTCAATAAACATTTCTTGGATGAATAAATGATGTTCTCTTTTTCCTCCAATAATATCAGAAGTTTCTGGGCAGCTATTCCTTTTGTAGCCACTTTATTGTGCCTGAGACAGTATTACTCAGGAGTTGAATAAAACAACTGGCAAAACATAAATTCAATGGGAAATAATATTAGAGTGTGTGTCCTTGTCACATTCCCACTAGATTATAAGCTTCTTGGGGGTAAAAGTCACCTTGTTTTTATTGTTGTGCACCCTGTAGTGCCCAGCAAACATCATGAAATGCACATATATAATAGGAGCTTAGCTGTGTCAGAGGGAATTGAACAGAATAGCACAAACGTCTGCAGAAATGTTCAAACACATGCAATAGGCAACAATAAAATTGCAAACTCATACCCAGCTTCTCTGCAGCACTGGCTCGGGTCTGAGAAAAGCACTATCTATAATTAGGCATTTAGTTCTTTTTATATCAGAGGAATGAGAAAGGAGCTCTTACTTTCTGGGCGACTAGGGAAGCAGAAAATAAACCACTGTCTGAAACAAAAAAGAAGATGTTTCCATTTTATACAAGACCCCTGATTTAATGTCCCAGTAGGCATGTCTTCATTCTTGAGCAGACCCTCTTTATGACCTTAGCACTGTCATACCTCACCAAATGTTTCTTTTCCCCTGGAACAACAGCACTAATGACAAAACATAAGACCTGTATAGTGCCTAGGAAGCATCACAGAGCTCCTGTAGCAGATAACTTTCTTGTCATAAGCTCATACTGAAGAAGAGGACACTGCTAGCCACTGTTTATTGAGTGCATGTTGTCAGTGCCACATCTTAGACATACTAGCACATTATCAGTACCAGAAACTCTTATAGGTACCAGAATTCAGGTTTCCCTGGTATCTGGTCTGAATTTAAGAGGGACTATACACACTATATTAGCTCAATAATAATAATAATGACCCAGAGCCCTAAGGTTTTTGTGGGAACTACACAACACAGTAATAGTAGTATGGGGGCCAGGGAGATGGCTCAGTAGAATAAGCACTTGCCTGGCAAGTGCAAAGGCCTGAGTTCAATCCTTGGTTCTGAAAAAAAAAAAAAAAAAAAGTAATAGTAGTACACGTGATCTATATGTTATCATTGGGGTAACCTAGGTAAGAATTCTCTGTTCTGATCACTTCTTATGTGTCTTAAATTATTTTAGGATTAACCTTTGGATAGAAAGAGGTTAAACAACTCACCCTAACAAAACATGAAACTTTTATATGAAGAGGTCCGTTTGAATCACAACTTAAAGAGCTGATAGAACCCTTGTCTCACCCACTGTGATATGGAGCACAGGCCATACCCCCACCTTCTTGCTGGTCCTTTTCTCCTATAAGATGAGTTCTTTTTATTTATTTATTTATTTATTTTTTTGGCAGAACTGGGAATTGAACTCAGGCCCTTGCACTTGCCAGGGAAGCGCTTATTCCACTGAGCCATCTCCCTGGCCCCTATGATGAGTTCTTGAGCTCCATGCTGGTTCTCACCTGGGCTACTGGGAATCTCAGAGCCAAGTGAGGCAAATAACAGCATCTAGAATTATTACTGAAATATCTGGCTAGGGAGTTAGCTCAGCAGTCTAAGCACCTGCTTTGCAAGAACAAAGACATGGGTTTGATCCCTGGTATCACATGCCATGTGGGCCCTGGAATGCTGGGTGCACCAAGCCGGCCACCAAACCAGATTTGATGGCACGTGCCTATAATCCCAGTGCTGTGGAGGCTGAGAAAGGGGGATCACTATGAGTCTGAGCTGATTAGCAAGACCCTGCACCAAATAAATAAATGAATGAAAAAAAAGAAAAACAAAAGAAATGAATGAATAAAGAAATAAATGAATTTTTTTTAAATTAATTTTAAGAAAAGTAATATCTGTTTCATTCCTCTTGGACCAGTTTCCTTTCAGCTTCCATTTGCCTTGGACTTTCTCTTAGATTCATTTGACTTTCCATTTCAATTAACCTTTTTGTAAGTTGCTTACACCCAAAAGTTCCTAGATTACAAATACAGTTCAGACTCTTCTTCCTAAACCTTAAGGGTGACCTTCCACTGAAGTTTGTAACCCAGGAGATGCGCTCCATCAGCCAGTGTCCCACCATCCACAGTCTCAGCTTGGCAAACTTGAGGCCAAAACTAGAAGCCAGGTACAAGACGGCACCACAACGGTTGCCAAAGGTGACCAGCATTTCCTATCTTCATTTCTTTTTCTGAAGATTAAATACTTGGCAGAATTTTCCTTGGGCTAATTAGCATCACTTCTTAACATTTTAAGTAACTGCTCATTTAGAGCAGTGAATGATTGCTCTGAGATTAGAGTGCAGGGAAAATCTTTCTATTGGGAATAATCTACTTATGCTGCTGTTTGTTTGAAGCAGAGATAAACAGAGATTTTCTTTCTTTCTCAATATGCCAAGCGTAAGAGAGAACAGAGTGATTAATGAAACTGTTTTTTGCCAATACATTTTTTACTTCAGATGCAAGATTATAGTTGTTAAATTTTCTAGGGTTTTTTAAAAAAATGTTTTTAAGCTCATAGGAGAAAAGAAAAGCAGCCCCATCTAGATTCTAGAGCCATTTAAATCTGTTACATTGTGAACTATTTTTGGTTCTTAAAATGGCTGAGGTAATTTTTCATTGGTTCTCCTGGGAATGCCACTTTGTGCTTTGTTATTTATAATCTGCAGAAATTAATTATGCTGCTAATTAACAGCTTGCAAACAAATTATTGCTCAAGGAGTTATTTATTCAGTTATGAAAGCGCAACTTCAGGTTTCTGTGTAGATTCTTCCTGACAGCCCTTTTATTCCTCGCTTTTGTTGCTGAATTTCTCTGCTTCTGAGGCTCTGTGAAATTCTGCTTGGAGGGGTGGCAATTAGGGAGGGTCTTGGAGGCCCAGAAATGTGTCAGCTGCTCAACTAGGGGGAGGAGAAGGCCAGAGGGCTGTACAGCCCACCTTACTGGAAAAGAAATTCCTTACAGGAGTGGTGGTTCCTGCCACAACCTGCACTGGGCTTCACACCCTGATTTACAACTCTAAATCTGTTAGGGGAAAGCTGGAGATGACACTGGCACCAACCAAGAAGGAAGGCAGGAAAGTAAACAAGCACCACATGCACTACCTCCATCCCCATGCTGGGGGCCAAGGCAGAGACTACACACTGCACTCCAAATCTCTGAATCCTGCTTGACCCCCTCCTCTGGGTAAGTATTACTAGCCCCTGTTATGCCGAGTAGGAGGAAGGAGCAGGCCAGAGTGTGTGGCTGGATATTCCCAAGGTCCCACAACTCCTCACTGCTAAGCAGACTGTGTAGTTTGTCAGCAAGGCATGTGGTACCAGGGACTGAACCCAGGGCCTTCCGCTTGCCAGGCAGGTGCTTAGACAGCTGAGCTATCTCCCCAGTCATAAGCATCTCTCTTAAAGATGAAAAACAAAGACAGTTCAGAGCCTTGGTCTCTGGCCCCTGCAGTTAGACTTCCATCCTGGCCTGACTGGACTTAGGCCACAAGTGAGCCAGACATCACTGCAGGATGAGTGGCCCCCTCACAGCTCACAGAACAGAAGCCACCAGTCTCTGCATCAGCAACCTTTTCTGCTCACAGACCTCAGCTCTACATTCTCAAGATAACCAATTCTGACCTTAAATTTAACTTATTACCTCAGCCTAGAGATGATTGGCTCATTACTATTCTGTTGTTGCTGGGACAAAATACCCAACACCCAAAATTAATAAAGGAAAGATTTAAATAGCTCACAGTTACTGGAAGTTTCAGTCTATACTCGGCTGGCTCTAAGACAGAGTGTCACATGGCAGAGGGCAGCCATTCATGGGGAGGGTAGGGGGCCGCAAAAGCAGAGGGAGGGGCAGCAGTGGCCAGTAAGCCGCTCTTGGTCCTTACACTGTAATGCTGATTACTACTCCAGGGTGGGCTCAGGACCCACACCCACAATCCCAGCACTAGGTCAAGAGTTAATCACACTCCAAGAGCTGGCCAGGTAGCTCAGGACTGAAGCATCTGCTTAGACACATCGCGCACATCACAACAGCGGGGTTGGATCCCAGCCTGCTGTGCAGCCTTGCCCCTGGGGTGGACTAAGACAGCAATTGAGACTGGGCGTGGTGGCACACACTTGTAATCCCCATGCTTGGGAGGCTGAAAATAAGAGAATCACTATGAGTCCGATCTACTTAGTGAGAACCTGTAGACTCTGTACTAAATACATTTAAAAAAAAAAAAAAAAAGAAAGAAACATACTCTAGAAGCTGCCAAATGACTGCAAGAGGTTTTCCAGGGACAACTAGACACAAATCATAGCAATGATGAATCGTTAAGATTCAAAAAACAAGGACATTTTCTGCTTTCCATTGACAGGCTGAACCAATACGTAGGTCCATGACAACAGCAGACTTTAGTGTCACAGTTTTCCCCTTCACGTCATACTCCTCCAGAGCCACAGTCAATCCATGAGAGGTCAGTGGTACAGTCCCGAATTTAGAGATGTCATGCCGAAAGGGGAAGCAGCGGGTCCCAAGGCCCACACTGGGAAGCCGCAGTGCTGAGTCTTGACTGTCTGACTTAGGGTTATTGATCCTGTCCTGGCTCCACACCCTGGGCTTCCCTGATGTGTGGCCACTCAGCGATCTGCACGAGGACGGAGAAGCCAACGTTAGGCCAGGATGAGGCCTCCATGAAGCTTCCTCCCTCAGATTCCTCTCCAAGTAGCACATCCCTGTCCAGAGGACTCCAGGCCTTTCAGGAAGCTGGAGGCTGCAAGGGCACTAACACGAGCAGGTGTTGAATTTTGAGCCTCGCCGGATGGTTGCCTGATATTAAAAGAGTTCTGTAAGTACCTTGAGCAGCAGTTTCCATGTCTGGAAAACAACAGTCAACAACTCTTACTGCACGCAGAGAGACAGGGACAAGGAGATGCTCGCTACAGCCTTGCTTACTATAGGGTAGCTGGGACATGACTATAATTACCCATCAGTGCAACAGCGAACAACTAGATTGATAGTCATAAAATGGAATCCTTTAGTACAGCTGAAGTTTATATATATATACATAAAACTAAGAACAAATGAAATGGATAAGGAGACACATATCAGTGTATGGAGCATAATCCATATTTTCATGTTTGTGTGCCTATCTACTGAAAAATAAAAATACACTTGGAAGTGACATTCAACAACCTTAGAATATTTTCCTTCTGTGGAGAGATAAAGGGGAAAGCATGCTAGTGAGATTTTGTTGTTTCTGATGAATACTAACTGATTGCTTTTAAGTCCAGTTCATGTTTCAAGCAAAATTTCAGTAATTTGAGGTTTTCCACGTTGACTCCTACCATAGATGCACCATGTGTTCAATATTTAAGGGAGCTTTGATAATCTTTCCTTTGACAAAGGATATTTCTATCATGCAACTAGACAGCTTTAATTCTTTCTATATACTAGGGCAGTGTTTCAAGACTATTTTTCTAAAGATGTTCATGCATTCAATATACATTTATTGAAATCAAACTCAGATGCTGGGCACTGGGCTAGGAAGGGAATATGTGAAGTCATTGTCCTATGTAGAGGTAAATGCATGAAACACAGAGTCCATTTGGAGAGTTTATACTGGAGAAGAAATCAAGGAAGTAATATTCAATTCTGTGAAAGAAGTGAACAGTGTGTTATAATTGAAAACAATGTGGGAGAGGCAGAAGTTTCAGTTACCAATTGTGAACAAAACATCATCTGACATTTTAGTGTCTAGCATTTTGAATGTTCCCAATTAAAAAAAAAAAAAAAGAACAATCATTTAAGGTACTGGATATGCCCCTTGTGCCGTGGATTGAAATTTCACACTGTATCCAACAGTACACAATCATTATGACAATTGATTCACTTTAATATCCCCTAAAATCCTACTTACTTTTCCTCACAAAGTTGTCAGCTGACTGGAAAATGCTGCTTCCATGGAGATGGCTAGAAGGTTCAAAGTGACCAGTGTTGGGTGCTGGCTGCCAACTAGGATCTCACACAGGGCCATTGGTAGGGGCCTGCAGTTTCCATCCACCTGGGTCTTTCCTGGAGGCTGACTGAGGTTTTTCAGCAGCATGGTGGTTGGGTTTTAAGAAGGAAATGTTTGAAGTAAAAAAGACAAAAGTTTTATATCCCTTAAGGCCTAGACCTCATATAATATGTCACTTTGCCATGTTCTGTTGTCAAAACCAATCAAGAGGCTGTTCTGCCTCTTGCTGGGCAGATGAGCCAAGAGTAGGCAACAATCTTTTCTACTGTGTTCTATGACTTTCAGAAAGCAACTGTGCTCATTCTCTAAGTGAAGTCTTTCGGCAGTCTTGCAGTAACAAAATTATTTCCTTTACTTAAAAAAAAAAAAACACACATTTCATTTATTTCTGCCTGTACATATCTTCTGCTTCCATTAACTCAGGGTTTTCCAAAGTTAGTCAATTTTAAATACTCTTTGTCAGGAGCTAGCATTTTTGCTCATGATTTGAGAAATGATTGTTTTAAACGAAATAGATTTTCACAGATTACAATTACTTAAAGCAGAGTCCAAATGACAAGTATCTTGTGTTCCTTGGGGAAAAGTCCTACTGCTAAATCAGAAAAATTAATAAACATTGTGACATGATTTGCATGACGCAACCCAGGACCAAGGCAAGGAGGGAGTGCGAACAAAGATCTGGGTTATATCATCCGCTCAGGGCTCCCCAGACTTCGCACAATTCTTCAGCCTAGGAATGACTGACTCTAGAACCTAATTTGCATCTGAAGCAAAAATCAATAAAATGCTGTCAACTTGTAACAGTACTAACACCTGGCAATTATTAGAGATGAACTGCTATACATCACATAACAGACCGCAGTACCCCTCTTGAATGCACTCCAGCTTCCACCAGACAGGCTGTGATGTTCGGCAGTCTCTGTGGCCATGTTACAATTGAATTACAAGAGGGAAAACAGCTCTGTACTGATTTCATAATTATCATGATCTACTGTTATGATCCATCACCGACAGAGCAGTCGGTGGAGGCGTAGTAAATCACCATTATTTATATTGCTACAAATCACAAGGAAGAATCACTGAGAATCATAATTCACACTCACTTCAGATCATAATTACCTATATATGACTGTCTAGGTATGTCAACAAGGTAGCACCAGAGGAAAAAAATTGTAAGCTGCTTCATCTTGAAGACTTGGCTGCTACAAACAAGCCTGTAAGTTTGCAAAGGAGGAGAAGGTAAGTTTTGTTATTTATATCTTCCACCCCCTCCCCCAAGTATCTGAGCTGAGCCTATTCTGATTGTACCAAAATTGAGTTCTAGGGTCTGTGTGAAGGAGAGATACAGCCAGTATTATGCCCTCTTGAAAACTCCTATGAGGCGGAGGAGATGGCTCAGTGGAATAAGCACTTCCCTGGCAAGATCAAGGGCCTGAGTTCAATCCCCAGTTCCGCAAAAAATAAAAAAATAAAAAATAAAATTAAAAAAAATTCCCCAAAGAACACTCCTATGAAAAGCAGCTACAGAAACTAGGGTGGCTTCTGGAATAATAAGATTCTCAGGAATGAAATATGTGGAGGACCACCCCACATCTGCGCTCCCTCATAAGGTGTCAAGCTCTGTCCTCAAAAATGTGCAAATTGAGGCCAGATAGCCACATAGTTTACATGGGGTTAAGACTCCAAATGGGAATCTTGCATGATACCACTCCACCAGCGGTGCTGTTTAAGACTCTCCAAATGCAAGGAGGATTAAAAGAGCTGTTTCAAAATATTTTCTTAGTCACCAAATTTTTGGGATTAATAACAATCCTGAGCTGACCATCTGGAAAGCTGAAACAAACATAAAAAAATTTAGCAATATTGATCTTGTCCTTATTTAACATTGCCATATTTGGTTCATCATGGATTTTTGCATTAATTTTAATTTTCCAAAGTATTGCATTAAAACATTTGTCTTAATTATTGAGCGGTTGTGTTCTCCCTGAAACTTTGAACGCTAGGAAGGTGCCTCAGCTACTTAACTTAGTGCCACCCTGTTTAATTTCCTCAGCAATTGCATGAAATAGATACAACTATTATTCCCATATCAGAGATAAGAGACCTGAGGTTCAGACATGTCAAGTAACAGGCTTGTGTTAGGTTCTGGACGGGTCTGAAAGCTTGATGAGAACAAGCACAAGTCATACATTTCTTTTATTTCTTCCTTTAACTCATTTCCTACTCCATATCATTAAGTAAAGAAGCTTATTTGGGTTCTGGCCCAAAGGCCAGGTACCTAGAGTAACAATGTAATGCAACAGGAAGAGGAGGCTGGCTTTATGAACTGCCCTCTTAGTTATTCACCACTGAGTAGGAACTCTTAACAAATTGACCATAAGGGTTTGATAGCCTTGAGAGAGACACTAACCTCCCCAGTTATTTATGTTTTTAAAAAAGTTGTAGGGTCAGGGAGATAATTCCGTAGAATAAGCACCTGCCTGGCAAGTGCACAGTCCTGAGTTCAATCCCTGATACTGCAAAATTAAATTGAATTAAATTAAATTAAATTGTTGTGTATATGTGTTTGTGTACTCTGGACAGAGGACTAGGTGTTACCAAAATCTTAAAAGGATCCTCCAACCCCAGAAGTTTAGAACCACAGCTGTAAGAGTCTGAGTAGCTTTTACTACAAAGTCTTATAATAAAAGGTTTATCTTCAACTTATATCTTCTCACAAGTAAGAAGACCATGAAAACAATGTGCAGGTTTTAGAATTAAAAGTCTACCTTGCATTGTAGTGTCCCTCTCTAATAAAGGCTTAGCTCTTAATAGTCTCCAATAAAGGCACTTAGAGGTTACCTACTCCAAAATTGTAAGCTTGACCCCAATTTATTTACATGTTTATTGTTGTAACTTGTGTTTAGATGATCCCCCAAAGCCTCATGTGGTCATATATGGGGCTTTTTCAGAGGTGGTTAGATCTAGAGTGTGTGATAGATTCATGGTGTGGTACTAGGATCAAGGGCACTAGGACTAAGGGTGGGTGTGCTACCCTCTCAAGTAGCCTGGATAAGATAAAAGGAGCAGAAAGGTGCTGTCAAAGTCCCTTTTGTTTTGCTACCTTCTGCCCACCATGAGCTGTTCCTCTCTGTGATGCCCTCGGCCAAGCCACCCTGCCTTGGAGCCAGCCAACTACAGACTGAAACCTCTACAAACTGTGAACTAAATAAACCTTTCCTCCTATAACTTTGGGTGTTAGGTATTTTGTCTTAGCAACAAGAAAAGTAACCAAGACTCTTATAAAATAAGCTCACAGAAATTGTGGGATCTGTCTCCTGTTATACAACTGGCTCTTCACACGGCTTAAGTTAGAACCAAAGCTCCTCAGGTCCCTTTCTCCATTTGACTGCAGGTTTCCCTTAGGTGAGCACATCTAGAACCTGATAACTTGGCTATGACTGACAGCCAGTACCTGCATGTTCTGGAAAGTTACAAGCTCCAGGTACCCCAACTCCTCTGGCACCCAAACTTCAGTTTGCTGCTTCCTGGTATCTTCTTTAAATATGAACCCAACATTTTGCAAAACGTTCTGCACCAAAAATAAACTCTTTCTCTAGTTAGGGTTTTAGATTAGCCACCCTGTGTCAGGAGACACTTCCCAATATCACATGACCCCTCTCTCACATGTGCATTGATTTCTAATGAATTTCTCTTTGCAATTCAAACCTATATAGTGGTGATTATTCTTTACAAATAAAGAGAACCTGGCTTCAGAGGATAGATGTGAAGCCTAGACAGAGAGATGGTAAGTGGTTTTACTTGGAAATAAAATGGCCTTATAGCATGGTTTCCCAAATGAGGGGAAGAAAAGAGAAATGGAGCTGGCAGTGGCAGAGTTGGACAGAGAGGCTTCTATGTAGGTCTTAGGCCTCCAGAAAGAAAAAGATTTCAGAAGGTTAGGAAAAAAGTATCAAACAAAATCACTAATAAATGTTTTCAATAAGTTTGAAAGGAATAGAAGTCTTTACACAGTACTAGCTGCATATTGAAGCTTTAGGGTACCCAAAACTGCTGAGACGAGAGAGAGAGAGA
>NW_004524749.1:4558888-4565448 GCF_000260255.1 Octodon degus
AAAATAAATAAATAAATAAATAAATAAAAGTTGCAAACTTTTAGCAGTAACATAAATGAACCAATTCAAAAATCAGTAATGGATTTGAATAGACATCTCCAAGTTAGACATAGGAATGGCCAAGAAGCATAGAAAAGATGTTCAACATCATTAATCATTAGAGAAGGGCAGATTAGAGAATACCTGTGTGTGTGTGTGTGTGTGTGTGTGTGTGTGTGTATGTGTTTGTGTGATTTTTAAAAATAAATCTTCTCAGAGCTGGCCCAATAGCTTAGTGGGTTAAAGCACCTGCAAGCAGGCACAGGGGCTGGGGGTTCAATTCCTGGGCCTGCAATGCCGATCCTGTCCCGGGGGCATGCTGAGATCGCATTTGAGACCCAGCATAGTGGCGCATGCCGGTAATCTCTGCTCTTGGGAGGCTGCAAAGAGGTAGATCACTACAAATGTGATCTAGTGGTGAGATCCTGAACACTCTCTAGGCCCTTCCCTAAAATACAAAACAAACAAACAAACAAAAACAACAAGAACAACAACAAAATCTTCTCATTACCTTTTTTTCCTTCTGCCAAATGCTAGCGATACACACACACAGTCCAGGTTGCACCCCAACACTCAGTGCACACACCTCTTTTCCATTCATTTGTCCACTTTCCCAGTGTTTCCTGTCAGCCTCACCTTGACCAGGTAACGTCTTCAGATCTCCCAGATTCTGCTTATTCATTAACGAAGCAAGATCACCCCTGTCGTGAGCATCCTTAGCAACATGACCAGTGCAGCACATGACAAGGTAGACATAAAAGTATTGTGTAAGAAACAAGGGCCCGCCTGAGTCAACAAGCTAATTTAATGAAAACATTACTGTAGGGTGACTCTTAAGCAGAATTAACCAGTTGAGGGTTTTGTGCTAGGCTGAAAATTATTATCATAATTTAGAAGTTCTAAGAAGACACGATAGATTATGTTCAGCATGTTGAGGCGGGCATTAAGAACCCATTACTTTTCCGAGAAGATTAAAATCCTGAATTTGCCAAAAATCCTCATTCCTTAAAATTTGGAGACGTAAGAGCACAAGTACTGGCTTTTGTCACTCCCTAGCGTCCCCTTTACCTACTGGCTGGGGGACACTTTACAGGTGTGAGTCCCTGTTTTCTTCTGCCTTCTTCATCCAGGGGAGATGCAGGAGGAGACCGGAGAGTCTCTCAGCGATATTGCCAACAGATGAGTCTCTCTCTCTCTGTCTGTCTCTGTCTCTGTCTCTGTCTCTCTCTCTCTCTCTCTCTCTCTCTCTCTCTCTCTCTCTCTCTCTCCTCTCTTTCTTAGGGAAGGGTCTATAGGCTGTTCAGTATATATCACTACTATATCGGACTCATAGTGATTCACCTGTTTACAGCCTCCCAAGAGCTGGGATTACAGGTGCGTACCACCATGCCCAGCGCCCAGTCTCAATTGCCAGCTCAGCACACCCTGGGGGTGGGATCAGCCTGGCAGACCCTGGGATCGAAACCCTGGACCCTGCTTGCAGATGCTTTAATCTGCTGACCTATCTGGCCAGCCTTTTGTGTGTGTGTGTGTGGGGGGAGTCTACAGGTGTTCAGGGTCTCACTACTAGATGGGACTCGTAGTGATCCGCCTGTTCTCGCTCGCTGTCTCTCTCTCTCTCCCTCTCACTCCCTCCCCACCCCCTCACACCTCTGCTGGGCAGCCTTAAACACTGGCTTCAGCTTCCAGGAGCAGCTCTGCCTGTAAATTTTTTTTGGGGGGGAGGGGGTACCAGAGATTGAATCTAAAATTTAGGCACTGTTGCCTGCTTCCATGATTCCTTCTGCTCTAGGAGTGGTGCTGGCTTTCTGTTACTGTCGCTGTCTGTCTGGCCTTAACTTCCACTGTTTGGCTTTGTAGCGCTCCCAAATCCTGAATAACCAGCTATATTTATCAACGTCTTCGATTAGACTGCTCAGCATTGGATCTATTTTCTGAAAGGGGCTTCAGTGCCAACTTCTTCCTACCAAACAATAGGGAAAGAATTAAGAATACACATATTGAGTAGCCCCGCATTCAGGAATTACACAGGAGGCAAGGGGTCCCGGAGTAAGATGGAAAAGAAGCCGCTGGTGAGCAGGACAATAACAAAACTCCTGCTGATGTTCCTACGATTCTTTCTCTCCCCTCCCCAAATTTTTAATTTAATCAACTGTCTCAATAAATACAATATTTAGGAGGCAAATGAACACCCAGAAGGACAGAGAAAGTTGAGAAATGATTACCAGACCCCCTTACGTGAATGTAGTTGACTGCCAGCACCCAGGAAACTAGTTATCTCTTGGAAATGGGGGACCCCCCAACCAGATATAATATTTTACTCAGTGCCTGTACCGGGCTGTGTTCATAATCTTAATAACACACTAGCTTAATCAAGTCAGCCTTACCACCTCAGCTATCATTTAATTGCCTGTGGTTTATATCTTGCATATTCAGTGGTTATGTGATTGAAAACTTAATGACTGAAGTACTTAAATAAGAAAAAATGAAGACAAATATTAACATATACTGCAGGAGAAATTCAGATTAAGAATTAAGTAGTGTACAGTAATTTTACATACTGTAAGATTTTCTTTTTTCTCCAAACTACTAAATAAAGCTTGGGCACACACTCCAGGGGAGAATCCTCTTCATGAGAGCTCTGCAGAGCCTTTTTCCCCTCCCATCAATAAATCTGCATAGCAGCACTTATATAATCATCTAGGAGCACCTCATTAACCTATATTTATCTGTGTTGAATACCTGGTGATCACTGATGTTTCTGGAATTGATTATCTCTTCCAGGTGAGCATCCTGGAGGTCTGAGCTCTGAAAGACTCTAGTGGATCCATGGACATTTCCAAGGGATGTCAGTTCCAACCCTCTTCCTTGACACTAGTTTTCCCATCTATTTCACTTATTCCCCAAAGCAGAATCTATGACCTAACAGGGACCTTTGCACTGCTTGGGGCATCTGTACCCCATCAAAGTGGTGTGGTGGTCTCAATGACAGATGATGCTACAGTTGGGGAGTGGGTAAAATTTAAATGTACTTTTGGGAACAATGCAGTGTGGTGAGGGTGGGATCAGAAGCAGGTCACAGAAAAGACAGCCAAGCAGGTTGTGGTGGCATATGCTTTTAGTCACATCACTATAGGAGAATGAGGCATGGAGATGGTAAATTTCAGCCTGGGTGACCTAGCAAGACTGTTTCAAAGTTAATGAAAAAAGAAAATAAGGGTTGGGGCTGTAGCTCTGTGCAAAGGTTTAATCCTCAGTGTGGGTGTGTGTTAGGGGGGTGGAGACCCCTTAGGACACATACTGGATCTTGGTTCACACTGGCTGGAGCTTCCTGGGCAGGCCTCATGGCTGATCAAGCAGGTGGGTGTATATTCTGTGACGTCAGGAGCCTGCGCACTGAATGATAGGATGCTTCATGCATGTCGTTAATTTGACATATTTAGTATCCAAAAGGAAATACTAAATATAAACTATCAGCTTTCAGGTCTCAAGAGACTTAGAAATCCTCACAGCTCCTGCCTCCTCCTTGAAGGTGATGCAACTTGTGGAATCAGGCCCTACTCCACCCATGTGTTAAAAGTCTGACTCTGAGCTGAATTCCTCTAGAACTCAGTTTCTCCTCTTCTATGAAATGAGAGTTCTAATGGTAGTAACATTATGGAGTCGTGGGAATTAAGCAACACAATAGGTGTTAAATGCTCAGAAGAGTAATTAGACCTCAATCTAGGTTAACCATAGTTACTAAATTCACTAAATTTGGTTCAGTTCAGTTTACTTTTCTTTTTAGCATGAAGACATATTTTCTCCAGACAAAGTATTGATAGAGACCTCATAATTTGTCAAGATGGAAGCTGGATCACCCTAGAGGACACTAGTGGAGGTGAGGAAACATAAAACTGCGGGTACTCTCCTACTTGTCCCCGCAGGTAGCCCCAGAGTCACATTCAGAAAAACCTAATTCTCTGGAGAAAAATCTGATACTGCATTTACCTGGATATCTCCTCCCACATGTGGACAAAGGCAGGGAAGATGACTAGTATAAAGTCACCTGGTAAATTTTAAGCCAAGTTTCCTGGGTCTTCCCACTGCCTCCAGAATCATGTAAGAAGACCCTTGGGAGTGGCACAATCAGCCCTCACTGGCTATCATACCCCTTGTTGGGGCTGAACAAGCCCACTTGCATTTCTGTCTGATTAGGAATTGTATTAATGCTAGAGACTTCTGGCCAAAACTTGCCTTACTGCAACTTCTACTCAGGTTCAGTTATTATTTCGGTATATTATACCAAGTAATCGCCAGAGCTATAAAGAGATCAATTGATACCACTCATTTATCAGTGAGGACACACCCAGGTCCAGTGTGGTGACCTGACCTTTTCTAATCTTTGTAGTTATAGAAAGAAATCCAAATGAGTCATTTCAAATATCCATGGATAAACAAAATGCTGTGAGCATGTACAATAGAATATTGTTTAGCCTTAAAGCACAAGGACATTTTGATATATGCTATAATACAGATGAATTTTGAGGACCTTTTAGGGCCAAGTAAGCCAAGTCCCAAAGAACAAATACTGAACATCTGTACCTATCTGAAGGACCAAGGATAGCCAAATTCACTGAGACAGAAGATGGAATGGTGGCCTCCAGTGGCTTGGGTAGGAGGAGGTAGAGAGTTGTGCTAAAATGAGTATGGAGTTCTCACCGCAAAGATGAAAAAGTTATGGAGATGCATGATGGTGGCAGGTGCACAGCTATGTGCTGCATACATCATATTTTCAAATATACAGTTAGAATGATTAAAATAGTACAACTGTCTCCTACTCAATCCTTATCAATGCCCTACACAATGGGACAAAATACAAGTACATATCTGCCAGGAAATCCACTAACTTCCACCCTGGTCAGAAACTGAGATTGGATGGAGTGTCTACAGGTGCTCGGTGCCCCACCAGTTCTCACCAGTTTGCTTCCAACTTTGTCCTTTGCCCATGAGAAAGAATGAGAAGGAGCCTGCCCACTACTGACCCACTGTGTTTTGGGCCTGGACTACCAGCTCCCCCACTGCAGGCACAAGCGCTGCTTTCTTCTTCCTGATGCAGGATGATTTTTATCATTCCTGGACACATGACTATGTAGGACCCCAAGCAGCAATGATTAGTCACCATTTCTCCCTCTTTATCATGAGGAGTCCTGTTCTCCAGGCACAGTAGCAGCACCCATCCCCTGCTGAGTTGCTCAAAGGGATCACTGTATCATTGGGTCCCCTCCTTTTACTGTGAGTCTAAAAGTTCTAGCAAACAGCTCCTGTGTCTAACTTCTTCCTGGCAGTCTTCCAGGATTTATCAAAGTAGACAAAGTAAGACAGAGATGATTCTGTTTCCACCTATCTGATGTCACAATGCCTTCAAGAAGGGGAATCCAAAAACTGATGCTGCTTTCCTACAGATGAACTATGAATAGGACTAAATTCCTACCCCCAAAAATGCAGGGTAAAAAGACAGAAGATAAAGTATCAATTCCCCCTAAAAAGAGACTTAACACTGGGCTGAGATACTAGGGGCCAGTTGAGAGCCTGCTTTCAGGAGGAGTAGGTGATGTGACAACACATTCTTGTCACCTTGGCTCAGAGTTGATCTCAGAATAGGACTCACTCAATACTTCCTGGATTATTTCTCCTGCTACATTTCAGTAAGTTTTATTGGGGTCCCCAATGTCCTGCAAAGTGTTGTGACCCAAGGTAAAAAGAAAGAGCAAGAGACAAAATGGCGATGCACCAAAGATCTGGTATGACCAGTTGTTCACAGGGAACAGAAGGCCAGGAGGCAGCCAGAATCTCAGCATTTATTGATCACATTGCACTGAGGAAAATGGTGAGGGGATTATGGAACAACTCAGAGGCCAATGGGGTGACTGGTGCTAAGGCGTGACTTAATGCTGATGAGGACAGTGGGGAGAGATGACAGACTAATAGTTTGTACTTTCCCCAGGGTGAAATCCTTTTTTTTCTTGTCATTTGCTTCTCAAGGAACCAGATGCCTTCAGCTGGAACAATTTTGCCCTGGAGCTTCCCAGCATCACAGACCCTTGTGGCCTCATGTGTGACCAGAAGCACAGGGAGTCATGTATCTGCATACCATCGCTGCTCCATGGCAAGATACTAGGCCTCAGAGAAACACTAATCACGATGAAATTATAAAATAATTTTGTCTAACAATTGTTTGAAATGACCCTTTACAAACTTTGACATCTATTAGAGTGTGTTCTTCTTCTAACTGGGACTTCTTTTCAGAAATTCAGATAGCTATTTTTGTAGCTTGTCTTCCCAATGTTTATTATTGAGTTCCCCCCACAAAAAATGATTCTTCCCAAAAGATCTCTTGACTACTTTTATTGAAAGTGTATAAAAGACATGGATTAATGTGAAAGAAATTTAATATCTAGTTTTTTGTTGTTGTTTTTTTTTCCCCATAACCAGGGATTGAACTCAGGCCCTTGTGCTTGCCAGGCAAGCACTTATTTTTT
>NW_004524749.1:4565548-4573849 GCF_000260255.1 Octodon degus
GAGAGAGAGAGAGAGAGAGAGAGAGAGAGAGAGAGAGAGAGAGAGGCAGAGACAAGAGAGAGAGAGGCAAAGACAGAGACAAAGAGAAGAGAGAGACAGAGAGAGACAAAGAGAGACAGAGACAGAGGCAGAGAGAGACAGAGACAGAGAGAGACAGACAGAGAGAGAAAAGATCCTTGAGGATTTTATAATATAGACAAGGAGCTAAATATGCAGTGCAGCAATGAGTTGAGAAGGAATGCAACATAGTATATAAAGGAAAAGTCATTATTTTGACAAAAATACCCCACAGCATGAGTTAGAGACAGCAATGGAAAGGAAGGTCTCTTAAAAGGTGAGCACTAGCTATAACTTGGTGGGAAGGAGCTGTTCACCTTCCCTCTGACATAGGCATGTCTGCATTTATTGCACTCCAAAGGTGTCTTCTGACCTTGAGTTAATCCAAAATAGTTCTAGTCTCCATTCAAAAAACTAGAAAAAGGACAGATAAGCTGAAAGATTGAAGGCCAGATGTGCTGGCACATCCTTGTAATTCCAGCCCATGGGCGGCTGTTACTGTAGGATCACAATTTTGAGCCAAGATTAGACATAGAAGCAATTTAGCAAGACCCTTGCTCAAAATGTGTAAAAGGACTGGGGATGGAGGTCGGTGTAAAGGCCTTGGAATCAATCCCCAGTAATAAAACAAGCAAGTAAATAAATGATGAATAAATAAATAAAGTATCCTATTGGGTGGGATTACTTGGAAACCAAAACAAGGCATTAGGCAGTCAGAGGTATGTCGAATTCTTCCCTCAAACTCTTCAATCAGAGCAACTCAATAGTATAGCTGAAGTAGAGAATTACCCCCAAATTCTTCCTGAGAATCTCCTTCCCCAAAACACACACATATACCATACCAGCAGGGATTGGATGATATGGCACTTGGGGGAAACCAGTCAACCAAGAGATAGGAGTCTTCTAGAGAAGAAAATGAGTTGAAAGGATAGAGAAACTAAAGAGAAAAGAGAGAGGTAATGAGAAGAATCCAAAAGAGAATGTACTGACCTGAGATCTGGGAGGCAAGGCCATTGTGGTCTCACAGAGGGCAAATGGGCATGGACAAATGGGACATTTTACTTCACCCCACTACAGCTCCTCTGCCGTGCCAGCTTGACTGAAGGATTTGTATTTTCATCATCACAAACATCTACAGGTGAAGAAGTGTCCAAATGTCTGAGGTAATGGGTGTCTACGAAGTAGAAATGATGGAAGCACAATAGCTGAAATGTTGGTGAGTAAACACCTTTTGTAAATAAATCATTTAATTATCACTGGGATGAACAATGAGAACACTGATGAACTTTCTTGTCCCTCATCAGTGACAGGGACTTCAGATGAACTTAGTGGAAACTTGGGGAGAAAGGTCTGACCCTATAGGAACACATAATCTGCCTAAGAAGAAACAGTAAAGGGGCTGGTGAGATGGCTCAAAAATGGTCTAAAGCACCTACTTAGAACAAGCTTTGCAGAGCACAGGGACCGTGGTTCGGTCCCCCTGCACCACATGCCAGCCAGCCTCACCCCCTGGTGGGCTGAGCTGGCTACACACACACACACACACACACACACACACACACACACACACACAAATAAATAAAATTTAAAAAAAAAAGAAGAAACAGTAAAGTGATTGCCTCAACTGCCTCCCCTCCTCACTCACCTCCTAAGCATCTCTACCAATGAAGAAGAGCCAATGAATCCCTATGGGATAAGTATGAAGGGGCAGGTAAAGAGTGAGACCCACAGTTCTACTCTGTTGCTTCCCTTGAGAAAGGGAACCTCTTCTCTATGATCCAACAAAAGAATGAATGTCCTTTAATTAGGACAAAGTCAACCTTTGTTGACTTAAACTGAATTTTTGCTCCAAGCATATGTCTCATTTCTTTCCACATACACATGTTCCTACACACATGATCTGCTTCCTTGGATAAGCACATCCTTCTTCCCACAAAAAAAATTTCCTCCTACTACAATTTCTAATATTTGAACCTTATCAGAATGGCCCTTGCAGCTACCTTGCAGATAAAGCCAATGCCCTGTCCCATTCAAAAGTAGTGTCCCAATCACCCCCTTCCTTTTCCCCTATCCTGAGACTCACAGCCAACTCTGGGTACTGGGTGAGTCAAAACTGAGTACAGTTCATGTTCCTGACCATTGATCTGCCATCAATTCTTTTCCAGCCCAAGGCATGCGATTATCTGCAGAGCTGACTTACAAGATAAAATCCCCAGGCCTCTCCCTTTCCCCTCCTCCTCCAACAAGCAGACATTGATTTTACACAGAATGTGCATGGCTTTGATGGTGTTATTGCAATCAACATGAAAAATACCACCACAGTGCTTATCCGGATGTCTCAGTTGTTTTGCCTCATAGCACAAGTGATTGTTTAAAGAGGCTTGACACTGTTGGAGTCTTTTGTTTTATAGATTTTGCAAAGCATTGCTCTTTGTCTCCTGGGCTGGCAGGAGGAAAAGCTCTTTTTTCAAGGCAATGGGCAGTGCTTTTCGAAACTAGGATCTAAGGTGTGAGTTGTTTGTGACTCTATTCAGCTCTCACATTTTTATGATGCAGTTCCAAAGGAGAGGCGGTCCTTCTCTAGTCTTACCTTTCATTCTCCTCCTCAGATCAGGTTACCACTGTAGCTGGATTCTACTGTTTCCCGTTGGCTTCTGTCATTCTTATTCCTCACTGCACAAAAGGAACTAAGTGGGTTCTCTCTGCTCCCCTTGGTTTTACCTCCCTGCCTCTCTTTCTTTCCCCATATCACAGCTGAGCAATTATCTGACTCATCTCTTCCCCAGCAAAAGTCAACAAAGAAACCTGGCACCCACCCCATTCACGCACTCCCCCTCCCACCAGGCAAGAAGCCAGAGACCAAAACAGCCCCATCTCCTCTCCCTCTGCCATAGTAAAAGTCACTTCTACTACTCACTTCACCCACCTCTGTCATCTGAATGCCCCCCACCAAAGGTCACAACTGTTCAACATGTTTGCTAAGTCTTCATTGGCCTGTTGCCCAATTAATGCTGACTTTGAATTGTTTTGAGAAACAAAGTGAAAGTAAACATTTTACTGGGTAATTATGACACTATGCATTTGACAGTCATTGCTGAGTTCTCAAAGAGGTTATTTCAATGTGGGCATTGGCATTATCTGACATTTGGGGACAGATAATTCTTTGTTGTGGGAGGATAGCTTGTGTGCTGTAGGATGTTTGGCAGCATCCAAAAATGTCTTCAGATATTGCCAAATATCCCCTGGGAGCAACATCACCCCTGTAGAGAATGACTACAGCGTCATAAGGGTATGAGGTGAGTGATGCTAATATTATGTCCATACAGAAAGCAGTCATAGTGAAAATGAGCTGTAGGGTTTCAAGCATGAGGTCATTTAACATCCTGTCTTCCTCAACTCCAGTCCCCAAAGCTTGCTCCTGAAATGCACATGCACCCCCCTTGCCATTGACTCTTCTGAGAGTAAGCATGAAACTCTGAGGTTCTGCAGCCCACCAAGCCCCCTGGCTCTAAATTTGGGTATCTCCATGATCAGTTGGTGTGGGTTTCTTTTTGTTTGGTTTTATTTTTGTTTGTTTTTGAGTTTCCACCTAAGAACTGGAAATTCTTAGGTGACAACCTTTAAGAAAGACATTTGACTTTGGAATAGGAGGAAGTGAGTTGGGACCCAGATCTGTCACTGGACAGCTGGGTGTAATTGAGGAGTCTCCTTCCATTGAATAAGATGTCCTTGACTTGGACTTTGTGAAAAAGAGTGAAAAAGAAATGGTTCAACTAAAGCAATGATTTTCTGATTGTTGCCTGGGTCTTTAGGATTTTACAGAAGTATATCAGGAATCACCTAAGCAAACAAGAGATGAAAGATTTCAGATCCCCTAGAGCTGTCTAATTAAGAGTATGTTGTCTCTTACCTACTCTACATACTGATCTTCTGGGTTAAATTTTCTTCCAAACCAAACAAACGCTTGAAAAATTAAACATATGTAACTATGCCGTGTATATATGCATATATATTTTTTTTTTGTGTGGATGACATATATGCATATATGAATTGCATATGTATATACACATATACACAGATAATGGCTATTGTTATTAAAATTTTAAAATTACTAGGCTGGATAGCCTCAATGAACATTTCTAACATTCTAGAGACCCTTCTGATATAGAAATAAGGGTCTTGATTCACTGCTTCCGTGCCCCAGACCACATAATCTCTAGGTGTCCCTATGGAAAATGACCAGAGCAAGGATGGACTTTCAGAGGGCTGAATTTCAAGGGTCAATGAGAGGGCAGCAAGAGGAAGGGCTGGGGATTCCTACCAGATCAGAGGCAGCGTGGCTTCCCTACCCTCTGAGCTTCTGAGGAGAACAGCAGCGTCAAGTGTCTTTTCTTGAAGGCTGAGCCTTTGACACAAGCCAGCAGCCCAGGCCCTGTGAAATCCTCCTGCTTTATTAACACCAAAACATAACGAGAAGAAGCAACCTGAGTGGCAGCTACAGAGACAATCATCTGCTAAAATGTGATATTTGATTACAGGAGGATTTTGCAGTGGAGTAGCATATAATCCTAAATTTATTTTATTTTATTTTATTATTTTATTTATTTCTGTGTGTGTGTATGTGTGTGTGGCCAGCTCAGCCCACCAGGGGGCGGGGCTGGCTGGCATGTGGTCCTAGGGGATTGAACTGCGGTCCCTGTGCTTTGCTAAGCTTGTTCTAAGTAGGTGCTTTAGACCACTGAGCCATCTCACCAGCCCCTATAATCCTAAATTTAAATTCTTCCCAAATTTCAGAGGATCCAGCGTTAAAATCCTTTTAAGATTTTTCAAAGTGTGTAATCTGTTTAGAATTTAAAGTGGGGGGGAACCTCTTCAGCCCATTCTTTCTCCAAAAATAGGCCTGTTACATTTTTAACTTCCTTTTAAAAAGAAGAAAGAAATGTCTCTTTAAAAAAATATCTTAGTTGTTTATTTGACTTTAGGGGCAACAGTTTCTAAGACATTCAGTGAAATTGTCTTACTAAAATAAAGTGAAACTTCTTTCAGGGACTGCAAATAAACCCAGAAGGAACATTTATTTTAAAAGGGATTAAGGAGAGAGAGAAACATGAAGCTATGCTAAGAAAAAGCAAGCTACATACTCAAGAAAGACTTACAGGACTTTCTTCCCCTTCTTTCTAGACCCCACCACAAGGCTGTTGTTTATTATAATCTAAATTGGAAGGTAGAGAATAAATGTTCCCTCTAGTGAGGGAGGTGTTGAATGATAGAGAAGAAGGAGGAAGTAGAGAGAACAGAGGGCTAAAGGCAAGGAAAGAAGATCCGAAGGAAGGGAAGGGAAGGGAAGTGGGGAGGGAAGGAGAAGAGAGAGGAGGGGAGGGGAGAGGAGGAAAAGGAAGGGGAGGGGAGGAGAGGGTAAGGAAACAAGGTGTCCCTGGCTCACACCCAGAGTAGACCTGGGACATTTCTAAGGCTTGAATAAATGTTGAAGTGAGAAAAATGTCCCCAAAGACAGTCTACAGGTAGAGATTTCCTCAGAATGGTTGAACCTCATGGATAATTTTTTTCCATGTGATTTTCATCATCTGTTATAACATAAAATTTCATCAACTGTAAATGTCAGTTCTTCCCTTTATTATTTGCTAATGTCATAAAAATCTGAATTGTTTGCTTTGTTAAAGGGCTTGCTGGGCATTGACTTTTCCTTATTTGTACTTTACTACCCCAAATGTGTGGGGTTTATTTATTTAAAAAAAAAAAAACATCCCTTTTGAAATGGGATTTAAATAACAGAGCAAGGTTTGCCATTATCATAAATGTATAAAGTGCTTTGTGAGTAATAAAATGGATCATGGATTCAGGATAATTCAAACTGAAATGTTATGTTCAGTATCAAGATTAGATTACGTTAATGCAGTTCATTGTAAATGGTTTAAAGGCCATCAGATGCATGTGAAAAGAATCTGTATCATAACTTAGAATAAATAGACTGAGACATTTGTTTATAATGTCAGTGCTAAACAAATCTATTACTACATTTCTGCATGTAGCGTTATATTACCACTGCTATTAAACAAACAGAGCATGAAGATAAATTATGGCTTTAATTATAAACATTACCTTTGCGTATTTATTAATTTAAAATGGAACAATGTTCAATAACCTTAGGTTATTTATATCAGCTAACATTTTAATTAACTTTGTTGTATTTATGCGACTTGGTAATTGTTGCTACCAGGCACATGTAGCTCCTTGAATAATGGAAGCAATCTAACCTATCCCTGTGCATATAACCCATTAAATGAGATGGTAACATTGTAACTTCTGCCACACAGACAAAATCAGCTGCATATAGTCCCCAGGTGAAAAACTCATGGCTCCAAAATCACCTTCTGCAGAGTCACCAATGGCTAGCACCTTGAATTTCCTGGACAGAGTGTGAAGGTCTGACCGAGGGGCCAAGAAGTCTCTTTCGAATTACTTGAAACTAAGTATCATTTTAAAAGGCTAGACTGGAAAATCTTCATAGGAGACCATGTGATCAGAGGTCACTGGCCTTTTGCAATAATGTTCCCATTAAGTACAGATTGCTCCTCAACTTAGAGTGGTTGGATGTACAGTTTGCAAATTTTACAGAGACATTCTCATGCCACTGTTCTACTTTTTAGTTTCAAAACAGTTTTCAGTAAAGTACATGAGGGATTCAATATTTCATTACAAAATAGGTCTTGTGTTTGATGATTTTGCTTAACTGTTGGTTGATATAAGTGTCTGAGCAAGCTTAAGTTAGGGTAGACTAAGTTGTGATGTCCAGTAAGTTATAGATATTTACATACTGGTATTATCATAACTCCATTGTAAACTGAGGAATGTATGTATATCTATCAGCAGAGTAAACAGTCATGAGACTCAGGCTGTGAATATCACAGTTCGGTACTTTTTCTTTATCAGCTTAATTTTTTTCACTAAGCTCCCGTTACATGAAATTAGTGGGAAATCCTTCCTCAGTCTTTGCTGGACTTGTACCACAATTCACAATACAGAACAAAAAAAAGGAGAACAGTGCTAGACTCCAGAGAGCCATATTTTTTTTCCATTGACAACATTTGCTCTTCAGTTGGCTTCTTAGATTCTGCTTTCTGCCAAGTTTCATGCCAGAAGAGGTCTGGAGAAGTTGTATAGCTTCCTGGTATTCCATCCTGCTTGCTGGGGTGTGCATTCAAACCCTCTGAGGCCTGACCATCCCTCTGGGAAAGGAGTGAAGGGCAGCACTTGGCTCTGCCTCCTGGGAAGTCTCAGTCTCCCCTCTGTAAAGCCAGAGGGATTCTCCTTCCCTCCCTCTCATATTCCCATAGTGTTCTCCACCTCTAATGCCATCTTCCTTTATGTCATTCTCATAATGCAATCTGTTATCTCATTAAAACTAAAGACTAAAGTTAAGGGGATGGGGAGATAGCTCAGTAGAATAAGCACTTGCCTGGCAAGTGCAAGGGCCTGACTTCAATCCCCAGTTCTGCAAAAACAAAATCGAACAAACAAAAAAAAACCAAAAAAACCCTAAAGATAAAAATATTCAAAACACAATATGCACCCCACCCTTTTCTGGAGAGCTGAGAGGCCTTACTCTTCATCCACTACCTCAAACTCCAATATATTAAGAGGAAGAAGAATGTTTGACTCTCAAGGATCGTGAAGGCAGAGATTGCTTCCAACCATGGTCTCCCCCTTTGGTTCAGTCATGGCATCATTTTCCCTCCCAACCCTAGGAGTAACTGCCCCATGAGAAGGAACTATGAACCAGGAACCTGCCCAAAGGAAAGTTTTCTTTCTCGAGTCTGTCCTTAGAACTATGCACACAGCCGGGCATGGAAAAATGCATAGCAGACACATGTTGACAATTCCCAAAAGGGCTGGGAAGATAGCTCCGCGGTCTAAGTGCCTGCCTGGCAAGTGCAAGGATCCAGGCTTGATCCTCAGTATTCTGTGTCAATCCTGAAACACTAGGCATGCTTTGCCAGCCACGGAAACCGGTGTGGTGGCATAGGCCTATAATCCCAATGATGGGTAGGCTGATATAAGAGGATCACTAAAAGTCCAAACTGCATAGTAAGAACCTGTACCAAATAAGTAAATAATTTTTTTTAATTTAAAAAGAATTCTAGGGGCCGGGGAGATGGCTCAGTAGGATAAGCACTTGACTGGCAAACACAAGGATCTGAGTTCAATCCCCGGTTCAACAAAAGA
>NW_004524749.1:4586778-4595596 GCF_000260255.1 Octodon degus
CTGGCAAGTGTGAGGGCCTGAGTTCATTTCCAGGTTCCACCAAAAAAAAAAAAAAAAAATTACTATGATGTTAGATTTTACAGTTTTCTTTAGGCCTATTGCATATTTATGGTCTTTTACCTTAGTGTTTAGTATTTTTTTTAATGTAGCTTATTGTTATTTTAACTGACTATTCCTAAAATGTAGGAAAGGACATGTGGCTTTCATATTAATCTCATACTTTTTTTTTCCAATTTCAAACTTTTATTGCATTGTTATTGGTCTTGGTGGTTTTCATTTTAGATTTTTATTAATTCGTTTTCATTTATATATTTTTATATAGACAACCATACTAAATACAATCATGATTACTTTTTGGTATTTATACCTGATTTCTTTTTCACATCTTGTCTCATTAGCCAAGATCTCCAAATACTGAATAATAAGAGAAATTGTCAACATCTTTAGCTTATTCTTCATTTTAGTGGGACTATCTAATGTTTTATGGTTAAAACATTTTAAGTGATAGGTAAGAGATAGAAATTGTACATATTAGTGGAACTACCACACAATGTTTTAGTACCTGTATGTATTACATAAAGCTTAAATCAAGTTGAAAAAAAACTATCTCCTCAAACATTTATCATGTCTGCATGATGAAACCATTCAAAATCTTTTCTTCTACATTTGTTTGTTTATTTATTATGCATTTGGTTGTTTCCAGATCTCACTAGCAGCTCAGACTTACAGTGATCCTTCTGCTTTCAGCCTCCCCAGCACTGGGATTACAGGCATGCACCACAATGTGGTGAGCACCACCACACTTGGACTCAGACCAGCTCAGGCTACCCTGGGGGTGGGGTTGGCACGGCATGTGGCACCAGGGATGGAGCCTTGGTCCCTGCGCTTTCCTAAGCTTGTCTAAGAAGGCACAGGAAAACTTTCTCCTCTCACCCTGTATCAGTCAGGACTTTCTAGAGTAACAGATTTGGTGGGAGAGTGGAAGGATCCAGTTGAAGGCCTGGGTTCACTACTGTGCCCTCTGAGAGTCCACATCAGGAGGGTAAAGGGTCTGTGATGAAGGCCAAAGAAGCCATGCTGGCACCAGGAGACCATGTCCAAGGTGAAGGCAGAGCTTGGAGCCTCTCTGAAGAAACAGAAGGGAGCCATCCTTCTTCACTTCCCTTGCATTCCATTTAGGCGGCAACTCCTTTGGTTGCTGTCACTCACACCCAGGGTGGGATTTCTGCCCTCAGTAAATTCCTTCAGCCACACCCAGAACTATGTTGATCCAGGTTAACTGGGCATTTCTTTCTTTCTTTTTTTTTTTTTTTTTAAATTCTTTATTTTGATTATTTTTAAAAAGCTTATTTATTTTTTATTTTTTTTATTTTTTTTAATTTTTTTTTCAAAGTTTTATTGACAAACAGCAATGAGACAGTTTCAAATCAAATCGGAAGGACAGTTTCAACAAATAATACACTGCATATATTCTTCTTAGTGGTTAATTGCTGTACAAGATACGGACTTGTGATCCTATTTACTGGGCATTTCTTATTCAAGTTTTTGTTTTACTTTGGTTTGGAATTTAGTTTTTTTGGGTCTTGCTGTACCATTCAGTTTGACCTTGAATTCACCATGTAGCCCAGGCTGGCCTTGAACTCACAGCAATCTTCCTGTCTCAGCCTGTCAGGTGCTGGAATTATAGGCTTTCACCACCACTCCAGGCTTCTTACTCAAATTGAGATGATCAGTTGATTAACACAATCCACCCCTTGTCCACTGGACAGGCAGACACATATCTATAGTCTCTAGATACAAAGGCAAGGTAATGATAACACCCAAAGTGTTCTAACTAACCTGCATTCAAAGGGAAATGCACTTATTCCTTCCTCTTCTATAACTTGAACATACAATATAGGCTTAGTAACACTTAAGAAGGAAAATTAAACCTTCTAACATATTACATAGGAAGCATATCAGTTCTGTAACTGATCACAGGGTTGTGATTACCCATTGTGACTTAGAACACCCATTCAATAATCCCTTGGCTTCTGCAAGCACATTACCAAGCCTTGAACTTTTCCCTGGTGGGGTGGTCCATACCTTGATTCCAGAAGGTTCTAAATCATTTGTCATTCAGAGGGATTGGGAGGTTGTAGTTTCCCATTGACCTTAATGACACAGCATAGTAGCTGAATGAATATGACCATTGTCATCCTGACAAAGCCTACTGGAAACCACCTCCAGCACAGTTGCACTTAGTGACTCCCATCATTATCAGCTCTCCTGACAGCAGCCACTACTACCTGCACTTTGCCAGGTTCCCTACTTGGGCAACCATTATCCTGTGCTCTTAGCCTTTGTTTTTGGCAGGCAGCCACAACCCTGTGTAGCTGAATCCCCCCTACTCTGACCCTATAACAGACCTTATAGCCTGTTTGAGAGAATCCTGTCTGATCTCAAGGACAGCATGGATCCTCTCAAGTTTGTTGTGAAATGAACCTGTCCTGTTGAGCTCATCCATTTCCTTTCTTTCTTTTTCCTAATAGTAACAGTAGGAGGTGCCCTAAGGAATCTCCAAGGATATTCTTCTTTTCTGCCACTGTGGAGTAATAGTCCAATTTCCACTTGATAGACTTGGTCAATCACCCTTGCCAACACTAACTCTCTTTTTAGCTTGTTTACTTAGAAGTATAAGGAGACCAAAATGACCAGGGGGAGCTTCTCATTCACTAGTATCATTGTTGTGCCTCCTGGTACAGCCTGTTGCCATCTGAAACTAAGACTTCTAAGCCAGTAAAGCATAAGGTCATGGGAACAAGAAACAAAAACTTTTCTGGTGGATCACTAGGAGTAGTAGCCAATGGTACCATTACGACTTCTACCCTTTCTTTGCTAGACCTATGAATTCTGGCTATGGAAACACAGTAGTGGCTACTGATTCAAAATATATACAGAACCTTGTCTCAGCCCTACAAGCTAGTGCCACCTATCTTTTGCTGTAACTGTGTCTTTGAAAGACCAGTCTATTTTTGCACTAATCTAGCCACTCCTGGATGGTAAGAAACATAGTTAGCCCAGTGAATTCCATGAGCAGGAACCTAATTCCTCATTTCTTTGGTCATAGAATTTGTTCCTTGATCAGAGGCAATGCTATGTGGGATTCCAGGAGGTGAAAAGGGTACTCTGTAGGTATTGTACAAATAAATGACCTCATGAAGAAATACTTGTCTTTCTATTCTTGCTTATTTTACTTAATATAATGATCTGCAATTCCATCCATGTTGTCACAAATGATAGGATTTCATTCTCTTTATGGCTAGATAGTATCCCACTGTGTCAATAGACCATATTTTCCCTACCCATACCTCAGCTGATGGACACCTGGGCAATTTTCATCTCTTGGGCTACTGTGAATGGAACTGCAGCAAACATGGGCGTGCACATGTCTACTGTTAACACTTTTATCTATTATTTTACTTCTAATAATCAATCATTTTACTTTTTCCAGTTAAAATTGTGGGTTTAAAAGCTTTCTAAACATTTCTCCATGTGTTACTTAACCAGGACAAAATGATGTGTGGAATATAGAAACCCTAAAGGATCCTTAAATTTCTGAGGAGGACTTCTTCCATTGACCAGGTAAAATGAGGAAATAATATACACCCTTTGGAAAACTTAGCAAAAGTACATGCTGAAAAGGAAACATAATTTCCAAATTATCCTTATTTAACTCCAAAATTAAAAGTATGCAGAATTAAATAGCTATTGATTGTAGAAATGGAGGAAAAAAGTTATGTCCTTGAGCAATTTACCCAGATTCTCTGACTGGTGATGTTTTCATAATTGAAAATTAGGACTATTGCCCACCTGTTTTTAAGATTAAGTAAGATATAAGACATCTGTTATAATTCCTAGTACAATATGAAGCACTCAATACATCTTAATTCTTTTCTTTCAGTCAAACTCTATACGCATAATAACTACTCTATGAATATGAATTCCAAGAAATAGAGTTTACCATTCAGTACACTTGCCCTTAACTTCTATTTTCTAATAGAATCTAATTACTTACTGACGTTCTTACTCTACAGTAGACTCTATTTCAATACATACTTTTTGAGTAACAATTATGTTCCAATACACTGTATTAGTCAATCTCACTAATGTTCTCCAACAAAATGATAACAGCAGAGTTTAGAATATACAGTCAGAAATGCCTACATGATTCTTCTACATTACACAGTGCTGCCCCATTTGAAATTAAAGATTCAATATTTTTTGTATAATGGAGGTCATGTGGAAGGCTGAGAAAATCTGAATTTAGGTGGGTAAAGAAAAGATTAGAGGGAAAGACAGTTGCCCCCTTCATATCATGATGCACATAGATGTCATTAAATGTGTGCATTGTTTCCATGTGAAAATATTAAACATCTGGCCTGTGCACTGTGCTTAGCAAAGTCTTGACACTGGGCATGTGGCACTAATCAAGAAGAGTAAGGCTCCTAGGGTTCAGGGAGATGGCTCAGTGGAATAAGCACTTCCCTGGCAAGTGCAAGGGCTTGAGTTCAATCCCCGGTTCCTCCAAAGAAAACAAAAACAAAAACAAAAGAAGAGTAAGGCTCCTGCCTTCACAGAGCTTAACTCTTGTATTGCACATATTCAAAAGTTAGGAACATATTCAGCGAGATACTCTAGATAGTGATAATTTCTACAAACAGAAACACAACAGGAGATGTAAAGAAGACTAAAGGGGAGAGGAGAGACTCATGCTGGGCAGTTCATGGACTGCTCCTTAAAGGTGCACTCTGGGTAGAGACCAAGAAGTGGTCAACATTTCAGGGAAACTGTGCCCAGAGCGAAAAAGACCTGGAGTATAAGAAGGGAAAGAGGCTGGACTGTCACAAGATTATACATACTTCTCAGACTAAAAAATGCAAATAGCCAATAAACATGAAAAATGGCTCCATGGGAAGTTCAAATTCAAACAATACTGAGTTTCCATCCGACTCCAGAAAGAATAATGGCTATTATCAAGAAATAAACCAACAACAAATGCTAGTGGGCTGTGGGAGAAATCATTCTCCATTGTAATGGGACTGTATATGGAGATTACTCAAAAAACTGAAAGTAGGAATTCCATTTGTCCGAGCTATTCTCCTCCTAGGTATCTTCCCAAAAAAAGTTAAAGATATCATACCACAGCGATGTATGTGCATCCATGTTTATTACGGTGTAATTCATAGTAACCAAATCTTGGAAACAACTTGCATTTCCATCAACAGATGAAAAGACAAAAGTGTGGTATTTGTGAACAATGGAGTACTACTCTGCCATGAAAAGATAAACTTGAGTCAGTTGTAGGAAAATGGATACACCTTGGAACCATAAAGTTGAATGAAGTAAGCCAGACCCAAAAGCTTAAATATCCTCTGGTTTCCTTATATGAAAAACTCATTGTACATATAAAGTATAAAATAAAAGACAGATAAAAGGGGAAAAAGAAAGTAAAATCAAGAAGCATTGTAATCCAGTGCAGACAATGTACCTAAAAGCATGCCTTGACTTAGCACAATTGTCTTACATGTTTTGTGTTCTTTGGTCTATTAGTCTGATTTTCTTGGAGAGTCACTTAAAGTCTTTAAATGAAAATAACTTATTCATTCAACTGTAGATAATTTTCTTCTGCTATAATATTCATTGTCTTTTTTAAATTATTTTATTTTATTTTGAAAAGTAAAAAGAAAGAAAAACAAATAGAAAAAAGAGACTTAAACAGGGTAATGTACAACAATATATATGTAACAGATTTTCTTTTTTTTTTCTTTTCAAAGTTTTATTGATAAACATATAGCAATGAGACAGTTTCAAATCAAATCGAAAGTACAGTTTCAACAAATAATACACTGCATACATTCTTCTCAGTGGTTAATTGCTGTACAAGATGCAGACTTGTGATCCTACTTACAAACACCATTAGAAAAAATCATTCTATTCATTAAGAGAATGCAACTATATATCTATCCCAACCACTTTGAATACACAGATACAAAATGGACATTCATAGTTATACCCCAATTTTTTTTAAGTTCCGTTGTTGAATATTATAGGTGTGTAAACTCAGCAAAATATTCTAAAAGAGTACAGAAGCCCATAATATCATTGGGTCTTCTGTTTAACTGTCAATGTCAGAAATTATTGACCTGAGTCCCCCACAGCTCAACATAGCAACATGGCTTTACTTCCTATATTTCATCTTCATACTTTTCTACTGGATGGTTAAGACCAAGGTAAAGCAGGACCTGTGCAACAAGAGTTGTAGCTTTTTGGTCTGACAAGGTCAGTGAAATGCCCTCAGGATTTATCTTGAGATCCTGTACCTCAGATTGTAGAACCTTTGTCAGTGTCAGCCATGTGGATGAGTCACGGCCAATGCTTGGCCAATATTCATTGTCTTTAAAAAACATTTGCTCTATTTTTATCTAGAATGTTTGATTATTTTCATTCAGGCAACATCCCCATATCCTCTCAGAAAACTCCTCTTGTGGTTTGTATTTCAGCTATTCAGAATCTTCTTCTCTCAGTTAGTAATACAAATAAAATAAGATACATATTGATATTTAAAAATATAGAAGGAGCCAGCGTGGCTTTTGTGTGAGCCTGGGTTTGTGGCAAGTCCGCTGAGGAGAGTTTTGTTTTGTTTTGTTTTTCCCAGAACTGGGGATTGAACTCAGGACCTTGTGCTTGACAGGCAGGCACTTATTCTACTGAGCTATCTCCCCAACACAGAGGTTTGGTTTACTATCAGACTGAACTGCCTCCTGCTCCTTGCCTTCAAAGAACATCTTCTTTCATGCAAGCTGAAGATTCTTGATGCTCCTCCTATGACTTTCTCCCTTGTTACCTCTTGGGCTTTGCATTCTATGGTTGTTGTCCTTCTGTTCACATCATTCCAGCCACGCTGGCCTCACTAGTATTCCTGTAACATGGGAGGCACATAACTACCTCTGGATCTTTTGCACATTCTGCTTCCAGAATCTTGAAATGCCTTCTCATAGAGACCTACTTGCCTAGATACATTTCACCTCCTCTGGGTCTACGCAGAAATCATATCCTCGGAGACAGCTTCTCCCTCAGCTGCCTGGGAGTCTATCAGCTGCCTCAGTCTGATGTTAGTCAAGTGTCTTAACAACATGACTTCATAACAAATCTACAAGAAATCAAAATGACAATACTTTTTTTTCAGGGGAAGTTTATCTCATCAGTCAATAGTGCTCCACTCTGATTTGGGGGACTAGAAATAAAGTGAATGCATATTCCTGGTAGTTTGTGGATGTACAAGTTACTGATTGTTCATTTTCTTTCTTTTTTTCTTTGTATTTTAGGTAAGGGTCTACAGGGTGTTCAGGGTCTCACTACTAGATTGGACTCATAGTGATCTGCCTGTTTGCAGCCTCCCAAGAGCTGGGATTATAGGCACACGCCACCACACCCAGTCTCAATTGCCATCTCAGTGTGCCCCAGGGGCAGGGTGGGCACAGCAGGCCTGGGAATTGAACTCTGGGCCCCTGGACTACTTGCAGATGCTTTAATCTACTGAGCTATTTGGCTAGCCTTTCATTTTCCTTTTTTCAAGCAGAGCACCACTGTGCTTTCCTCTGTGCAAAGTGTTGGTCATAAACATGATAAAGATACTCTTTGTCATATTATTAAATGTGTGAGCAAGATAATCCAATTATAGAATCTCGACATGACATCATTAAGCATTAATCTATGCTCTTCAAGACACTGGTAGAGGGCAGAGATGGAGATGCTGGGGAATCACCCCAGGGCCTGGGACATACTATGCAAATGTTCTGCCACCGAGCCGATCATAGACTTTTTTTTTTTTTTTTTTCGGAACCAGGGATTGAACATAGGCCCTTGTGCTTGACAGGCAAGCGCTTATTTTACTGAGCTATTTCCCCGGCCCCCATAGACTCATTTTTAATGGCCTACAATTAATGAAATCATTAATTTAAAGTATTTTTTAGTATGCCAGAAAGACCCACATCTGCATCTCAAATTTTGCCTTTCCCAGAGACTCCACATTAGTTTATAGATGTTTACTTGACATTTCTACCTGGAAATTTGAAAAGCATCTCAACCTTAACATAGCCAGCAATTTTTCTTCCAGCATTCCCCACCTCAATAAAATGTCTTCCCATCACTTTCTTGGGCATAAAAGCCACAGGTCACCTTTGATTGTTTTTGTAATCCAGTTCGGTCTATTAACAAGTCTCAGAGAGTCACTCACAAAATGTGTCACAAATTCACCCACTTCTTTCATTTCCTCTGTGAACACCCTGGCCAAACTAATATTTTCTTTCACTTAGAAAAGAATCACCATCCATCATCAACCCTTTGTCCTTCCCAACCTGTACTCACCACAGTGTGTTGAAAACCCATAAAGGCGAACAAACAAAAATCTTTCAATTATGTCACTTCCTTGCTTAAAGCCCTTCAGCGACTTCCCATTTGCCATTAGACATCCTTCCTCACAATGCACAACCATTCTTTGGATTCACAAGACAACCTAATCTGAGCTCTATATCCTTCCCTGTTCTCATCCTATTCCCTTTCCACTTTCTTCCTTTGATATCTATGCTGTGGCCTTCTTAATTTGTATCATTCCTCAAACCCACCAAGCTTTTGCCCTCTTGATGGCCTTTGCTTCAGCCATGCCCACTACACAGATTTTTCTTCTTTCTTCTTCTTCTTCTTCTTCTTCTTCTTCTTCTTCTTCTTCTTCTTCTTCTTCTTCTTCTTCTTCTTCTTCTTCTTCTTCTTCTTCTTC
>NW_004524749.1:4595696-4612557 GCF_000260255.1 Octodon degus
TTCTTCTTCTTCTTCTTCTTCTTCTTCTTCTTCTTCTTCTTCTTCTTCTTCTTCTTCTTCTTCTTCTTCTTTCTCCTCCTCCTCCTCCTCCTTCTTCCTTTTTTTTTTTAGCTGATTTTCCTTCATTGTGAAATCCCAACTTAATCCTGAGTTCATTCCCAGTACCAAAAAATTATCCTTTTTTACAAAAAGCCCTTCTTTACCATCTATTGCCAATTCATTCTTTTCATCATTTCCTTTAAAGATGACACATTCATGTGGGGTAATTGACCATTTGTGTTTTGAATCCCCACCACACACATACCCCAAACATACATGAATAGAAGATCTTTGGGGATAGGTAACCTGTTTAATTTCTTTAGTTCTATGTCTAAGGTCTTGGAACCGTGTCTACCATATCATAGATGCTGGACAAATATATATATATTGATGACAGCATTTCTCTACCTGCAAGTTCCCCAGAAGGTCTTCATTAAAAGCCAAGGCAAGACATGAAAAGCTACTCTAATACAGTGTTGGTAAGTCTATGAATGCTACAGTGAACTGTTTGTATTTTTGAAAAGTCTGAATGGTTTGTCATCACTGCTCTAGTCTGTTGCATTGCTTAATAATCATAGTTTTAAAAGAGAGAGAGAACAAAATGAAATTAGTTCTGCATAGCTTGTTAGCTCCTGGATCATTGAATGCTTTATTTAATGCTAACAAACTTGCTGTTTAATAATCTGTTTTTCTGTTATTGGTTTTCTCAAATTATAAAAGCAATGCATGCTCATTGAAAGAAATTCCAGTAACACAAAGGAATATATTTTTAAAAGACAGCTATCTTTTTCTTCTTTCTCACTTCCCAGACATAACCTTTGCTAACAACTTGAGTATCTTTCTTTCTTCTATGCATATGCATATAAAATATGAAGATATACTCCAATACATATGTAATTTTAAGACAAAAATAAGATCTGTATGCATTGACTTACCATATGGTAGGCATCTTTCTATGTCCATACAGATTGATCTACTTCATATGTATTAGTTACACAAAATTCCAATGCATTCCTTAATTTATTCATTTAAGTTATACTTATTTTATAGATAAAAACAAAATGTAAGAATATAAATGAATAAAAATAGCAAAGTATTGTCACAGTTACAGCCTGGTAGTGAACACATGGACTTGTAGTACTATTCTATTTACTTTCACATATATTTGAAAGTTTCTTTTTTTTTTGAGCCGGGATTGAACTCAGACCCTTGCGCTTGCCAAGGAAGCACTTATTGTACTGAGCCATCTCCCCGGCCCCTATTTGAAAGTTTCTGTAAAACTTGCATTTAAAAAGAAATACTTAGAAAACCTCATACTTATTGGCGAATTACTAAATACCTTCCTCTGAGATCACAGATAAAATAAAAACACCACTTCTTTTTAACATTGTAAGCAAGGCCTTAAGCACTATAATAAGGCAATAAAATAAAAGATGTAAAAATTAAGAAGAAAAAAATATCACTCACAGATGACAAAGTTTCATAAAGAAAAACTTCAAACTATCTATGCATGAAATATTACAGTTAGTGAATTAAGTACGAAAACTTGGAGATTATAAAATTTAATTGTAAAAAGTCATAAAATTCAATTGTATTACTATATACCAGCAACAAAGACAAAGAAACTTTCTTTTTTTTTTTAATTTTATTTATTTGTGTGTGTGTGTGTGTGTGTGTGTGTGTGGCCAGCTCAGCCCACCAGGGGGCGGGACTGACTGGCATGTGGTGCTGGGGGATTGAACCGCGGTCCCTGTGCTTTGCTAAGCTTGCTCTAAGTAGGTGCTTTAGACCACTGAGCCATCTCACCAGCCCCGACAAAGAAACTTTTTAAAGACAATGAAGATATCAAACACTTGGGAAAATGAAAGATAAATAAAAGTTATTTGGTGAAAGTGCATAATCCAGAAAGACATTAAAAGTAATCTAAAACCAAAAAAAAAAAAAAAAAGTAATCTAAAACCATTTATTTATTTATTTATTTATTTATTTATTTATTTATTTATTTTGCGGAACCAGGGATTGAACTCAGGCCCTTGTGCTTGCCAGGGAAGTGCTTATTCCACTGAGCCATCTCCCTGGCCCTAAAATCAATTCTTTAATAAGCATTTAAGTCATATTCTTGATACCTGGTAAAGCTGAGGGATACAGCGATATGTAAACTCAGACATAGTTTTGCCCTCTTGTGCAGTCTAGTAGGATAACCAACATTCATTATGTAACCATGAAAATGAATGCAATATTGTAAATGGATGAAGAGTTACAGTGGAAGGTACACAGTGTTATAGTAGCTTTGAAAATGAAACTTAACGTAGCCATAGAACCAGAAAAGATTTTTTGAGGTGAATTCTAAAGAAAGAAAATAGGCTAAATTGATGAAGAGAAACAGACATCCTAAAAGAAAAAGTATACACTATAACTTTGTGAAAAAAAATATGTATATTCACCTTAATTGAATCAACCATTCTTGATGTCTACTTAGGTTGTGTGGTAGATCACAACATTTCTTTTCTGTTAGGTGGTAGATGGGCTTTACATGCACCCTGCATCATCTACAGGGACTCTGTATGGCCTTCATATACTCTTCATGGACTCTACGTGAATTCTTACATGGACTCTGGGATGGCCGTAGGATTTGCTTTGGCCAATGGAATAACAGCAAATGCTCATTCAGGCAGATCAAAACTGTTGTTCGTGGAGCTTTCTCTCTTTTGCTGCAGTTGCAACCCTAACACTAGCCATGTGAGCAGGCATCATTTGGCCCATTGCGGGAGGACAGGCCTCAGAGACAGAGCGCAGCTGGCCCAGCTGAGGTTCCACAGGTCATCCAGTTTTCTCATCACCACCTATGTGAAGAAGGCTCTCCTAGTTCATGCAGGTATCAACCAGACAGTCATTGGACCTCAGATGGAAGAAAGCCAGATAAGCCAAGCTGGCTCAGACCAGAAGACCCACTTGGCCAGTTCCCAGAAACCCAAGATAACTAAATATAGTTTTAAGTTACTACATGTTTTAGTAGTCATTAGGAAAACAAAAACAAAAACAAAAAAAAAAAACCAAAACCATGACTGAGGCAGTTTGATTGACGCTCTTTGGTCTTATCATCAGCACACTAGGAAATGTTTTTGAACATACATTCTCTTGTAGCTACCAGACAGCAAATTCCAACCATAATTAAGGGAAATTAGGAAGTTGTACAGATGAGGAAACTGAGGCACAGCTAGATTAAACTGACAGGCCAAATTCATACACAGGGAAGGAGATATTTCAAATTAGTAGCCAAGTGTTCAAATTCTAATTCAACATTCATTCAAATCCGTCATCCTCTTATCTGGCTGTTGGACAAAAAGCAACACATTTTTCAAAGTCAAAAATCAAAGAAATTCAAATTCAGTTTGCTAGGCTGCAACAAACCTCCTCCTCCTCCTCCTCCTCCTCCTCCTCCTTCTGCTTCTGCTTCTGCTTCTGCTTCTGCTTCTGCTTCTGCTTCTGCTTCTGCTTCTGCTTCTGCTTCTGCTTCTGCTTCTGCTTCTGCTTCTGCTTCTTCTTCCTTCTTTTTTTTCCTAACCCATGCCCTTTAATCCTGAAAACAAGTAGAAGCTTGTCAAGCTTTCAGGAAGAGAATTCCAACAATAAAGACCACTGGGAAATCTGGCCCAGCTTCAATAGAGAAATATTGCCATCCCTTGAGCAGGAATGTAGTAGACAACATTTTTCTGACTTCACTGGTCCCACACTAGACACAGGTTTTGAGGGATTAAACAAAGATTATGTGCTCTCTACAGCCCAGGATGGTACAGTTTATTTATTTATTTTTTGTCCGGTCTGGACAGTTACAGAACTCTCATTTTCCTGAAACTTGGAAGGAGAGTTTAGTAGACAATATGAATTTCAGGAAAATATTTTTGCCATTAATTATGTCATAAGCAAAAGAGTAAAATAAACTGTTTATTATCACATATGAAATGCTTTTGATCAGTCAACTGAAAAACTAATTTCATTTTCTCATTACACTGCCTCAGGCATCTTTTAACGTCAATTTTTATTATAGCAAAAGCAAGGAAATTAAAATGATCAGTTATGGGGCAGAGAAAAACATTTGCTACAGAATTTTTAAAAGTAAGAATAATAAAGCACAAAACCTCTTTATCATTCATAATAATCACAACTCATCTGGAGAGGGACAAATTCTGCTCCAAGGCCTCTGGCCCCGCTATAGTTCTCACTTCATGCTCTGTGGAAATCCCAGGGAAGGTCCACCCTGAGAGATGTGCTAGGGGTCCCATTCATGTGTCTAGAAGATACTAGGTTGAATTTCCTGCCCAACAAGAAATGAAATGACAAGGGGACTCTATGCAAAGAACAGCTGATGATAAAAGTTATAAAAAGGTTGAGGAAGTCTGTGTTCACTGTAATCTTTTAGTATTAGTATTATAGAAAACTCTGTGAAAATAAGCAAGATGTTTGAGTAACAGGTTTCCAAACATGGCCTTGCCCCTTACAAACTGTATGGCCATGGACACTGTCCTCAGGCTGAACAGCCTCACTTTTCATCGTGTTATAAATTATCAGCAAGTTATGTATGTGAAAAAACTTTTTAATGTCATACTCCAAGGCTATTTAACAGTGCTTATTAAGGTATTAGAATTCTTTCTTTGGTTGGGAAAGCCTGCATTTCACTGTAATCTTTCAATGGGGGCTGGCTGCTTTTTATTGGGGATCACTGACTTTAAGCAGAGCACTTGTTTTTTTGCTATAGGAAGAGGAAGCTGTTCTAGTGAAAGGGGAGGATGAGAATGGGACAAAGGAGGCTTGGGGACTGAATGATGACAACCTCATCAGCTCTGGATCCATCTGAATGATGTGCATGTGTGTCCCCGGGGAAGGAAGATAGGAACAGACTAAAGCAGCATGATTCTGTGAGAATTGGAACAAGAGTCCTGATCCAGGGGCAGGATGGGAAGGTTGCTGTGAGTCCCTTGAGGGTACCTTGTCCTTCATGAGCCATCTCCTAATATGTAGCATGGTGGCATTGTCAACCTGATATGGCTATAGTTCATAGGACAGATATAGGGCTATAGGTCTCAATAAGATGCAAAGATGGGAGGAGACAAAGAGACTTGCTCGGGAGTACACAAAAATCTTGTCACAAACCAGAAATGCCCTAAAAAGGACAGTGAGTCTCCTTATTGGAAGGAGTGCTGTGACTGCTAAGAATGAACCTTTGCTAAGGTCAAGCAAACCCCTCTCTTCATATATAGAAGACTGATGGAGAAGCTTTCTATGGTAAAAGTTGAACAAACATTCTCATTTCTCCAACTAGTCCCAACATGAGAAACTTGAGCCTGTATTAGTCTGGGCAGCTCTGTTTGCCAGGCAAGAGACAAAACAAGCCCCAGAAAAGCCCTGTGCTCAAGGATAAGTCAGTCTTTCAGAAAGCGAACACTCAGCAAATAGCAAACACTGTGTAACTGTGTGGTTCTTTGTCAGGAAGGATGGATAATGACTTTGTGTGTGTGTGTGTGTGTGTGTGTGTGTATGTGTGTGTATGTGTGTGTGTTTGTGTGCACATGCATGTGCTGGACACAAATCATCTCAGAGGACCTTAACTTACAGAAGGATAAAACACATTCCAGTATAAATGACCACATTCCTAGTTACCATCTCCTTTGTTTTGGTTTTGTCCCACACGTCTCTGGAAATCCGTCTTGGTTGTACTTCCATCAAGGGTCCTAGGAAGGGCTTCCCAATGGATCATGAGATCCAGGTGTTCAGAAGACACAGCCAGTCAGGCGCCCTTATTTCTCCTCTTCGCTTTCTTCAGCATTGGCTCCATGCCTTCGTAACACTCAACCATTTGTAAATAAGATGACTATCAGGAGCTCCAGCCTGGCATCCTGCCAGCGTCAAGAGAAAGAAGACTTTTCTTTTCTACCAATCTAAACCTCAGTTCCAGAACTGAATCTCTTTTGGCTTTGGATGGCTTGGCTTAGGTCAGGGGCTCTCCAGAGTCGATTATTACTTAAGGAAAATAAGAGAGTTGACCTTTAATATCTATGGATTCCACATCCATGTATTCAACTAAGTACAAGTAAAAAGCACTTGGGGAAAATATGAAACTAATCTTGAACTTTCCAGAGTTTGAATACAGTCAGTTCTTCCAGATACACATAGACTAAGATGATGAAAAGGGTAGTTGCTTGAGAAAAATGGGGTTGCCTTCACTGATAAAGGACAGCTGAGGAGCAAAAATCAACAGATGCCTCAGCAAGCATCAACATCTGTAGTTCTCATTCCACAAGGCAGCTTAACCTTCCCCAAGCTTTCATTAGGGCTTGGTTTGCAGCAGGGAGGTGATCTGAGGGCAGATCCTGGATCTCCTCATGCTTGTGGCATTCAACAGGCATACACAGGTACTAGGTGAGCACAGGAACACAGGATAACTCTGCTTTCCTCCAGCCAAGATCTCCCAGCCTGATGAAAAGGACGATTAATCAGCCTGCCTCTCAGTATTTCCCCACCCTGGTCCATTCGGTAACCATCTGTAGTTCTCATTCCAAAAGGCAGCCCAAATTAAAGAGGGTTGTATTTGTTTTTTGGAAAATGTTATGATTTTTTTAAGTAAACAGTAGAAACTTTATAAAGCCATGAGATTTATTAAAACTGCCAAACTGTCTGGACTTGATCAAACTGGTTTGTGCTGGTTTCAGAGTGTGCTCTCCTCTCTCATTATTTAACTGTAAGCAGCAACTTCTATTTATTCATACATGACCCGAACTTCACTTCATGTTTGTCCCATCTTATTTCATTTGGTCCCACCAAGTCTATGTGTGGAACAACGGTAAGCACTATTGTTAATTCTCTTTGTTTATAGTGAAAAATCCCCAAACTTAACTGATGCCAGGCATGTGGGCTCTTGAGTCAACCTCTTCTAATTGAAGGCCAAATTCATTCTGTGTATTCTATTATGTCTTGACTCAGTTTACCGTGTAACAATACTCACATAGCCTCTGCTCTGGTTATTCCAATACTTTTGATAAAGGAAGAATAATTTGCTTATTATCCACATCTAGGATTTGTGCTATGCGTGACCTGACTGGTCAAGATCACTACATCCAACTGGCAGAGATATTTCATGTATGCAAACCAAAACCTGTCGTAGATGTCTCAGGAAAAAATCTTTTTTTTTTTTTTTTTTTTTTTTTTGGTGGAACTGGGGATTGAACTCAGGCCCTTGCGCTTGCCAGGGAAGCACTTATTCCACTGAGCCACCTTCCCGGCCCCAGGAAAAAATCTTGATATCTGATTATGAACACAAGACCAACCTGAGAGAAAACTAAAGATTATAGATTTTTTCAAAAAAAATTTAAGTAGCTAGATGAATAGATATACAGAAACACAGATAGAGGAACTTGAGGCAACATAAATAAAAAGTTGTTCCTATACAATCCATGCTGAAATTCTACAGAAACTATAGTGTGCTAGGAGTGGTGGTGTGTATTTCTAATCCCAGCCCTGGGGAGGCAGAGGCAGGGGAATGAAGAGGTTGAGGCCAAAACAGATTTTGTGTAACGCCTTCCCCCAAAGCAAAACAAATATATACAGAGGAGGATAGACTAGATGGAAGTCAGTATGAAAGAACTATTCTTTCAGGGCTTACCTTCTGGAATCCAAATTGCTACATGATAGCCAATCACTTAAAGTTTAGTGCTTTCCCGAAGACCAGGTCAAGATGTGGCTCCTCCTAAGGGAATCAAAACCCCTCAGCCTTTAGCCATTTGTGAACAATTAGACATTATTATTTAGCAGATAGTTAATGATGTCTTAGTGGGTTCTTGAATTCAGAAATGCACAGGCTTGTCTGGTCTTTATTACTCACGGGCTTCAGGAGGACAGAAACCTTGTTCTCTACTTTTTTGCCCCTCCTCATCATGCTTAGCAGAAGTCTGTATGCACAGCAAAAGCTAAATACCATATAACCGGTATTGAAACAAATCTAATTTAGCCAATCAGCTCTAAGTACATGACTGCTTTCACTTTGCAGTGTTTGGGGAAAACGCCTTCTGAGATCCTGGTATAACTTAGAACTAGATGGAGATCTGACAGCAGATGGGAAATAAGACAACATCAGTTTGGGCTACTGTCAGAAGCAGACTCATTTACTGTCACCTTTGGCTGCTTACCATGGGTCACCTTTTAAAAAAAGAAAACACAAATGATCTAACTGATCAGAGACTGACCCTAAAGCTTTAGGGCTTGGTGTATTTTTCACAGAGCTTAGGGACCTCTACTTCACACTGTTGACCTTTGCTTCAAGATCATTTGAACCAAGAAGGAACCTGTTTCCCATGGGGAGAGAATTAAAAAAACAGTGCTCCACACCATGGACCACAGGAAGAAGCACCTGAACAGGAATTCTTACACAAGAAAATAAAATCATTAGAATCATTTTTCAATTCAATGCTTCAAAAAATTTTGTTTTTCCTTCCTCTCCCCAGTTAAATGCTTCCAGTTGTACTTATAAGATCCTTGCTAAGGCTCCCTTAATTATTTTTCTTGCAAGCAAGAAGTTGATCCAGCCTCGTTTGGTACATCTGTTATAACACATCACAGCCTCCCGTAATTACTCTTTTATTTAATTCTACACATTCTGATTAACTGTGTCTGTTCCAGGAAAGCACCAGGAATGTTGTAAGTGCCCTTCACTCAAAAAGAGTTCTTCAGAACAGTATGAAGTGAAATTAAAGTAATTATTAACTCATAGAAACTGAACACAACTCCACGATAGGCAAAAGGGCTGGCAAACAGCTAGCACTCCACCTTCAGAGAAAAATCTCAGAACTACTTTCTGGAATAATTCCTAGTATCTGGTTCTCGATAATGACATGCACAGCACAAAGAGGCAGCAAAACACAGAGCTGAGGACCATTGTGAGATTTCGAAGGACCCTTCTATCAGACACTGTTGAGAAGCCAGAGTAGAAGCAGCCATAGGGAAGGGATACATTTGATCACATGGCCAGGCAAGCTCATCTTCTTTAAAGATTCTCTTTAGTTCTCATGAATATTCTTTGTGCCGAGAAGCTTTTAGTAGGGAAGAGACAATTAAATTCAAGCTTTCTCGCCATTGTATCTCTTGCACTGGAGTGAGCAATAGGGCATAGGGCAATAGACTGAAATTAGATTGTAGCAGAGCATGTGTTCTGACCTTTTCTCAGAGCAGATCTATTTACTTTCTAATGTAGTTCAACTTGTAGGAAGTGATGTACTCCAGGCTGGAGTAAAGGTTAAGAAATATGTGCATCTTAATTCATCTGGATTTCAACTCTGCCAGACTCTTCTGCTTATGTAAACCGAAGTGCATTGATCACACAAAAGAAAGAAGGCAGAATTGTTGGGATGTGAGTTACACGTGGACTCCATTGTCATTTACTACTGTGACTCTGAAGTGCAGATTTCCCCAGCAATATCAGTATTGCCAAGGATCTTATTAGAAATGCAAGTGTTGAAGTCCTTTGCCAATCTGACTGCGTCAGACACTGTGTTTCAACAAGCCCTTCTAATGCGTGCTAATATTTGAGCAGTGCTGGGGAGGGGGCATGTTTCAACCTCTCAGGTGATTTTCATGTGGAGCCAAAAATAATAGGTACGGATGTAGTTCATTGTTCTCTCAAGTGTGAATGCCTGAGGTATCGCTGGTGCCATGCAAATGTTAACTGGTCAATAGGTTGATGGACCAGTTTCCATGGTCTTGAGAATGTGATTTTAAATGGAACCCGACTGCCATTTTCAACCACACTGAGAAGGGCATGGTGGGACAGGTCTGGAATTCTAGTTGCTTGGGAAGCTGAGGCAGGAAGATTACAGTCTTGGGGCCAACCTGGGTAACTTAGCAAGACCCTGTCTCAGAATAAAATAAAAATAGGATGTATGAAGCATTTTTAAAAATTATATGTGCTTAAAGTTTTTTAAATGATTACAGTAAAAAACACATTGCCATGAATTTCCCTAAAAATGTTTCTCTCCTCTTTAAATATACTTAGGCCATCTTCTGATCACTTCCCAAGCAGTTTTATGAGTACTCTTTGGTGCAGGTCTTGAATTGTGTTCTTGTGGCTTCCTCAGTGTCCTGAATCAGTTCAGGGTAATGTGTTAATTTTGGCTTTGGGGAGGGGTCAGTAGTTGCACAGGAGCAGAGCCGGCGGACACAGCAGACTAGAGCAAGCAGTGATGTTTTATGAGCCTGCCTTTCCAGTAGATGGAGCAGCAGTATTCACTCTATTTTTGATCATACTTTATAAAGATGCTTATGAAAGAGGACTTGCAGAGCTGCTTCAGAAAGCAACAAGAAGGATGGAATTTTTTTTCTTTTCAAAGTTTTATTGATAAACATATAGCTATGAGACAGTTTCAAATCAAATCAAAAGTACAGTTTCAACAAATAATACACTGCATATATTCTTCTTAGTGGTTAATTGCTGTACAAGATGCAGACTTGTGAATTTTTAAAAATGTAAACATTCACTAAATTTCTAGATAACCCCTTATAGCTCAGTGCTAGAGTACTTACTTACCTAGTGATTCAAGGCCCTGGCTTCAATTTTTCAGTACTAAGCTAAAACGAAATAAAAATAACACTGAACCTCTTAGCAAGAAACTTAATCTTTTTTTTTTTTTTTTTTTTTTTTTTACCTTCCTCACTATCAAGAAGATAACTAAGATTTTGGTGCTAATAGACTCTTTGACATCTCCCTAGGGCTGGGGAGATGGCTCAGTGGAATAAGCGCTTCCCTGGCAAGGGCAAGGGCCTGAGTTCAATCTCCGGTTCTGCCAAAAAATTAAAAAAATAAAAAATAACATCTCCCTAATACATGCCAATCTCTTAAACTAAAAAAATGACAGGGTAGGATCCAGGTTCAAAATCTTTAGTATCCAACAGCATCAAGACAGAATATGATTAATGTAGTGAAATTTTATTTTGATTGTGTTTATAGGTTGCTTTTATTTATGCTGAATGATTCTAGTTTTCATTATAGAATAGTGATATTAATCTTTCTTTTAATTAACTTTTTCTCAGAGAACAGTAAACAATTTAAAAAGAAATATTTAACAAATCATTCAAATAATAGAATACAGATGGCACTCAGAAACCGTTTATGGGGCAATGAGGGAGGCTAATTTCCAGGGCTGGACATGGTCAGTACACATTAAATCTAATTTCCAACACTGGTTCAGCCTCTATCTCTAGGCCTTGACCTTCGGAAAGATGACCTCAAGCCTGAGACATCTGCCATCAGTGAAGAAAAATTCCATGATGGTTACTTCACAATTTACTAACATAGAAAAGTGAGTCAGATATTTAGAACAATTTTTCATCACAACACTTGAAATCAAAGGATTCTGAATTATCCAGATAATTCAAAATGTTAAAAATAGCCCATTCTTCAAAGTTTAAGGTAATTGAATCTGGGTTGGGTTTTGAAAAGAAACTTAACTTTTAAAACTTTTAGAAAAGCAATCAGATTTTCCTAATACAACATTTGCAGGAAAAGAAGAAAAATATGACATTATTCATAGTTGTGTCCTTTGGAAATGAAGATTTTTTTCAGTTAATTAGAATCTTAGTAAGAAATTTAGAACACTAATTTATAAGGATAAATTCCATTTGTCAGAGCGAAAACGGATCACAGGTAGCCCTGGCTGAGGAACAGCTTTGATTTTTGCTAAAAACTGTGAATCCACTGCTTTCTGATCCACCTTGCACTGCTCTGAAATCTGGTATCTCTCTTTCTTGGTGTCGAAGATCTCGCTCTCCTGGTGTCTGAGTTTCTGCAGCTTCTTCTTGAAGTAAGCATCAGTGAGGTGTTTGGGGATTTTCACTTTGCTGATGTCAACTTTTGTAGAAGTGGCAGTGACAAATTTCTGGCGTCCTCTTTGTAGAGGAACCGGATTAAGACTAAGAGGCCCAGTCATAAGTAGCAAGCCACTGGCCAACTGCTTCAGGAAGACTACTCTTGCCTCTGTGACGCCTGGTAAAGATGGTCAAGATGGTGCCAGGAGTGATGCTAGCTCAAAGTTTCCTCACCTGCTGACTGAAGGGTTTCTTGCCATGCCCCAAGAGCTTTCGGGGCACATCTTCAGTAGGGTAGTACCTAGGCATTTTTCGAAGCTTAACCACCAGCTACCTCCATTCTTGTCCCCACCGACTGGTTTTGTGATTGTAGCAAGAACTTTCTCCTTCTTTTTCTTCTCAACCTTTGATTTAGCAGCTGTGTACTTTCTCTTGTACAAAGCCTTTCTGAAATACATAGCGGATCGGGAGTAACTACTAATTCCTCTAACCAGGACAGGATTTCAACTGCAGTGGGGCTGCCCTTTCTTGAACATTTTTTGCCTTCTTCACCTTACCTTTTTACCAGTACCACTGACAGAAGTCTTCTGGGCTTTGGGTTTCTTCTCTTTAGTGTCTGGCTTCTCAGTTTTTTCTCCCACCATCTTGCAAGACGGGAAAAAGAACTCTGGACTTGAAGATTTTGGCCAACTGCTTCTTAATCTTTTTTTTATGTAAATGTAAAATAGATTGATGATAGATAGATAAATAGACAGATAGACAGATAGATAGATATAAATGATATACTATTCTGTTTCTTTTAAACATTGAGAGATTTTACAAGTGTAACTTTTTATTTTATATTTTAATTAAGATTTAATGTGCATATAAAAAGAATAAATTATGTGCTTTATAAAAAGTTTTCGTTTCAATATCCCCAGTATCCACATGTATCTCCTAGTTTACTTTGGCTGAAAATAACAAAATACTCCACTCAAATTGTAAAATTTGTTTACAAAAAGGAAACAGCACATGAGGTCTCATAGTATATTGACCTGGAGGCTCACGAGGTACAATGTGTGAAGGAGACATTTAACATCTCTCAATGGCTAATTACTTACACATAATGCCTAAATCCTAACTGGCTTCCAGTGAACATACAGCCCCTCTCCCTTTCGATCCATTGTGCTTCACTCATTCTATTTTTTCATTACTTTCAAGATACTTTTTTGCATTCTAATCATTCCCTTTCTTCTCCTCCTTGATAAATGCAATATTTTCATTCCCAAGAATGTCCTTCTGATCAAAGGTGAAGCTTTACTCCACCTTTCCCTTCATATTCAACCCTAGAGGGGTTTTCTTATATTGCTAGGGCACCTGCTTAAACAGCACTTCCTTGGTGCATTTGCTGGTTTATCTCCTACAGTAGGCATGCCCTGCACCTATTTTCCAGTATCTACTTCCCATGTTTCTTGCTGGTCCCCCCCCCATTGCCATAGAGAGGCCATCCTCCCCTGCTGTAGTCAATCCACGTGACTGTATTCTTCCTCACTCAACAAAGCGGCATGATCAACAGCTCCCAGACCACTTCACGGATGGGCAAACGACTCAGTCACAAACCACGAGGCTGAATTCCAGGATTCTGAGAACTGTCAGAGGAAGACAATTTTCTTTTTGTTGCGGTTGACTATGAGATCTCAATCTGAATGTCATGGCAGCAGCCATTCAGCTACCATTGACACGACCTACCTGGGAATGAAGCCAGCATAAATCGAAGCAGATATAAATCTGGGGTAAAGAAAAAGAGACCAACAGAGAGAATCCTGGTTGCTGATATGGCTTCTCTTTCATCATTCTGGTAGCATTCATCCTTAATGGCTCAGGTCATGGGAAGTCTCTGTGACATCTTCCTCATCCCCTGTCTCTGTCTCTGTCTCTGTCTCTGTCTCTGTCTCTCTCTCTCTCTTTCTCTCTCTCTCTGTCTCTGTCTCTGTCTCTCTTTGCCTCTCTCTCTGTGTCTCTCTGTGCCTCTCTTTGTTTTTTCTCTCTCTGTCACTCTCCATCTCTGTCTCTCTGTCCCTCCATTTCTCCTTTTTTTCTGACAATTTCATCAGTTTATTGTCAGTACTCTGTGTTTTAAAATGAATTTCAACCATACGTAGGTTTTCAGTCAGAGGCCCTGCTTCCTGGGTCTTCAGTACCCACCTGAAGCAATGCAACAGAGCTTAACATGTACAAGGGCTTTCTCATTTATTGAACAACATTTTCAAGCAGTAGCTAGAGGTGCTTATTATGCATAGGGCATCATGGAAGGCATCTGAGATGCTTTTGGTATTTTCAAATGTCTTTCTTAGTTACCATTCTCTCATTGCTGGGACAAAATACCCATCACTCAAAATTAGGGAAAGAGAGGTTTATTAGTTCACAGTCTGCAGAGGTTGCAGTCCATGATCAGCTGGCTCCCACACAGGGTGGACAGTCAGATGGCAGAAGACAGCAAAAATAAGAGCAAAACAGGAAAAGAGCAAGCCTGTTTTCTTCCCTTACATGGCAAGCAGGCTACCCCTACCCAGGGCGGGTGTGTTAAGCACTCACATCACCTCCCTCCTGCCTTTCTTTTGCACAGGATGAGGATGTTTACAAAATAAGGGTCCTGCCCCCTGCTGAGTTGCTTCGTTAAACTTTTGGACTTCTCAAGTTGACACAATGTATCAACCATTACCGGTCTGAGTGTTTATCCACTGTGTGCTATGATCTACCTAATTTGGGCCTCTGAAGGAGATCCCCAGATAGAGACTCTCAGCCACAGCTGCCTTCTGTATACACTGGAGAATCACAGAAAATGGACAAAAGTCAAACTATTATTCATTAAGTTAGTAAAGATAAGGTTAGGTGACTCACGAGGAATGCCACTCAGCTGAGTGCAGTAATGGTAGGCTCCTCCGCTGTTGGCAGCACTACACCAAGCAAGCTCTCCTCCCTCCCTAGAGGAGGAAGAGAAGTAGAGAACACACATGGACAACTCCCTCCCAAGGGGAAGACCGTCAGAACTCAGCCAAATGATGACAGTTATTCTTTACATGTTAGTCAACTATTATTTAAGCTCCTCAAGCAAAGAATGGTGAGGGGAAGATTTTAAGTAGCACACGTGAGCCATTCCCTGTGGCCTGAACCAAACATGAAAGGTAAGGGGAAACATCATTTCCAGCCTTCAGCACACTCCTAGCCACTGACTTCCATCATGTCTTAGGAGCAGGTTACTAACATTTGCTAATGGTCTCTCTTATCTTCTCAGTGATAGAAAAGAACTGCCCCACATTTTATAGAAATGGTCAGAGACTGAATACCACCAACACCATTGTGAAGCACAGACATGCTGTTACTTCATACAGAAGTTTTTTCTCATTATTTCCATCTCCTTCTTCCCCTCACCAAAGTTTTCTTTCTAAATCTTTCATTTTCATGTTTTTGGGTCTATGCTGAAGTGGAATTTTATGCTTCACAAAGAGAGCTGATGAATCACGGAAAGTGTAATTGACAAAGAATTGGCATGTTTTTCACTTTTCTTTTTTCTGCATCAACTGAATAAGATTAGTGTCTTACATGGATTATTTTTTCAATAATAAGCAAGGCTATGTTGGCAACAAAAATAGCAAAACAGCAACATCATAAGCTTGCCTAACCATCCAGTGGAAGAGAATTTTCAACTTGAAAAACACTCTGGGCTCAGAAAACCAAGGACCTGAGTAACAATTACAACTGAAATCATTAAACATCCCCGTTTTCTCCTATGGAGAAATTGGATCCTCTAGGGTTCTTAGAGGGAAAAGCAGAAACAACAGGAGAAGACCTTACATAATAACCTTTCTGTAAAGCTTGGATGGCACAAATGATTTTTTAAGACATTCAAGTCACATATCATTAATCAGAAATGACAGTCTTTATTCACATATATTTGACTGAGCTGCATAATTTTAGACTCCAATAGGTCTAGATAAATGACCCTAAGTATTGTACTTTTTCAAATTGACAATGATTGATGATAGAGTGAAAAAAACAAATGCTGAAAAGAGGCCTTAAGTAAACACTGAAAATCATCTGTACTACTTGGGGAAAAGAAGTTAGAGTATTTTCTTCTTCAAGATTTCTCTGTCTTAATATCACTGTCTCCTTAATTCTTGAATGATCAATTGGACATTTCCAAACTCTCCACACATAAATCCAATCTTAATGAAAAACTGAGATTCATCTAGTTATGTTAGTTCAAGTGGGCAGGAAAGGAAGATAATAATAACTGATAAAAATTCATTCACTCAACAAACATTTCCTGGGTCTGTTATGTGCCAGACACTATTACAGGCACCAGGGCTCCAGCAGAAATTAAGGTAGATAAAGGGTTTGCTTTGAGGGAGCTGACATTTTAGCAGAGAAAGATAAGCAGTATCCAGGTAAGCAAATAAATAAATGAGATTATTTCAGAGACTTTTAGGCTGCATAAAGAAAATAATTAGAGTGATATAATAGAAAGTAAAGAGGTGGGTAGGGATTTTATTTGGAAGGTCAAGGAAGGCCTTGCCAAGTACATGACATTATAACTAAATAAGAGAGTTTCAAAGAGCAGATAATGCACAGGAGAAGCAAATGCGAAGACCACGAGGCAGGGACAAGCTTGGCACATCGAAAGCATGGCAAAGAGGCTGAGAGAAAAGTGGCAGTAGGAGTCAGAAGACAGATTATATAACACTTTCAGATCATTTGTGGATTAGGCCATATGAGGCCCTAGTAAAGCAGAAGAAAACCTCAGTCTCTTCAAAATTCTACCTACTGTCCATTAAAATCTGTGAGCAAGGGTCTGCGCCTGGCACACTACACTTCCACTATCATACAACCTCCATGCAAAGAAAGAGCTACCATTATGTTTCAAAAAAGGGAAAAAGCTCTCAGCAAGATGCAAAACTTCCAAGCACTAAAACCAAGATTGAAATTCAAACATCAG
>NW_004524749.1:4613127-4614848 GCF_000260255.1 Octodon degus
AATGCTTACATTCATGTCTTTGTTCTTTCTTTCTTTCATTATTTATTTTTATTTTTCATAGTTCTTTTAAAAAAGGACTACCTGCTAAATTTCCCAGGAAGGAGGAAGGCAGGCAGGTAGGAAGGAAGAAAGGAAAGAAGAAAAGAAGAAAGAAGGAAGGAAGGAAGGAAGGAAGGAAGGAAGGAAGGAAGGAAGGAAGGAAGGAATGGAGGGAGGGAGGGAGGGAGGGAGAAGGAGAGAGGAACTAAGCCAAAACCAAAAATCCTTTCTTGGTAAGGCAAAATAATCCTGATGAATAATAAAACTGATTCACCAATTTTCTAATATCAATTATAAATTAACGTTTTAAAGCACGTATTTTGCTCAAAAGTTCTACAAAAGTAACTAATATATAACAGCCATCCTCAGTAAGTTCATGAATTCAACAAAGACTGAAAAGAAAAGAAACACAACTGAGTATCAAGGCTGAAGTAATGACGGGGGTTGCTAGCGCCCAGATATCAGATCAGAGCACTGCTGTTACTGGGTGAGGAGCCACGTGTTCATCTCATTGGAAGGCGCAGACAGACAGAAGGAGGACAACTCGGGGACACAAAAGGATCACACCGGAAGTGAGCTCGCGCAAGGAGCTGGAAGCTGCAAAGAGAACATGCGGCACTGTCTCCAAGAGCATCACTGATGGACGCTCTTTTTACTTTTGTTTAGCTCTAAAATATCTTCCTAGGGGCCGGGGAGATGGCTCAGTGGATTAAGTGCTTCCCTGGCAAGCGCAAGGGCCTGAGTTCAATCCCTGGTTCCGCAAAAAAAAAAATAAATAAATAATAAAATTAAATATCTTCCTGTATCCTTCTTTGTTGAAAAACATATTCTTCCATACAAGAATTTTGCTCTTGACATAAATCCTAGGTTCCCCTTTTTTTTTTTTTTCAGTGTTTAAAAGATGCTTTTCTGTTGACTCCTGCTTAACACTATTTTTGAGAAAAATTCATATCCACTCCTGTCTTGGCTCTCACACAAAACAGAGAATTTTTTTCCCTTCTGGCTTGTAAGATTTTTCCTTGCCACTAGTTTTCAGCAGTCTGACTTTTGGTGCCAAGTATCATTTTCTTGGTTTTTATCCTGATTAAATTTGTAGGATTTCTTGAACCTATGAACTTCAGATTTTTGTAAAATTTAAATTTTATCCTAAGAAATATAAAATAGGGCTGGAATTCCAACTCAGTGGTAGAACACAAGCCTCGCATGTGTGAGTCCTGGGGCACAACCCCAGCATCGGAAAGAAAATGCAAATAATTCAAAGTACAAATAGTTCCAAGTAAAGTTGGAGAAGGGAAAACTATACACTCAGTATTCTTCAGGGCAATGTGGGACACAAAGAATAAAAAGACTTTTTATCTGCTCCAGTGCCACTTAAAATCTTTAACTGGCAGCTTATCAGTACCAGGCACCTGACACAAGAAAGATGCAAGCATGTCCCTTTTCAAAGTCAGAACTTCATAGACGTGAGGTCTGAGAAGCAAGTTCAGCCGTTCTCCCTGGACATTTCCTAGGCAAGGTTTGGTACCATTTCATCCAGCAGTTTCCTTCTTGCAGCAGTAGCCTGATGCAGGAAGCTCAGCGAACTTCTCCACAGACCGTTGGTTACAGCCGCATCATCTGTCCATCATCTGTCTCGAGGTGTGAATTCAGTCCTGGGAGACCCTCTCCCAAATGTATTGTTT
>NW_004524749.1:4615918-4705566 GCF_000260255.1 Octodon degus
CCTATAATATTCAAATAACGGAACTTAGAAAAAAAGGGGGATACAGATGAATGTCCATTTTGTATCTGTGTATTCAAAGTGGTTAGGATATTTATAAAGTTACATTCTCTTAATGAATAGAATGGTTTGTTCTAATGGTGTTTGTAAATAGGATGGCAAGTCCGCATCTTGTACAGCAATTAACCACTAAGAAGAATATATGCAGTGTGTTAGTTATTGAAACTGTACTACTAATTTGATTTGAAACGGTCTCATTGCTATCTGTTTATCAATAAAATTTTGAAGAAAAAATAAATAAATATCTATAGTGTCCAGGATCCTGAAAGAAAGCTGTAACAAGCAGAAATATTAATGTCTAAAAAATTTCATAGGGAATTTAATATTCCTTGAGAAAAGAAAGGAGTGAGTATTGTGTGTTAACTAGGAGAAGTATTAGAAAAATCGTAGTGGAGTCAGAAGCATATGAATGCAATCTTAGAGGCTGAACAAATTGTGATAGAAATGCATATAATGAGGTCAGACAGGGAGGAAATGCGCAGGTGAATAAAAAGAAGTGAGAGTGTTAGTAAGGATTTTGATGCTACAAGAGACAAAATCCAACTCAATAAAACAGCTTAAGCAGAACAGTAAATTTATTGGTGTGAATAATTGAGATGGCCACCTTAAGCTGCAGACACGACTGGACCCAGGTACCTAAGTCATGTTTATTCTTCTACCTTTTGGTTTTACTTTCCTCTGCTGGGTACCATGTCCTCTCCAGGAGTCTCTCTTAGTTGGGAGAATGCTTGATCTTGAGCATCTTTAGTGAATAAAGAGGCTCTTACTTCCCTGAGACATTTAGAGAGAGAGAAAGCCTCTCAGAATACAGCCTCACAGACTGTATCATATATTCATGTCTAAGCCTATATCTGTGGCCAGTAGAAGATGATGCTTTAATTGGCCAGACATGGTTCACATCTTTAGCCTTGGATCAAAACTGGAGTAGGGCATTCTCCTCAAAGAGAACAAAACACTGGGATGCAGGTACCAAAAGAAGCACAGCTACCAGAAAAATGCTATGAATTGGATGAGTGTCCCTCAAAGGTCAATGTATTAAATGTGTAGTCACCAAGGTAATATTAGGATGTAGTGAATCTTTTGAGAGATGTTCCTGAATCACTGATCCTGAGGGGGACTGTGGGACCAGTCCCTCTGGCTCTTGCTCCACTTCTTGGTTCATGATATAAAAGATTTCCTCCACCATGCACTGCCCACCAGCATCCTCCAGTGCCCTCATAAGAGGGCAAAAGTAGTTGGCTGTTGAGTTTTGGATTGGAGCTTCTAGAAAATAAGCCAAGAAAACCCTTTTCTTTTTAGAAGCTTATTGCATCATGTATTTTGCTATAGTAATAGAAAGTTAATTTAACAAAATAAAACAAGAGCAATAGATTCTTCTTCTTTTTGCATGTAGGAAAGAGTAAAAATGTGAATGAAACAGAATTTCAGGACATCAAACTTGACACTGATATCAGTAAACCAAATATTGCAGATAGTCTGGTTCATAAATGAAAACATTAAAACATGAGAAATAGAAAAGTCTTGCTTTGCTGTCAGGTACACAGCAACCTTCTTTGATAACATAACTGTGAGGAAGTCTATAAGCATAGGCCTAAGAGCAGTTTTACTCCAGTAGAAGAGGAGCAAAAAAGGTCTAAAATTTTCAGACTTCACCGGTAAGTCCTCTTGGTATTTTGTCAGCAATTTTAACCTCTGTCACTTCTGTGGATTAGATGACAAGGACCAAACACAGGAGCGGGCATTGCTTCTCAATAGTGAGCTCCTGCATTTGATACTTGATGCGTAGGTAGGATACAAACACAGGGACTCAGCGAGCTCCCTCTTTGAATGTTCTTTTTCATTTCCCCATTACCTTGGAAGCTTGATATTAGAGTAACCAACTAAAGCCGCCACAGTGCTGAGGCCCTCATGAGGAACTGCTAGCAAGATGTGAGCGGGCTTAATAAAATGGCCAACTCTTGCTGATTTATAACCAACTAATTACCTGACAAATATCCAGGCTGTGTTCTCCCTGCTGGATTATTAGCAGGCTGTCAATATGAGAGGGGACAACAAGACAGTTCACGTTGAGAAATAAGAAGACTGGTTTGCTAAATTCTAGTGGACACTGTTGCTCTAGATCAGATTATTTTGGGCTGTCTGTTGTCACAGTCAGCCAAGTACATACTGGTATTTTTAAGATAACATAGGGTGATTTGGGAGCCCATCCACACATCAAAGATCGAAATAGTTAAAGGAAAAGAGAAAAAAGAAAGTATATTAGCTTGGCAAAAATTAATTCAAGCAAAAGAGATCCTATATTCTGAGATCCTAAAATATCCAAGCACATATCCTTCTTAGAAAGACACTCCAGGGGCTGAGGAGATGGCTCAGTGGAATAAGCGCTTCCCTGGCAAGTGCAAGGGCCTGAGTTCAATCCCCAGTTCTGCAAAAAAAAAAAAAAAAAGACACTCCTTACAAATAAGATTCATTTTTGAAACTTCTGCTTGTTGCATGCTATTAATTTGAAAAACACTGTTTCAGGTCTTCTAATGTTCAAGACTGAAAGTTCAGCTATAGGTTTTTGATTAAGTAAAAGATGGTCTAAGTAATAAGATCACTAAAGTTTGGTCCTTTGGCAAGAACATCCATGTGCATTTAGGAAATTCACTTCTTTTAAATAAGCAGAAGCCACTTATCAGGGTCCAGGAATCTGAGTCAGACCAGAACTCACAGATTCTGTGCTCAAAGAAAAATCATTCAACATTTTGTACTTTCCTGACTCAGCTGCCGAACAGAAGACCATGTACTTACCATGTACTTTTGCATTTGAGCAATAGGTTTATCCCACTGAGGCCAATGTTATAACTAAAGATTACTCATTCTTTCATGAAAGGGATATTGACCCAAAAGACCTACAGCATCTGTTAATTTTTGAAACTGAGATGATTCAAAACAATAAGGCATCAGGCATATACTAATAGATCACAGTGGTTTGTGAAAGCAGTAGCTACATTTTGTTAATTTTATTTAGAAGGCCAATGTCCCTCATTCACTACATGTTTCTCCTTTACCAGGCAAATGAATGTAGGTCCTACTATAGCATGGTGTGTAGCTGTTGAATAAATGATTGAATATTTCCCAAGAGCTAGTGGCTTTGTTCAATTGATTCATTTATTTCTTGCATATTCTTCTATGGGTTTGTCTATCCTCTGATTTCAACACATAATACTGTTTGGCAGGTCTCTCAAAAATATTATATTTTCAAACAACTAATCTTTCTTTATGAGAAACAGAAATGAACATTGGTAAATTTAAAGACTGGGGGGGGGGTCAGGGGCTGTGGGTGTAGCTCAGTAACACAGCGCCTGCCTGGCAACCACAAGTTCCTGAGTTTCATTCCTGGTCCCAGAAAATAAATAAATGAAAGATGGTGTGGGTCCATTTGTGGAATAAAGAACTGAACACTCAGTGATTTGGAAGGGAAGGACCAAGGCAGCTATGGAGATCCTAAGGTAGAAACTCCTGACCCTCCTTGGACAAGTGTTTACCAAATAAACTGAGGATAAGGATTACCCAAGAGTACTTATTAAAGCACATTCCTGGGCCCAACCTAGACCTAAGAGATGAGAATTTGGGGAGAAGAGGCCCAAACTCTGTGTACTTAACTGTAAAGCATATGAAGCACTGCAGAAAATAGCAACATTAACTTTATTCCATTGGCCATCAGGCATCTGATTTGCTCACCTGGGGACAGGTGTATATCTTCACTCCATTCCTATAGGCAGAAGGGTTGAATCAGAGGACACTATCCAGTGTATCAGCGGCTGGTACCAAAGGAGAAATCATCAAAGGACAGAGAATCTGTCTCTAAGTGGTATCTGTTATGAATAAACACAGCCAAAGGTACACAGATTTTGTTTAGAACCCAGAGACGTAAAGTATTGCATCAGCCATGTCTTTACAATTATGTAACATGGTCATCCAGAAAACTGAAGAAAATGTTCCAGTAGTAAATTCAGCCTGGGTGAGGATTTTGCATGAAACAAGGGAAAGAAGCCAGATGTAGAACCTATATCACTTATGGTGTGGAGCAGCCCCCTCTTTTTCAAATTCATAGGCTTATGTCCTGAAATGTTTCTAAATATTGGTGTAGGGGGCTGGGGAGATGGCTCAGTGAAATAAACACTTCCCTGGCAAGCGCAAGGGCCTGAGTTCAATCCCTGGTTCCACCAAAATAAATAAATAAATAAATAAATAAATAAATAAATAAATAAATATTGGTGTATCCCTTATAAACTCTTTGACCAGCATCAAATCAGCACACAGGCTTGGGAAATTCCATCCCCCGCCCCTGACTGGCTAGTGGAGGTTATCTTCCTTGTCTCCTGCTCATCCCAGGAGTCCCCATGGCAACTGATTTTGCCAAATGGTGGCAGCTTAACAGATAGTTGTCTTTGTGCACAGGTCTTAGTCACAGTGAAAATTCAATGGATGCTTTTGCTACGGGCATATTTTCAAATGCCAGGAAAGCATCTGACAGTGCTGGATGTTTGGAAAGCTATTGTTAGGAAGATTAAGTGCTGTCCCACATTCAGTCATTTATTCAACAGCTACACACATGGGAAGCTAACCAGAGGAAGCAAGTGCAAAATGGATGTTCTGTGGGTTTTACAGGGAAGTACTTCCCTCCTTATTTTATGTGTAAAACCTACCATAGGGAATCCGAACAAATCACAAGTCATATGGCCTTACTTTGAAAGATAAACTATTGGAGTTGACTCTAGGCAGTGTCCTCATAAAAAAGAGAAGAGTAAGAAAGAATACATTTCCAAAGCCATAAAACTAATGATTTTGGCTCACTAAAATCAAGTTTTCCTTTATTCCCAGGCTTCTGCTGGATGCTATATCAGCCAACTCTGTGAGAAATTCCTACGCAGAAAGTATTGCGCATACATCGTTGATGCCACCCAGCACCAACTCGCTCTTCTAGAAACAGGACTCTGTCCTCTATAGAGCCACTGCTCTCTCACCTTAGTCTGTCCCCTTAAAGTTGGTCCCAAATCCATCCTAATTCTAGGAATGAGGGGGTGACTTGAGCCTAACTAGTCACAATCACATGAGGACGTTTCACTACTCCATGGATACTGGTTTATGTTTGAGCACAAGAACCAGTCAGAGGCCAGGGCGATGGCACAGTAGGTTAAGTGTTTCCCTGGCAAGCACAAGGGTCCAAGTTCAATCCCTGGTTCCGAAAAAAAAAAAAAAAAGAACCAGTCAGAACCAATTTAACACAGTGAAATTTTGCTTGGATGGTGAAAGAAGAGACCATTCTCTTTTCTGCTGGGAGTGTTAGCAGTAAGGACATTGTAAGCAGGGCTTTTGGGAGTCATTGAATGGGATATGAGACTAGAGATAACATATTAGAAGTTGGAGCAAAGACTGGGAGAGAAAATGAGTCTTGATGACTTGTTTATGTTCTTGGTACCAGCTGTGCCTGAAGCTAGTCCCATCCCTGGACTTTTTAGTTATACAAGCAAATAAATTCCCTTAGCTTCCCTAAGCCAATTTGATTTGGGTTTTTATCTCTTGCAATTGAGAGTCCTAATTAAAACAGGAGCGAACAGAATAATGCATCTTGTTAATTCTGTTTCTTTAAAAACTATTGAGTACCTGCTGTAGGCTCCTAAAGAATTAAAACGGATTGTCCTTCTGAGTCACTAATAAAGCAAAAAGAAAAGACAATGTTCATACGTGCATGAGGCATTGAATCACTTCTACTTACAGCAATAAAAGAGGTTTTGCATACAAATGATATTTGAAATTCATCTCTCTTGGCTGAGGTGATATAAAGAGAAAGATCAGTGTAGGAGTCAGAGGCAGGGTTTTCTTGGAGGTGGAATAAGCTGCTTCAGTGTTAAGTTCGGCCTTTCTTCCCCTAAGACAGTTGAGCCAAAGGATGTAAGTGTGAGAGCACTAGGAGTGTTGGTCAGTGCGGTGGGCCCCTTAGCTCCTGGGAAATCTAACCAATTCAGCTCTCCTTCCTCATTTTCTTTATGGCAAGTTGGATTTGGGACCTACCCAGTTACTGCTGAGACCAGGTCAGAGCCTCTACTTTGCCATCTCCCTACAAGAGCTGTTAGGAAATGTACTAGTCTTGAGCTTGATGTCACACTATTGATCTCACATAAAGATAAGCTAGAAATCAGTCAACCAACATCTATTAGCGTCTGTTGTAGACACACCTTGGCTATGAGGGGAATACAAATATTCATAAATGAGACATAGGCCTCATAGTCTATGAGCTTCAGAATCAGCAGGGACCTAGGTAACAAATTAGATAATTATCAAGTTCTTATTTGAGCATTTCTATTGAAGTGAAATGATTGGCTCAAAAATAGAGGGATTGGGATGTAAGCTCCCCAGAAGCAAAGTTTCTGTCAGCCAACTATTCCATATTAAGTTCAGTACAAGTCCTTACAGAAGGTACACTCAATACATAGTTGTGGATTAAACAAGATTTACTGAAGAAGGTATCAGAGAATACTAATTGGAGGACTTGGTCTAGGAGCTTAGGAAACATTACTTTTTTTCTTTTTGTGGTAGAACTGGGGATTGAACTCAGGCCCTTGCGCTTGCCAGGGAAGTGCTTATTCCACTGAGCCACCTCCCCAACCCCTGGAAACACTATTTGTAGACCTTTATGATTCCATCAGAACACCAAAACTACTGAAAACTGTGGTCAGCTAGTTTTGCTAGATTTCCCACACCGGCCATCTGTTCACATAGGATTGAAAGATGACTCACTCAGTTTCTACATATGAGACTGAACACATTTTTTCCCTAAACTTTTAAGCTGTGCCCTGTTCATTAAAAATAAAAAATTAGGTCAAAGGCTAAAAAAGTAATTGTGGTTACTTTTAGTTGCTTTAGGTAACAGAAATCAAAGGTCTTAAGGGACAAGTGACCCTGCCAAGCTGTGGGGCTTCCCTGAGTCCTCTCACTCTCTGACACATTCTCTCCAAGACTAAAAATACTATCACACTTCCTAGGACATCAGTCTAGTGTACTTTTGCACTGTCCCTCCACGCCAGCAGTTCTGAAGTGGAAGTAGTAATGTGCGTTTAGCCAACCTTTCCATGTGCCCACCATTCTCTCTACTGCAGCCCTCAACACACTGCTTGGCAATTGCTTATGTCTATGGTTGGCTGGGTCGCCCTGCCCCTGTCATCCTTCTCCTTTGGTCTTTGTCAACTCACCAGTGGGAATGAACTGCTTCAAACACAAGTCAAATCATGTTGTTCTCCTGCTCAAAATTTTCCAGCAATTTGATTTCTCACTTGGAATAAAGCTCCAAGACTTGACAATAGCTCAAAAGAGCCTCTACCAATGGTTCATATTTTAATAGGAAATTAACAAAACCCAGGGACAAAATAGAGTCTGGCAAGACATGATAGTGTATCCCTGAAATCACAGCACTCGGGAGGCTGAGGCAGGAGGATAGCTGAAAGTTCAAGGCCAGCCTGAACTACACAGGTAGACCCTGTCTCAAAAAAATCAAACTCTTCCATCAAATTTTTTTGTTAAAAAAGGTTATCCTCCATCAATCCCAATTATCTCAATTCCCAGGGATGCTATTTTTTAAAAAGGATCCCCAGGTGATTCTTTGCTACATTATTATTACTCAGAATTGTGAAGGCACACTAAAATAGATAAAATAGTATGTTGATGTTTTCATACCCATAACCCAGCCTCCACATCTCTCAAATCAGAGCCAATCCTGTCTCTTTCACATTCCCATCCACTTCCTGCATCTTTTACTATTATGGAGCAAATCCCAGACATCATCTCACTTTATCTATAAATATAACAGAATGCAACTTAAAAAAATTCTGGCTCCCAACACAAGCACAATATCATTATCACAGGTAAGGAAAAACAAAAGCATGAATAGCTGAGTGATCCTCTGTAAGGACTGGAAACCACCACCCTACACAGTCTTTGTCTCCACCTCCCATGTCCATTGACTTTCTCCCTTTTCATTCTCCTGCTGCTACAGTGGCTGTCCTGAGCACCAGAAGCTTTTGCCTGGGACAGCCTTCTTCCAGATAGCCACATGACTCCTTCACCCACTGTTTTTTCAGGAGACCCTTCCCTGAAACTTAAAGCTCATCCTGAACATACTCTTCATCCTCTCTCAGCCTCTTGCTTATATTTATTCACCACATTGTATTTGAGTACCCTGTAACTTATAGAATTAATGAAATCACGTTCTCTATCAAAATTTAATGCCACAGAGAAGGTGCCACATAAATATTTGCTCAGTGAATGCATGAGTAAGTGACTCATTTGAGTAACGTTATGCCTACATCTGAGCCAATGAGGTGACAACATAAAAGTAAGAAGTCTCTTTCATAAATAGATGCTATCTAGATATTATGTATGCTACATTTCATAAAGCTTAGTAAAAGCACACAACATTAGTAGACATGCAAAGGTAAGAATAATTAATAGGTAGCATATCACCTACTAGTGAGCTATTACTGGAAGTTAAGATGTTTGCATTAAAATCCTAAACACTGAGGTTGACATCACAAAGAACAACCATTCTCTTTTGTGCGCAGTCTTTTGGACTGCCTTGCACCATAGAATTAAGCCAGGTTGGTAAAAGAGAGACTGCACATTCAAACTGGAATCATCCCAAAATTTAAGTCAAATTTGATAGCATATAAATGCATATGCATGTTATCCATATAAAAAGAGGAAATCAGAGTCAACAACTTCATATCCAGGTAGGCAAACCCCCAAGCGTCCTTGTTCACCAAGCATTCATATTGTTTTTCTCAGGGGAATCTGATTCTGGAATTTTTTGTACGTGTTCTTGATTTCACTGACTAAGGAGCATTGCCGATTGCCATCCACGTGTAGAAGCAGCAACAGCTGAGACACTCTAAGGTTGAAGTTACACACTCAAGCATAAAGATACTAAAGCCACTCTTCACTACCTTCTTCCTCCTGGACCAGGGGGGACATTTGCAAGCATTCTTTTTGGGGAACTGTATCTTAAATGGGCTATTTCAATCCAGGCTTGGAACATTAAGTATTAGCCTCCAATGTAAAGGGACTTACTCTCTCCACAGCTGCTAGGTACAAGATGTCCTGCCTGTTGTTACCTGGCAGATAAATATTCAAGGGCACGGTCATTGTGACAACAGGAAATGGACTCGTGTGAACAATGAGCTCCAAATTGGCATTGGTTCCTCTGCATTAGAATCATGGAAATTACTGATGTGTCCAGACAATAAATATGCTTCTCAGTCCTCAGTGTCTATATAGTGTACATTGGAAACTCCTTAACAATACTGTTATGAAGATTTTTGTCATCGAAGCCTGATGGTTTTGCTTCTAGCCTTGTGTACTAGAACGCAAGGCTAACACTATAGCCATTTATTCAGAAATTTGTTTCCAGTGTTCTGCTATTCCCAGCATGAAGAGCTACCATGCTCTTGAAAATGGACCTGTTTTATAAACACAATTAAATTCAAATGAAGTTTCATTGAAAATGCTAACATATTCTTTTTGGTTGTTTAGTAGCTTGGGGGTAACAGGGACATAAGCTTATCTTCTCTTCCTATTTGAAAACCTAGGATGACTGTGGATCAAATGATCACCTACTACAGATTCACCAATTCCATCCAGAAATACTGAAGTTAATGTAATGCCTTTAGGCCAGCTGCCACAATATGCCCCCATAGAACTTTCCTTCTTGGCTTTGGAGAAGCTAGAGCACTGGGTACTCGCCACAGAACAGACTGCTTCTCTGTTCTCTGCTAATTGCCAAAATATTGTTACTCCTATCCATCCATTCACTTGGGCAGATTAATACAACTGGCTCCTGAAGTCTCAGGTGACTAAAAATGGAGTTCGCTACTGAACAGGAGGACAACTTGTTTCCCTAAGGATGCAAGAAAAAGAACCCAATTTTTAGATTTGCAACTTTGCCAAACCTTGAATAAGTTTGTAAACATCATGAAATATGTTATGATATTTACATCATATGTCTCTTATTATTAAGAACTACTGTAGAAGTATGAGCAGAGTTTACTTCTTAAAACATTTTTATATAATAGTTATGCCATTCAATTATACAATAGTAATTGTGAATAATTATACCAAACCCCAGTCTGTTTTATGACTACTTCTCACGCTGAGCTCGCATACACTACATAAACACCATCTGTATCAAACATAAAATGCTTAGCCGTTGTAAGAACACAGGCTTACAAAATGTAGCTCACACATTCTAGGGCCAAGAAGTTTCATGGCCATTTCCTGAATCCCCACAGCTCACATGACTCTGATGAGCCTAGGTTGTGCTCTTTGACTTAAAGCCTAGTTGCATTTATAGCTCAGGTTTGTTGCAGGAATCATGTCCCAGGTACCCAGAATGCTGTAGTTTGTTTATCACTGAATGCATGCTGCTTTGAAGAATTCTGCTGATTTCTTGTACTGGAAATGGATATCTAAGTAGTTAAAGTTGGCCAACAATAGTGCATCCTGAATCTCCCCTTGCGAAGCAATAGCAAGGTCTTTAGGGACCAGGATATTTCCCTAGAAATCCCAGAGTGAAGCTCTCCCCTAAAGAGGCCAAACACTACATAAAAGGTCTTAACAGTTAAACAGAGTAGCAATTTCTAAAAGATGATTCTGATCTCTGAGTAGATTTTGGTTCAAGAAATTAAACCTCAAATGAGGACTAAGACATAACTTACTCAGGGGAGCCTGGTCTTTTAGTACCGATTTTTCCTTCAACAAATAAGTAAGTTGTTTTCCAGCAATAAGCAAACTTCTCATGCAATGTACAAACCAACAGAAATTTCTTAGCAGAAACAAGTCTAATCCAAGAAAGATAACTTGTGCCCATCCTCGAAAGTCACTTTGGTTTTGATTTGTTGCTTATGTGTAGCCATGAACTGAGCCCAGGCAACACACTTCTGGGCTTGGAATGATTTAGAAGCAAATACCATTGTCATATTTGAACAGACTTAAATCTTGATTTTTTTTTCCTGACAGAAGTCCTGATTACCTTGCAAACTAAGATTTCGGTAGTTAAATTGTGAGAAAAGATCCTTCTTTTTTGGCAAGGGTAAGGGAATTTTTATCCCCAAAACATGTAAGCAGTTCTGATTTTATTTGTTACATTTCAGAAGATACAGCCTCTCCCCATGGAATTAGGTCCAACTTTGGAAAGAGCTGTGATCCATGGTCATATTCATATTCATTGGTCAAAATATTGTGAACATCATTAAAAATTCCAAGACAGGTATGCCAGCATTTGGACACAATTTATAAAAACGTCATTAGGGACAAAATGGGCCCAGTCTTTCCAGGTAACTGTCCAAACATTCAAAGATGGATGTCTTAATTTGCCATCCAAAAAGCGCACAAGAGGTCAGACTGCATGTAGGTAATTTCCTCAGATGCTGTGATTTGTCCCCTGGGATCCCACATACTCAATACCAATTAGAGAGGAGAGGATTAAGAACGAGCAGAAAGGGTGAGGGGTGGAACAGCAGGCCTGAGTCATTTGGACTGAGATCTTGTAACAAATTTGCAAATTACCAATTAAAGCAGGTTTAGGATGTGGCATTATTTTCGCCCACTGTGACAAACTGAAAATCAAGGCTCTCTCTACATGTCAGAGGCATGACAGCAATGACATATAACAAGGAATGTTATCAAAAGCATCTTCTTGGTAACAATATCTCCTTGGACACAAAGCAACCTGACTGGAAAGTAAAAGTAGGTCACAAATCTGAAAATAAACCTAAGATCTAGATCTCAAAATAAGCGTTACTCTTTTGACTCCAGTGACATCACCCAAATACCTTGCAAATGAAAACCCCTAAATATTCTTGGTGAATATGTTTAAAATTGTCATTCACTGCTACTCACTCTCAGCAAATGTCCATTCCTAAGGTAGCTTTTGTGCTTTACTTAAAATTAAGACAATAATACAATCTTGTTGACAAGGGATGTATCTCTTTGACAAGTGGTTGCCTGCGGTAGAATACAGCCCACTTAGCAAGAGACATGTGGTCTCAGAAATGGAGTCACAACTCAAGCAGCAGTGTGCAGGACTGCCACAGCACAGTCCCCAAGGAGATGTATTCCTTATATTGTCTTTGTTTTCCTGTGCTCCATACTGGATCAATTGACTAGTTCCCTTAAATAATGCAAAACACTGCACACCTATCTGGTTCACTCAGCTCCATCTTCTCTGAAACTTACTTAAAAAAGAAAAAAACATGTTGAGTAAGTAACGTGATGCCTTGGCACTTGTGTGGCACCTACAGTCCTAGCACCTGAACACAAGTCAAAGCTGTTTGCCTGAATACAAAATAATGACAGAAAAGGAGACAGTGGCAGGGAAAACAATCAAACTGGAAAGTATTCACACCAAAAAAAAAAAAAAAAAGTGGCATGTGGCATCATGCCCCATTGAGAACATGGGTTAGCTTGCACTCATTCTGGTTTACTGCCTGCTTAGCCATGAGGAAAACATGGATTAATTACTGTTTGGTACTGTGATGAATTTCTATCATCTATATACATGCACAATCATCCATATTTACAGTCTTATGTGCAAATAGAGACAGAAACATCTATCTGATGTACGCCAGATATATACAAATATTTGAAAGCAAATGGAATATGAAACCTAGAGTGAGACAATTTCCACTCCAGTTCGGACCATGCTTCTTAGAAACAAAGAGGAATCAGAACACGCTCTCTGGGCCTCAGTTTTCTAATTTGTTCCATGAGGTTAACTCCTGTCCCATCTAGCGAGGGAAAGGAATGAAGTAATCCACAGAAAATTGCTTTGAAAAGTACAGAGTACTATACAAATGCTAGGGATAATGAGATGTTTTACAAAAGAACATTATTCCTTTGCTAAGAAGTGTACATCCACATTCACATTTTCTATCTGTGAAGGTTCTTCTTTGAAATTAAATTGAGACCATAACCAACATCCCTTCCAGTGCTGCCTGAGGTTTTACTCAGCAACAAAGCAAGGGCTTCTTTTCATCATTCATCACATTTGAGTTCAAGCGCTGAGAGGTACTTTTTACCAGTGGTGAAAATAGCTTTCTTTTCACAGCAGAAACACAGAAAATGATCTCTCTCTTCATGCTAATGTAAGGATAAGGCTTATTCTACTGTGGCCACTAAAAAACGCCTTGATTTGGCTTTCTTGATGGTGTTCTTGCACCAGGAAGATGAGAGTGGTAGGTGAGAGAGCATGAAGAATGGCCTTATTTATGCATGCGGATGATCAAATACTGAGATACGTTTTCAAGAGGGGGTTTTGTTCCATTTTTCTTTCAGCTTGCAGTGCCAACTGGATACTCCCTTTTCAAAAAATGAGATAAAGCCTTTTATACACTCAATCAACCTGAATCAGACACATTTAGTGCTTTTTTTTTTTTTTTCTTTTCACTATTAGGGATGGAACCCAGGACCTTACTCATGCAAAGTGCTCTGCCACTGAGCCACACAGCCAGTCTACCTTCGCTGCTCTTAGAGTTCAGTCCCAGGCCACCACTGTCAACTAATCAGACCCTAAACTTCCTCTCTGGTACTCTCTCCTGCTGCCTTCTGCACAAGCAGTGACTGATTTTGCTGGACTCACTACTCCTCTTTTGAGGCGTCTGTGCTTTCAACCTGAATGGCCTTTCTCCTGGCCTGCCCTTCCCAGAAAGGCCTCCTGTATTCTACCAGGACAAGTCTTCCATCTCGGCCCACTATAATCTTGCCCAACTTTCAAGGCACCTCTAACAGTGCCAATAACTTCATGCAGCGTTCTCTAATACCGCTCATCAATTATAATCATTCCAAATGAATTTTCATTCCTGATTTAAAGCACACAGGAACACACACAATTTATGACTCCTTTAGCACACAAATCATGCCACATAGTATCTTTTTTACACCAAGAAAAAATACCAACTCAAGTGAAGGATGGCCTTGTTATTTTAGTACGTGATCTTTACAAAGTTCTTTATGGAAATTTCTAACATACACAAAATAAACAGAAGGCTCTGTTTATTTTTGCATCTCCTTTGGGACCTATCACAGTGTTTTGCATGTTGCAGAAGTAAATTTAAGTAATTAAGGCCTAGGCAAATGGAACTGTCCGCATATCTGATTCCCTGTCTCTCGGATGGTTAAGCTTTTGCTTAGTAACACACACCAACACGCACAACATATATAATGGTAGGATTATAATCCATGCAAGTTAAACCTACTCACTGGCTTCAAATTCAGGGCAAGTGTTGATCCTTACCATTCATTCAGAGAGTCAGAAAAGCTAAGAATATTTGAGGGAATGAGGAAAATCTCATATATTGAAAAATACTTTCTCAGAGAACTGAAGTTTTATTGTTTATCTGTGTGGTTTTCCTAAAAAGGCTCACTTCTTATAAAGTTACAATATTTGATGGATAACCTACAAACCTGAAAGCTTTTTATTCATATTAAAATTACAGAATTTTTTTTTTTTACCTTTCACTATTGGCTGATACAAATAATATTTTGAAATATCTTCCCATTTCCCAAACTTGAACTGCTAAAGTATACTATTTTGGACATTTTTTTAAATAAAAAAATTGTGCCTTCTTAAACTATTCATTTTTGCTATTTTGTGTGTGTGTGTGTGTGTGTGTGTGTGTGTATGTGTGTGTGTTGGAGAACAGTGAAATCCTTAAAGTGAACTAGAATTCTGGAGTGATAGATTACATGTCCATGCTGTGTCATATCCAATTAACTCAAATTGACTGTACACTGCATTATTCTGTTAGTGCACGGGAGATCAATAAATATGGGGAAAATCCACCCCAGCTCTTCACTTTCCCAGCCGATTCTAGTAGGTCTGAGACGGATCATGCTACTGTGATGTGTACGCCATGGCGAAGGCAGGCAGGTGGTGCATAGACACCATTCAAACTTGGCCTATTCAATCCCAACTCCTCTAACGCTCCATTCATGCATAGCAAAACACCATCTGGTCCTATTTTGCCTCCAGCAATCACAGCTGACCAAAAACGATAATAACAGCTGTTGCAAAACAAAAGCCAAACAAAGGGGGCGGGAGGGGGGGAGGTTAGATTGAAGTCCAGTACTGAAAAATGCTCCATGAAGTGAGAAATGGGAAAGAAACCATTCAGATGTCTAAAGCCCACTGAATGGACACAGCAGAGGACTCCTACTTAAACTTGAGATATTAATCCATCTGTCTAGCAAGCCTTCAAACCTCCGTCAGGTGGTAATATATTGCAGAAATTATGCTGCACGAAGGCATTTAAGCTTTTGTTCCTTGAGTTGGGAACCAATGACCCCATGTCAGCTAAAAATGAAAATCCTTATGTTCTTTCATCCTATGGCAGTACAGGTTAATGCCAAGAGAGAGAAGGAGGGAGGGAGAGAGAGAGAGAGAGAGAGAGAGAGAGAGAGAGAGAGAGAGAGTTAGTTTAGCCCGAAGAGTAAGACTGTCCCCATGGCCGGAGAAGAGACAAGGTGTATGTGTGCGATGGGTGTTGTGGTGGGGGGGTCATTACTGTCTGTGTACTACTTGAGAGGTCTGTAGCTTTCAGACACCACATTTCTCATGCCTGCTTTTCACTGCCCTGATTTATTTCTGACCTGTAACAACAGCAACAACAACAAAAAACCACCTTAAGTCTCTGAAATAGAAACCAGTCACATGTGTAAATTAAAATACAAGCTGATTCAAAATTTGCTTTTGCGAATTCTGGAAAAAAAAATCAGTAACAAGGTTGGAGGATTCTTTTCATGATTCAAACCTTCTGACATTTTAGATACATAAATTTTGCCTGGTGATTAATTTTTTTAAACTGTCATAATTAAACTACCTTTTTTTTGGTTTTTTTGCTTGCAATTGACCGTCAGTGGCTTAGCAACATTTAATCAAATGTGATAAAACCTAAGATTTATAAAATCATTTAATAGATGTTACAACACCTGCCTCTAACTGCAAACAGTTGAAAACAGACTTCACTTGCAATTAAGTCTTATCACTAGTGACATTTTTTTTTCCAAGCAATACTTCATGGGTTTTCAAAATGACAATTACAGAACTAATACACAATTACTGTCACATGTAGTTTGGCAATTAATTTTGAAGACATTTGTCTAAAGGTTTCACAACAGAATATAAAATGGTTCTTATTGTTATGTAATGTTAGTTTCAATTCACAGAAAATCTTTTACCATCAACCCTGCCTCTGATGGGTCTGATGGGAGCCGAGTAGTTCTTTGTGAAATACAATCGCTCCTTGTAGATGTGATTAGGCATCTTTCTAAGACTGTTTGAACACTGATACCTGTCAACTAATGCATCTTATGAAAAGCTTCAATTTAGACATAAATTTTTCTACAGCAAGAAATCTATAAATTTATAATTAGAAGCTCTTGCTGTTCAATATTTGTACATAATACAGAGTATGAGAGGATTATGAAATATTGAAAGCTGAATTCATTATTCATAACCCACAACATACAGTAAATATTCTTTGAAATATGCCAACTTGGAGGAATCCATATTCTATTATTTTTGAATGTCTTGCACACTGTAGCTATGGACAGCATCATGCACACCCTCATTCTTTCCAGATTAGGATTCTGGTCAGGGTTGACACTTGCTGTTTTTAATTTTCATTTTATCATAAGCAGTTTAAGACTGTTGCCAGTGGTAATTTGCAATTTTTATCAAGACCTCTTCATTATAGCTTCTGACAGGACAGATGCTGTAATTAATCATGCAAGACAACTGGGGATAGTGGTCACACCGCTCGCAAAGAGACGCCACCATAGAGCAAAAAAAAAAGGGGGGGGGGAATGGGCACGAAATAATAATTTTGGCTTTCAAATTAGCATTCACCATCCATTTTAATAGCAATAAGAGCACAATGCCAGGTAGTTTTAGATCCACATGAAAGATGACTGATCCCATAAAAGATTTTTTTCTGTATATTTACCTTGTTCTTGAATCCGAAAAGAAGTCAATTATGACAATACATAACTTACGCTCATACGTATTTAAGGGCATGTGCAATCCACACAATCAGTGCGTTGGCCAATGAGAATGGACGATGACGCTCAGGCTGGCACGAAACTTGGTGCATGTTGTGTTTCCCCATCATACACGTATTCAAGGAACCAAAAATGAAATTTGACATATCATTTTATTTGAAAAGTGAACAGTTTCCTTGTTGTTGCATCAAAATACAGACCACAGATTTTACTGAAATGTGTTTATTCTATAGCAAGATAAAAGCATTTTGTTTTAGTTAAGCAAAATACAAACAACTTAATTGCTGCTATCATAACTCATAAAAAAGTATAAAACAGCATAAAAACACAATAAGCAACGTAGCAATGAATGGTTTATGTCACCAGTGTTTACGTTAAAGCCTCATTTAGGAAAACTTTACAACACATGATATGAAAACTTACAACTTTGAAAGAAAATATTTACATTGATTATTCAGATGTAGTGTGCCTTTTAAATATTCTACTGGTATTACATCATAATAAAAACTCTTGCTTTTTCTTTTTAAATCTTAACTTTCGTAATAATTGTTTTCATTTAAGTGCATTTCCCTTTTAAAAATACAGTGTTTTATTTCTCGAAACTTGTCACTCAAAACACAGAATATAGTATTCACATTTCTTGTCTTCTAATTGGAATGGATATAATGGGCTAATGGGTCAATAGATATTGTTACAACATATATTGTGGTTTGATTTGGAGAGTTCATGGATAGAAAATGGAAATGAGTCGATAATTGAATTTAATCACTTGCTTCATTTTTCTGGAGAGATTTAGGAAAAAAATAAGAGCTTTGGCAAAAGTCTGTGATTTACATTACTTTTTTCATGACAAAAAAATGCCATCAACTATTCACATCATACAAACGCTTGTATGAAACTGGATCTTCATATTTCAGGTAGTTACAACTGTGCTTTTTATTATTGTAGGGCTCTGGAAGTTCAAATAGCCTGGAAGTGCGGTATACTCACTTCTTTCTGGAGAAATAAGGCCATTTTCTATGACTCAGAGAGGCCAGTTTATAGTCATCAGTATGTCCCAGGATTCATTACATGGTTTGATTCACATATTGTAGGTATAGCCTGAATAAATAAAAAGGCATCACATAAAAGAGCACAGCTTTTCTTGTTTAAAAACAAAGTGATTTATAGTCAGCTAAAAGATGTTACCCAGCTATACGGTAGTTCTTATTGCCTATCTAATAGACACTTGAGAGGACCGTTTGATCTGTTATACATTTCTGCATAACCAACACCAACTTATAAGCTTCAGCCCTGAACGCTGTCCCCTCCATATGCCGCTCTCCTCGGTGCACGCAAATCCACCTGCCACATGCGTCTTCAGAAAATACTGACCTGTGATAACACTTGAGTCTGTGTCGGAGACTGGATCTGTGATTGGTGCTGCTGGGAGGTGGGCTGTGGGCTCCCAATGGTGGGGATGGGGGACGTAATCTGGGAAGCGGCGGGGGAGTGCTGCCGGGGAGAGGGCTGAGACGGGTGCTGCATGTGCTGAAGTTGCTGCAGCTGGATGTGTTGCTGCAGCTGCTGCTGTAGCTGCTGTTGGTTGATTTGCTGCTGGAGATGCTGCTGCTGCTGCTGTTGCAGGTGCTGCTGCATGTGGTGCTGAAAATGCTGCTGCTGCATCTGCTGCTGGATTTGCTGATGCATTTGGTGCTGCTGGAGTTGCTGCTGCTGCATCTGTTGCATTTGTTGTTGCTGCTGCTGCTGTTGTTGCTGCTGCTGCTGCTGTTGCTGCAGCTGCATGTGATGCTGCTGGCTTTGCACCGAAGGGCTCACTTGGGTGGAGGCTGCTGAACCCACCATGGTGGTTCCCATGGAGCTGATCAGTGGAGCCCCAATGTTCGAGGGCATGTTGGCAGCAATGGTGACAGATGTGACGATCTGGTTCATGGGGAGTCTCATGGTCAAGGGTTTGGGAGCAATTGACCTAGGGAGGGACTGAGGGAGAGTCTGAGGTGAGGCTGGTACTGTTCTGTGTTGAGATAGCGGAGTGTTGAGAAGAAGGGAAGATGTCAGATTGGTAGACGCCAGAGTCTGCTGAACAGAACGAATGGTCTGCGCTTCTGCTGATTCAGCTGCAGCCTACATGTGGGGGGAGAAAAGTCCAGCACATTACAATACACAAGCATTTTATTTTATTTTATTTTCTAAGCATTTTAAATATTATGGGGCCAGGGAAATGGCTCAGTGGAATAAGCGCTTCCCTGGCAAGCACAAGGGCCTGAGTTCAATCCCTGGTTCCATCAGAAAAAAAAGAAAAGAAAAATAAGGAGGTTAAATATTATGAATTACTATATATTAACTTAACCATATGGTTATCACTGTTCATGCCTCCCATTTCAACCCACGCTGTCATGTGACTGGTTGGCTATTCCCAGAGGTAGAGTCAAATTCTTTGCTTCTTTAAGTCTAAGCCAGTCTACACCTTTTCTCTGGTCATGAGAATGGGCTAACAGTGACACTGTCCTGGTTTCAAGCTGAGGCTTCAAAAAACCTTGCACCCTTCCTCTCACTGTTTCGGAGCTTACAGACACCATGTGCATACGTACAGAGGCACAGCTCAAAAGCCTCACTCAAGCGCCAGCCCACTGCTAGGTGACCTCCTGCAAGGTCGCTGAATTAGCCCAGCCACCACTGCAACAATGTGCAAGCCAACCCCAGACCTAACAGGAAGGTGAGATTTAGAAGAATCTGTAAATAATGGGGCTTTGTGGCTGGTTGTTGCACAGCAATACTGGGGCAAAGCATAACTGACACACATATTGATAAGCAATAACTTTCTAGGATTTATGTCCATACTAACTGTACTGAAAGACTACAGAGTAACAGACTGCCTGTGTTCAAACCCAGCTCTACTACTTTTTATTTTAAAGCAGTGCTAGGGGTTGAACCTAGAGCCTTTCTCATGTTGAGCAAGAGCTCTATTGCTGAACTATACCCCCAACTCCAGGTCTACTACCTAACAACTCTGTGACTTTGGGTGGTTGATCAATCCATCCATTCCTCAACTTTCTTATCACATGGAGTTATATACCATGGACCCTGTGCAGTGGTTATGAGAATTAAACTAACTAATGTGTTAAGCATTTAGAATAGTGCCTCTCCCTCTGGTAGCACTTAGTAAATGTTATCTATTTTCACTAATTACTATTGCCACATGAAAACCACCACTATTGGAATACTTCAAATCTCTTGTTTCCATAATTATTTATAACAGTGTTTCCTTAAATATAAGCAAAACATAATTGGATTTCTCAGAGAGACTAAACTGAAGTACTGTACTTTGCAACTTTATAAAACTTTCAGGTTCACCAACTATTTTTGAAGATCTCCAGAATCTAACAAAGGGATCACAGATAAAGGGAGAATGTTCAGCCCCCATGTAGCTGAATAACCTATTACACAATACAGGCCAGATCTCAGGCTCCACATGGAGAGAAACTACTTGTTCCAGTTTGTGCTAAAAATGCATAATTATTTCTCCCAAAATAAATTCTTTTACCAATGCAACAATGATTGGAATACTTTTTCTTAAAGACTATTTTTTCCTCTTATTTTTCACAAAATTAGGGTTTTCAAAAAGGAAAGTAACAAGGGGGGGGCACCTTAAAGGTATCAAATGCCCCGCATATCATGAATGATCTCAAGTGTTTACTTTTTGACTTCTGTGACTTAAGTTTACGAGATCCAGGAAAGGAATTGTGAAATCAACTTATAGACAGAGTCACTCAACTTAAGAAAATCCATCTCTGGGAGCTTCTACTCAAACTCATATTGTCAGCGAAAAGCACCGTCCCTCTACAGGCATCTCTCCTTGATCCAAAAGCCTGCTATGACTATGTGCAGGGTCCCACTCTAAAGTCTTACGGTGAAAAGGTGGCTGTACATACCCCAAAAATTACCTTAAAAAGGTTATTAGATAACACATCAAGTAGAATACTCAGTTCTGTACATATAAACACATGCATAACATATACTCTGATCACTGACCTAGTGTTATAGAAGAAACCACAAGATAAACCTGTATTTGGGTCCCTAGATAATGGAATAACTATACCTTTAAGGGGCCACCCAAGCAGTGAATGGAGATGGGTGGGTGATTGTAGAATTGCTTCTACCTACCAGCTTTACTCTCTCATGGTTGAACGGTAAACACGTATTAATGAGTTACTTTGAAGACTGAAAGTGATAGTCCAGGAACATTTCAAGGGCATCTACACATCGAGGCCTAAGTCAAATGGAACTGTGAAGCAACTCTGTTATTTCTAACACTGAGACTGAATCTTGCTTCCTAGAACTTTACCACTTGGGTGAGCATTCTCTCTAGGGTGACAGAGATCAAACTTAGCTTCCTTTACATAGTGGCCCTTATATTTGAGGACTAAGAGCATATGCCCCCAAATCCTTGTCTCCACTACTCTTTTGATTTTCCTAATAGGATTTGATTTTCAGTTCTCACCAGCATGGAAGCAATGCTCTGGAGAGCCTTTAATTGATCACCATCTCTTAAACTGTGGGGTCCAAAACAGAGCCGACTCTTCACAAGTGGCCTAATTAGCACCCTGTACAATTACATGCTGCCTCCTATGAGATCCTTATATTAACAGCTATTTCATACTCTGAGTTCAGGTTGAAATTATTCTAAGCCTAAATTATTCTATTAGGGCTCAAGGAATACTTCAAATTTCTCAACATAAATTTGGGAACCGTGCAAATAGCACACACTAAAATATATATATATATATATATATATATTTTTTTTTTTTTGATTTATTCTTTTAAAATTCTGTCTTGTTGATTTCTTTTAATGGTTATTAAAGTCCATTTATAAATATATTTGAATCCTGATTCTAAATTCTATAATTTAGATCTTTTTATTTCTTGGGCTTGATGAGGCCAATTATGGTTGGTACTTCTTTTTGAGGTAGTAGTTGGGAGCTTAAATTCATGTACGGTCAATTATTCATGCTCGAAGGTAGAGATTCACTTATCTCTGCTTCTGGATAAATAAATGAACAAATGATCCAGGCAAGAAGTACATGCGAACTGTTTATTCCCTGCACTCCATCTAATTAACCACCTCTACCTCAATTCTTAGCATCTGTTGCCCACACGATCTGTTTTCTGCCCATGTGCAAATCTACAAACAGAATCAGTACATCTTCCAATATCTGTGTCTTCCAGAGTCTCCAAAAAGGTTTTGCTATTAACCTGATAAATGTTTTATCTTTGTAATGAAGCAGGAAGTGTTCTGGGAGGACCTGTGTTGATCTGAATCTGTGCGGCTGCCAGTGGAAGATCTCAGTATAAAGAAGAAACAACTTGGGGGAAGATGAAAATACGAAAGCACAGCCATTCAACTGGCATTGAGATCTTATGCTATCCATGAGACAACAGTAACGGCAAAGAAATAGTTATTTCTTCCCAGAAGAACTATGTCAATAGAGCAAACACATTAGCTCAGATGACACTACTCGAAGCCTAAATTCTAGGAAAGTGAAAGACAATGTTAATTAAATGTTAAAATAATATAAAAGATTGGGCCGGTGTGTGAAGCTTATAGAAAGCTTGCTTAGCATGCATGAGGCCTTCTGTTCAATTCCCACTACTGCGAATAAAGAAATAACAATCACATAATAGCTACACTCCTTTTGGATGTAGCTCATAATCATCTAAAGTAGCGTTTGCTTTGGGATATTAGTGTATTTTAGAATACATCAGGTTCCATTGTACAGTCTATGTATAATACATATTCTTTTTGTCTTAGTACTTGGAGCATCATTTTATTTTAAATAATCATGAGGTTTATTTATTCATATGATGTGGAACAGTTTGGTCAAAAAGGCACCATTGCCTATTATGTTAATGTGACCACTCGAGAATTTATGATATGCTGTCCAAAAATGCCTGACAAACAACCCTCCCAGCTTTATAGAGAGGAAATGAACAGAGATTCCAATACCTGACAAAAAGAAAATACAAAAGGCTATGTAAAATTTATCTATACAGGTATATATGCGTAAATATCAGCGAGTCTTTCAGTAGCAATTTAGGTTGAGCACGTAACAGAACTGCTCTTGTTCCTGTCATCCTTCAGGTCATCTCTAATGGAAATAAGTGACTGAGTTATGCAAGATGCTTTTTCATCAGCTCTCACGAAGCTGCATGCATGTTTGCAACACTTAAGGGGCTGCTTTCCATGGTGTGTGCAGATTTACCTTAGAAACAAGGCTGGCCCTGTACGCAGCCAAGGCCTTCAGGTATTCTTTTTTGGCAGCTTCAGTTTTCCTCTTATATACCTAGGAAAAGACCACGATTTAGTACTACATTTCACCTCTAAATTCGAAGCTATAAGACAACTGCTGTGCAAATTAGCCCACATAGACACAACTTACCTAAAAAGTTAGCCTTCTTGGCTTTGATTTTTTTCAAATGTTTTACACACACACACACACACACACAGACACACACACACACACACACTTACATGTAGTAAAAAGAAACAAATCCTGCCATTCATACCAGAGCACACACAGTTTGGGAATTTACTCTCGTGAATGAGAAGAAGATCTCAGATGGCTATAGATTCCTGAAAGTCACAGCTGAAGGGTTCATGCTCCTGTCTTATTTATAAGGCAGCAAGGGTAACCGCTGGTGTAAATGGCTTAGAAAAAGTAATGACTTCTTTCTCTCACATATATTTTTAAGCTGTACCAAAAGGAAGGATTAAAAGCAGACAATGGCAAGCAGGGTGCACAAACTGAAGAAGCAATGATGGGAGCCTTTCTTTAACAGAAAAAAAGAGGGGGAAAAGGAGTTGGAAAATAATTTTTCAAAATGGGAAATTTCTTTAGTGCAGGATCAAGGAGTTATATAAATAAATCCCAGTACATTATTGAACTTCCTTTTCTTAAATGGCCTGAGGACTGAGTATAAAAATTTAGTGTAACAGTTTGCCAGTGCCTTATAATTCCATTTTGGAGACAGAAAGTAAGGCAAACCAACACAGGAATGTTCAATGGCTGCACTGTTTAACAGGACAGCAAGATGGAGCTGGTGACTGGTAAAGAAAAATCAAGGGTCTGCGCTCTTCACACCTGAAACAATTATTCTATTTTATTACTCATAGGGATCTGTTCTTCTATGGCTATGGAAAACTTAACTCCTATGAATGGTAAGTGGACTCTTATGCAAGGAGCAAGGGGAGGACCAGCCCCCAAGGAACCCATTCTTTCCTCTACTTATGCGGAGGAGTTGTAAGGGGCCGAGGAGGAGAGTAGGCCCCTAAGGAAGTATCTCCCACCAGCATGGCTAATTTCTGAATACCTCTCATGCTGTCTAGCTCTAAAATCAACTTGCAATAAAATTTCAAATGTCCAGTGACAATAACGAGACACGCAGAGACAGCTTCAAAGTTTGGAAACCCACTAGGATAGCACAAGGGTTCAGAAAGATGATCAAGGAAAAGGCAAGCAGGATGGACTTAATCCCTTTGTAGCATCCTTTTTGAACAAAGGGGAAAAAAAATTCCACATTATTTAAAGTGAAAAAGATTATCATCAAAAGTTTATGCTTGCAGGGACTGCCTGAATTTCTTCCAAGCCCCCTGTGAACGGATTCTGAACATGCGCCCTTCTACTGGCCAAGAAATCAATATAACCAGAGAGCTGTTTGGATTTGTGTGTGTGTGTGTGTGTGTGTGTGTGTGTGTGTGTGTGTGTGTGTGTTAAGGCCATAGCTCTGAAAGGCTTTCAGAAGAAGAAGCAATCATATTAAAGAAATTCATGAACTTGAAAGATAGAAGAAATACTCTTGTAACTTAATATACAGCCACAGTACATGCTTGCCTCACCTGCTTTTGCTCTTCCCCAAGGCTATCCCACATGGACGCTACAATTTTTGAGACCTCTCCAAAGGTCGCATTGGGGTTTTGACCCTTGATTGCAGCCTGTGTGTCTCTGAAAAATAGGGCATATGCTGATACAGGCTTCTGAGGCTCATTGGGATCTTTCTTTTTCTTTTTCTTTGGAGTCTTGGGCTTCTTGCCAGAATCTGGAGCCGCTCTTTTCTCTCCAATGGCCTGAAAAGCAGGAAGAAAATTCACTGCCTAGAATGTACTTGCAAAGAATATAGCAAGACTTACTCAGACCCACAATTGTTCTTTGAAGGTTTTGTTAAGCATCATCAACAGATGAATCACCACCAAAAATGGGGGAGGGGCAGATTTGCTTTGAGTTAACTGGACAGCAGAGATTAGCATTTAGAACATTGATTAATGAGACCCAGAAGTATCTTCAATACATTCACAACATATGCTCTAAATAGCAATTATGAGTAATGAAAAACAGAACACTCAGTACCAGGCAACGCTATATATAATGCTACGCTGCACATGCACACATAAAATATCTTACATTTTCAGAGGTTTCAGAAGTAAAACCTCATCATACTCAGGATGTTGACCATATTCACATATTTTAAATGAGGTCCCTTGCCACGGTTACATGTCATGTGTATGACTGGTCTGCATGGATTTTTTAAGGCTGTTTTTTTTTTTTTTTATTTTGCCAGAATATTATTTTGCTAATGAGTCTCTGGAAACGCAAACAGAAATTAGCTATAATTGCTACACTTGCACAATAAAGGAAAGGTCATCTTTATTTTCTAAAATAACAGCAACTTTCTAAAAGACAGGATAACAAGAATGTAAAAATGTCAAAATCACTTTAACTAGAAACAGAAAAGAAATTGATACTCCCCATAAAATTAAAAACTTGTAAATGAGCAACAGCTGATACTTAAAATCAACCACACTGGCAAGACTAATTTTCTGATTTATTTATCACATTACTACATATGGGTAGTAACCTTCCCACAAGAAAATGGCTATAGAGACCCACATATATTCACAACATGAGCTCTGAAGTCCAATATATCTACACTGCAAAATGATAGGGGTACAGAACTGCAAATTTATATACTATTAAGCCCCGTATACTCCTAAAATCATCCAATAACGCCATTGAACATGTTATACTTATCAGAGAGGCCAATGGAAAGTCTTATTAACATGGATATGGATCTCCAGATTACATGGATCTATACTGAAGGTAACTTTGCAGTTAATTTCATCAAGAATCTCAAAGAATTTGACAAAAACTGTTTTAAAAGCCTGTCTTAGGTAAGATCAACAGAGACAGATTCAAGTTACTAACAGATTGGCTTTTAATGGCCTCTACCCCAACCCAAACATTCGTAGACTATGGTTACTTTCTGAATGAGGGCCACTGGAAACTTAATCCAATTACTAAAGTTCTTAGAGAGGAAACTGTTAAAACAATTCTCTCCAAGGGCTCTGAGGCTCTGGGTGTCCTGATGGATGGACACTGGCTGGGTGATAACACCATCCACGCTTACTACAAGGTTAACCAGCATCAGATGGTTTTAAGGCCTCCCTCACCTCTTCTCCAAAATGCCATTTTTCATAATTTACACAATTTTTTTTTTTTTTTTTGCCCCCAATTATGTATTTGGTATAGGTTCTCACTACAAAGATCAGACTCATAGTGATCCTCCTGTTTTCAGCCTTCCCAGCGCTAGGATTATAGGTGTGTGCCACCACGCCCAGGTCTGAGGCCTGCTCAGCTCACCCTGGGTCTGGGCCAGCATGGCATGTGATGCCGGGGATTGAGCTCCAGTCCCTGTGCTTGCCTAAGCAGGAGCTTAGTCCATTGAGCTATCTCGCCGGCCCTCCACAATTGTTCAGTAATTCTCTGCAGACTATAGTCTTTTTGTTAAAAATCTTGATTTTCAGATTTTTTCTAAAGTCTTTATTTATTTGGTGCAGGGTCTTGCTAGGCAGCTCAGACTCATAGTGATGCTCCTCCCTCAGCCTCCCCAGCACTGGGATTACAGACGTGTGCAACCATGCCTGGTTTCAGTAGTCTGCAGGGCGCACCCGGGGTTTAGTCTGGGGCTGGCACAGCATGCAATACCAAGGATGGAACCCAGGTCTTTGCATTTACCAGGCAAGTGCTTAGACTACCAAGCTATCTCCCCTGCTCCCAAAATCTTAACATTCTAAGGTCTTAGAAAGAATGAAGGGCTGGCCTGATAGCTCAGTGGACTAAAGAGCCTGCTTAGGCAGAGTGCTGTGGCTGGGATTTGATCCCTGATGTGCCATACTGGCCTTGCCATCAGGCCACGTGGAGACGGCGCTTGAGACTGGGCATGGTGGCACATGCCTGTAATCCCAGCATTTGGGAGGCTGTAAATAGGAGAATCACTACGAGTCCAATCTATGTAGTAAGACCCTGAACACCCTGTAGACCCTTCCCTAAATATAGGGGGAAAAAAGAGAGAGTGAACTATGAATTTGAGCTAGCAAGGGAATCAGATACCTTTTAGTTAAAGCTTTAATTGATCCAAGTTTTACTTAAATGAAAATGATACATTAATAACAATAAAAAACCATGCATTTGTCTACTTGGATCAAACGAATATATTCTTTTTTTTCTTTTTTTTTCAGAACCGGGGATCGTACTCAGGCCCTTGCATTTGCCAGAGAAGTGCTTATTCCACTGAGCCATCTCCCCAGCCCCAACTATATTCTTTTCCTGCCTGAAAATCTGGCACTCTTAGTGCCAACACTATTCTAACCTCTCTCCTGACCAATGGCCATTTCCAGTTCAGCTTTTTCCAGATCAGACGAGTTCAATTTCATTCTCTGCAGAGCAGTACTCAAACCCTGACAGCCTTTGATGCCTCTCTTAAGAAACTATGACTTGTCTTAGTCATCGTTACTTTTTAAGAATGAACCAGAAATCCAAATAGTGACGCAGGATTAATTCTCTTAAAGAACTACTTAAGAATTCTCTTAAAGAAACTCAAAAGATACACAATCAATGACCATTTTAATCTTTCTCAGCCAAGTTGCCTTTATTTATTTATTTTTTTTTCCTTATTCATGTTATCCAATTTTTAATATTCATTATGAATAGCAAAAGCGATTACAATTAAGTATACCAATAGGGACCCAAATTACCATTTAAAAATTATTTCAATCCCTAATTTAAGAAAGACAGATTCAGAACAGTAGCTCTTTCTTGGACATTACTCTAAATATAAGTCACCAAAGGGAGGGATAAGTTGTACATTTCCATCACATGGGGCCTGATACAGTAAACTCATGCTTTCAGCTCATAATCAGCCAGCTGTAGGGCAGGAAGGATGGTGGAAGTGCCTAGTGAGGGAAAGTTGCTCTGGCAGAAAGAATGCAGAGAGGAGACCTGAAGTGAGACAAATGCTTCCATGTCACTCCTCCAGGGACCCATCTCTTCCAACCAGACTCTACTTCCTAACAGCACATCAGCTAAAGCACTTCCATGATACAGTCATGAGGCTTCTGGTGGGATATCGGACCTGGGCTAGGACTGGGCCCAAGTTGCCTTTAAAAGGTGACAAAATAGATCCATCCTCCCACAAAACCTAGACCTGCCCTTAAAAACGGTGCAATCTGGGGGGTCACATAGGTGGCTAGGCAAGGGCTTTCTGGATGTGACAGTCTCAGTTTGGTACAGAGCTATGTCTGACCAGTGGACAGGGGAATGGAGTGAGAGGACCCCACATGAATGCATAGTGGCTAGCTGCGTTTTTTGTCCTTTGAGTTTCCTCAACTGTTGTTTCTCACTTTATCACACCGAGGTCCCTGTGATGGCACATTACCAATTCTGCATTTACCAACCCCGTGTCCAATGGGGGTGCTAGTTTGTTTCTAACAAGACGAAACCCTCCATCTTGAAATCACTTTGGCTTCTGCAACACTCACTACTCTAACCTCCCTCCTCTTCCTGCTCACTGTCAATCTTCTCCAGTTCCTTTTCTTCCATTTGCTACTTAAAAACAAATGGTACTAAGAGTTCTGGCCTTTGCTTGTTTCTTACACTAAGAAATCCAATTATTTTCATAGCTATGTGCCAAAGGCCCACAAATCTGTGGTTCTAGCTCTAATGAACTGAGCTGTAGACTCAACACGTAAGTACCAGAAATTCAAACATAACATGTCAAACATCATTCTTCACAGGGTAGTGAAGGTGGGGAGCAATTATAACTTCTTGGCTTGATTCTCTCATTTACTGATGTCCATACTGGCTTTCAGACTAAAATCCAGTTCATCTCCTCTTCAAATTCCAGTGAATGCAGCACTTCTTCCTGTTAAATGTCTCATTAATGTGGTACATCTGCCCCTTCCTTCCTTGGATGTAAGAAGACATAAAAGAGTCTCCTAATCGATTTCCTGTTCTCTGATCCTTCCCTTTAGAATATATCCTATAAATAGCCAAAATTATCTTTCTAAAGCATCAATCTGCTTACACCACTCCTCTGTGCAAATAATTAGTCAGCCCTCAACTACCAACAGTAGAAAGGCCACCACATTGAAACCATGTCTTTCTCCTATTGCTTTCCTCCTTGCATCACCCTTCACAGCACCCATAAATTGACATGTACTTCACCACTCCTCACTGATCCCACTACCAGAATGCTGGCCTCTTTCTTCTGCCTCACAAACTTTTATGCACCCTTTTAGACCTAATTCAAAACACAAGCCTCCTTAATAAAGTCTTCCTCCAATCACTCTTACAAGCAGAATCAATTATAATCTCAGCACATCAGATATATCAATTATACCACTAATCTCATCGGGAGGTAGTTTTAGACATTGCTATTCATCCCCGGTAGAGAGACCCTTAAGCAGTAATTCTCTTATAAGACTTTATACCACTGGACCAAGTAGAACACCAACGGCAGAACAAGTGTACAACAGAGAGTTAATAAAATAATGGATAATGTGTCATGTATTGCAAACATGTACTAATAAAACTTTTAAAATGTCATGAATAATTGTGCTCTTTTAAAATATTGTTTTCATTAAAATTATTCATTCTGGGGAAATCAGAAAAGTCATGATTATAATCTATGTAAATTTTCAAATGTTTTTCTCAAGACAGACATAAAGTGATCAGAATTTATGCAATGACAGAACACTGTCAAGGGACATAGTGGTCAAATGTGGCAGCAGTTCAGCCAACAAACTGCAGAAAACTTGCTCCTTTGACACTGATTTAGAACACAGTAGTTCTAAGTCTAGACACTCTTGAAGGTCTAGAAATTCTGGAGATTTTTAGAGGAAAGAAGCACAGATCTTCCTTTCTGCAGATTAGGAAAATTAAGGACACAAAAGTGACCTGATTTGTTACTTCCAACGTCTTAGAACTCATACAAATCAAATCTTCCAGTTTTCAGTTTAATCCTGTTTTCACTGATGATAAACCAAGGCCAAAAAAGAAAAAAAAAGTCATTTCATGAAAAGTATATTTCAGTGCCACTCAAAGTCCATGAAGAAAAGGAAGGTAACACCATGAATGAAGCCCACCACCCAGAGCAAGGCTGATCACAGTTCTCTGCAAACTCAGCTCTAACTTACTCTGTTGGCTTCATCAGCATCTTCTTCATTGATGGAGCTTGAAGGGGAGGGAGTAGCTGATTTGCTCGCTGGAGGAGAAGGAGAAGTGTGCGGTATACTGGCACCACCCAAGTTCAACCCCAGCTGGGCACTGAGCTGAGACTGGTTGATGGTGGTGAGCTGGGCCGGTGCCATGATCCCAGAGCGAGCAGCATCGGTCATGTGGACGATGGACCTCATGATCAAGGAGGGATCCTGGCGGTACTGGGAGACTTGTGTGTGGCTCTGATCCTGGGAAGGCAACAGCAAGGGGAGAAAGGATTTCAGTTTTCCCAAATAACAACAAACTTGATAGTTCAAGGTCAGCAGCTCCTTAGATAGGTTCAACCTGTTGCGGTGTTCACAGATCCTACCTATTACAGGATGGTGGTCTCTGAATCTATTAAACAGAGGACACATGCCAGGAAGCTCAAAGATCAGAAGCACAAAACCCAGTATCTAGCCCAGGCTGTTTTAGAATAGAACTATCCTTGGGTGATTTAAAAAATAAAAAGAAAACTTAAAAACCTTGCTCCTCATTGAGAAAATCAGTGGCAGGAAAAGGTCTAAAGCAGAGGCCCACCCTTCCCCGCTCAACAACTGGCCAGCATCCTTTGCTCATACTGTGCCAGCTCCACTGTCCTCTCTCCAGCTCTGGGACAGGAGTCAGTCCTTTATGGTATTTTTCTAGGAACGCACACAATGGGCAGGCAGAGCATGGGCCTGCTGTCACTGAGCAACATTCATTTGCTTTAGGACACCTTTGTGTAGCACCCTCCATGGCTGCGTAGAGGGTCACTACAATTCTGAATCACACTGTCAACTGCCTCTGATTCAGTCTTTGTGTGTGTGTGTGTGTGTGTGTGTGTGTGTGTGTGTGGCCAGCTCAGCCCACCAGGGGGCGGGGCTGGCTGGCATGTGGTGCTGGGGGATTGAACCGCGGTCCCTGTGGCTTTGCTAAGCTTGTTCTAAGTAGGTGCTTTAGACCATTGAGCCATCTCACCAGCCCCTGATTCAGTCTTTTGAAGCGGACATCTTCTCTTTCACTTAAATCTACTTTGTTTACTCTTGCTCAATCCCACTAATGACCCAATGTACTAATGGATTTTCAAAGCTATGTAAGAACAAAAAGGTAGAGATCATCAGAATTAGTTTTCTCTGTAAATTATTTCTGTGACTTTGAAAGTAGCCTTCTCTGGGTTTTGGGTGATCATACAAAAGGATCTAGGATTACTGATATCTCTTCTCTCTTTTCTTTTTTAAATTCTAAACAATGAAAATATGAAGACACTGTTTTCAAATGCCTTCCTTTAAGATTCATCATTTAGAGAGTCTTTGATTTTATTGAAGCCATATTCTCTCGACTTCCAGTGACCCCAAATCTAATTTTATATACAAGCCTATCAATTCTTAACTATCGCTTTTGAGTCTTTCTGAGAAGCATTATTTTTGCTCTTTAAGGAAACAAAATGAATTGTAAATAACAAAATTGGAGCACTTGATTTCTTAACATTAAGTATACAAATGCCACTAAGTAAGAAGCTGCATCAAAGGAAGCTAATTGAATAAATTACAGTCTACTCACACTACTGAGTGTTATAAAATTTTTAAAAATAATGAATTGGATTGATTTTCCAATCTTGGCTCTACAAACATTTTGGCTGGGGAAGTTTCTGTTGCAGGGCTTCTCCTGTGCTTCAGAGGCACTTGGGACGCACCCCAGCCTCACCCACTTGAGGCTGCTGACACCCCCTCCCACCACCACCATGTCAGTCATGATCATAAGAAATGACTCCATGTTGGCCTTTGGGGATGAACAATCACTCCCAGTGAAGAAGCTCCAATATACAGGAAGAGCCATGATTTAGTAAGTACAAGGAGAAGTTACAAAATGATTGCGAGGTACAGCTCCTTTTAAAGAACATGTATCTACACTATTAATGGTGGCCACATGTAAGGAGTGGGATTACAGGAATGGGGAGAGGACAGTCTTAACTTTTATCCATCTAACATCACATATGTTTTGGGTAACTGTGACTGAAATACAAAACTAAAACTAAAACATTGGAATCAGGAAAAACTAAACAGAAGATTTAATGTTGAATGTACGCACATCCCATTTTCTTAATAATTTTAGTATTAGTACTTGAGAATATTGCAAAAAAAACTGTCACTCTTCTGTTTAATGACAACATTCTCTTCTTTTGTTCCTAAAATATTGCATGGCATTGGCAGGCCACCCTCTTTGGGTTTTTGTCATCAAAGCGTTAATATATGAATAGTTTGTCCTCTTATTTTTGATTGGCATTCTACCCTAAAACATGCCCATTTCTCTTAGAAAGTCTGAGCTGCCTGCCCACTCTCTTGTGCTCTTCTGAAATTGAACCACCATTCATCTAAGTCACCGCTGCCTTCTAATGATGGGCAATTAAGCTAGCAACCTTAAATGATCTTAAGTTTACCCATCATGTACATGATCTAGGATGCTTTTTACATCTTAAAGTTTATTGAAATGTGGGTTTTTAAAATATCAACAAGCAAACTACAGAGTATACTGGTAGTTTAGGCAGCTCTCTCAACTGAGGGGTTACTTTGCTCTTTGTGCGCCAGTCCCTGTGAAAATCAGACAAGGTGGATGCTTGCTGTCTGACAGCTACAGCATGCAGAGAGCCATTTCCTCCTGGCTTCCCCAGTCTTCCTGCATTCCACCTGGCACGACACCTGCATTACGGACCTGGTGGCTCAAGAGCTCCTGTTCATGGAGCACCACAGGCCACTGTTCTAGAAAGGTCATCCTCATTACATTGCACTACAAAAAGATGAGGTTCTCCTGTCGGTGGGGACAACATGGAAACCACTCCTGGAGAATCATGATGGTGGGGCTGAGGACCGGCCAAAGCTCAGGTCTAAAACCCTGCCAGCCCATCCCTGACTCCCACAGTGCAGTCCACTGAGGACTGTAGAGTATGTTCAGGCAACTCTGCCTCACATAATCAGCACACCAAAATGTGCCAGCATTTGCCATGGCCCAGTTACCCGATAATAACTTCCGAGATGGAAGGATTATAAAATAAGTAGATTAATGGTGAAAGTGTCTCTTTAGAAATTCAAGCTCCTTTAGGGCACCAATTATTAACAACTGCTTAGGGGAACTTGATATCCAATAGCTCTAATTACTTCCCCTTTAAAAAAGCCCTTAACTTTTAAAAGATATTTTCTTTGATCTTACTACTAGAGAAAGATGCCAATTCATTTTTAATGAGTTTAAATGAGTGTTTACTATGTGCCTCACAGGCAAGACCAATACACCAACGCCCCTATCTTTGAAACCAAGGAAATTACCATGAGATTCTTTTAAATATAATTCCAAACAAAATTTAAAATAGAGCAACAGATTTACTATAACATTCAGGCCAAAATAATTTATGTAAATGTCTCCAAAATAACTGACAGCTTTTCTCCATAGTAACAACACAAGAAGGAAATCCAAAACCATGAAGCCAGTTTCCTAAAATTTAGTGTGTTTTGGTCAGTATTGTCTCTCAGTTACCAAAATTACACCTTGAAACATTTACCAATTATCACTTCAAGACAAAGGACCTGGTAGTTTACAAGAAAGTGCCACTATTGCACCCAAATCATAAGATTTGGAGGATGGAGGCTTTCTTAACTTTTGTGTGTGTGTGGTGCCAAGGGCTGGACCAAGAACCTCTTGCATACTATGCAAGTTCCCTATCAATAAGCCAGCTCTGCAATTTTATGTGTACTGTTCGCTTCTGTCTTTTCCTAAATTGTTCAGCAGGTCAGGAAAACCCATTCTCTCCTTTTTAATTGTCTCATGCTGTCTTCTGGTATTAGACAAGAATTTTTCAACTTCAACACTATTGGCATTTTTATCTGGAAAATTCTGCTGGGGAGGGGCATTCTGTACTTCCTAGAATATTTTCTCTAAATGCCAGCAGCTTCACCTCACCCACCAGGCTGTGACAACCAAAATATCTCCAGGCAATGGAGAACGTCTAAATATCTCTTGTTGAAAACCAATGTGCTAGACAAATAGTATGGAAATCATGTACTTGCTGATGGGGAATGTCCAAAGCCTATGTTCTGTCCATAAAAACAGAGAGCATGCAGGTAAATAAGATTCAAACACTGACAAGCATCACCAAGGAAATAAGTAGGCTATACAAAAAAGCAAAGATCTATTGGATGAAGAGGATGGTGCATTTGATTAGGGTGGTAGTTCTCTGTGAGATGGTGACATCTACATGTAGTAGTACAGGGTTGAGCAAGAGCCAGCCACTAAGCCAGGGAGAAGCATGTGTCAAACAGAGGGAGCAGCACACACACAGATAGGCAAGAGTATGCGGGCTGGAGAAATGGAGGGGAGCCGGGAGAGCTGGAAGAGGGCTGGGCAAGGGGAGGAGTGAAATGTGACAGGACTGGGAAGATCATGTAAGATGGAAAAAAAAGATGCTTCTCCACAGGGGGGAGCCCTATAGGTATAAAGGAAGGTGGAAGCTACTAAGCGAGGAAAGAGGGCAGAGCACCCTAAGCACAGGCACACGTGTGACACGGCCTACCACAGGTAAGGAAGTGAGAGGTGCATGACACTGGGCCAGGAAAAGGAAGGCTGGATGCCACAGGTCTTGGAATCTGTTGTAGGATGTCTAGATCATGTTTGCAATATAGGAGGATGCCACTGATGTGTAAAGGCATGGTGTCTATCTGTTGTGGTGATTCATTCCAATAAATATTAGCCAACCATTCCTCATGAGCAACTCCTCTATATGTTGATTTTAAATATACATGTATATACTAATGCATCAATCTAGGTTTTGAAGAGAGCCCAAGGATAAATTTTAGCTATCCTGGCTCCTCATTCAGAATGAGTGGGCTGTGGTGCTCCTGCGAACAACAACGTACTGCACCTATAACTCATGCCTCTAGCCCCAATAAGCCCTAGGTGAGGGTCTGTGAAGTCTGACTCAAGGTAGGGAGCACTGTAGCCTGCTCCTCTTTCCACCTGATGAAAGGGGCTCTTTGTTTTTTTGCTGTATTCAAACAGGAAGCCGATGAATGGATAATTCCAGTTTCAGTCTCTCATTTTCTTAAACTGCCTACAGCTCAGTATCGTATTATTGAACATTAACATCTGCTTGAACTGGTAAAATTAGACAATTTCATATGAAAAAGTAAACCTTAGGTCACAAATATAAAAGAAAAACTAGAATCCTCCATGACCACTGAACACAAAATAAATACCAACAGAAGAAAGTTTAACCATTATGGTTACTGTTCATACTAGAATCTGCCTAAAGCTCTGAGCTGAAGCACTGGTTTGTTTCATTTAAAAAGAACAAATAAGAGATGTGAAAATGCATTAGCCCCAAACAGAGACTTTTCCCATGACTTGATCAAGACTGGAAGAAAACTGAAAGTTGTAAGACTTCCTTACTGTGTAAATCACTATGTCTGTAAGTCCTATGAAGATATGTGTTTACAGAGGAGGACAATGCAGTGTACTTTTATTTTTCAGAGCCAATAATACCCAACCTTGCAATTTTAAATCTTTTGAAGCCATTCTTTTATTCATCTCGGTGCTTCACACAGGGAAGCACACTATGCTTGCTCTAACATTGGAGGGGTGGAGGGTTTGTTAATTTTGCAAGTGTGAGAAACACTTTCAAACTGATATTTCTACTTTAAATATTATACAATATGAGCCTGTTTTACCTGTACTTACTCACTACAGTGGTGCTTCTTTTTATCTGGATTTCATCATAAAGGATTTTTAAAATCTAATATGCAAATATGTTTAATGTACCTTCTACCCACACTTCCAAATAAATAGTAACAATCCAAAATCAGGTTTTCATAATAGAGGATGACATTCAATTAAGAAGCAAATAATCCAAATATGTTAGACAGTGTGACTAAATATATTTTTACTGGCCTAGATTTTAATCAATGTTTCTTGAGAAATGGAGTAATTAAACTATTAGCTATAATAAAATTACTTTGTATCAATAAATATCACAGTGACTACAAATATGAAATTCAGGCCAGTAATTTTATGCTCAATCATTTAGTTATGCCCTATAGAAATGTTAAAATTTTATTTTCAAATTAATGACAATCAATCAAATAGTTATGTTAGCTGCTATATTTCTCACCCCATTGGCCCTAAAACAAATACAGTTAGGGCAAGTGCATCCAGGTGATAATTTTAGCTCTATACAACACCAACTTTATATTCATCAAAATATATTCATTGCAATTGATAATTTTTACATAATAACTATTCTCAGACTTATGATCAAACACACATGCACATGAAACTTCTATGAAAAAAGCATTGACTAAAATTAATTCTCTTAGCAAAATAAAAATGTCAAGAGTTTATTAGCGACACTTAACGGTATGTTATTCATGTAATGCTAACTCCTTTGCTTTCTGAAAGTGTCGACTTCATGCTGCTTTATCAGTCCTAACCTAAAATTTTTAAACATTCCTCCTTCACAGCTATTTATGCCTTATGCTCCATTTCTTTCCGTTTCATTTTGCAGTCATGATATGTTCTTAATAAACAATAAATATTGTTCCATTGTCCTTTCATTCGCTCATGGACTGAACAAATGAAATACACATTGAGGGCCCAGTGTAAGCAAGCTCTGCCACTGTGTAGGTGCAAAGATGACAACAAACCGCTAAAGTGACAGGTGATGCTCTGGCCTCCTAGAGCTTCCATCCCGAGAGCCTGATGAGGAAGGAACAGGTGGCCAAGAAGTGAAGGTGTCACTGCACAGGACAACAAGTCCTGTGCCTAAAAGGAACTGGCTACTTGACCTAAAGGGTAACTTTTATCCTTCTCGAAGCTACTTGAGCCATCTCAACTTACTTGGGCATCTGCATGACGTTACATGGTGTCTGTACAGTCACTGAATTGCTATTAAATGCTGGCAATAGTGAACGATAGATGACACATACTAAGAAAAAGACAAAAAACTAAACTATAGCAGAAATTTCCAACAATACTTTACTATAAATCTTGTAAGCCACAAAATTAGTCATGTAACACACAAGACTAGTCATGTATTCAATAGTTAATTGAGTTTAGTAGAAGTCTGGAACACACTCCTGCTTTAACCAAAGACCCTGAATTTAACCCTAACACCAACATTCACAGATCAAGATCAGTGTATTCACAGGCCAATCAAAACTAAAGAACTTTTATTTTAAGCTCTGTATGGTACAAAGCTCTCTGCTCTACAAAGGAAGGCAGCAGTACAGGTGTCCACGGCCTAGGCACTTTGGCCAGACAATGAAAGTATGTATTGTGATAAGCAAGAAAATATTACATAAAAGTATAATTAGTTTCTCATTAAGAAAAGCATACAGCCCTTAGTAGGTGCTCAGTAAATACTTGTTTGAGGGCTGGTCAAATAGGTCAGTCAATTAAAACACCTGCTCGGGCTGGGGTCCAATCCTCAGGCCTGCAAGGCAGGCCCCACACATGGGGCACGCTGAGATGGCAATTGAGACTGAGTGTGGTGGTACATGCCTGTAATCCCAGCTCTTGAGAGGCTGTAAACAGATGGATCACTACGAGTCTGATCTAGTAGTGAGACCCTGAACACCCATGTAGACCCTTCCCTAAAATACAAAAAATAAAAAATAAATAAAAATTTTAAAAAGTATCTGTTTGGGGTTCACATGGCTTCAATTTTATAATTTCAACTTTCTTTCTTTCTTTATTTTTTTACAATGATAACTCATGATATTTTATTTTATTTTTTCCCATAATTTTATTGAGAAACAAAAAGCAATGAGACAGTTTCAAGCCAAATTGGTAGGACAGTTTCAATAATTAACACATTGGGGGGCTTGGCCTTAGCTCAGTTGTTTAAGAGGCTGCCTCCACAAAGCTGTCAGCCTCAGGTTGCTGTACTTCGATCCCCACAACACACCAGCCAGCCAAACCACCCCTTAGGGCATTTAGAGAAAAAAAAAAAAAAAAACTTATAGGGGCTGGAGAGATGGCTCAGTGGTCTAAAGCACCTACTTAGAACAAGCTTGGCAAAGCATCAGGGACCGCGGTTCAATCCCTCAGCACCACATGCCAGCCAGTCCCGCCCCCTGGTGGGCTGAGCTGGCCACACACACACACCTCTCTCTCTCTCTCTCTCTCTCTCTCTCTCTCTCTCTCAAATAAATAAAAAAAAAATAACACATTGCATACATTCTTCCTAGTGGTTAATTGCTGTATAAGATGCGGACATGATATCCTATATACAAACACTATTAGAACAAATCCCTCTATTCATTAAGAGAATGTAACTATATATCTATCCTAACCGTTTTGAATACACAGATACATAATGGACATTCATCTGTATCCCCTTTTTTTGTTTAGTTCTGTTATTTGAATATTATAAGTGTGTTAACTCAGCAAAATATTCTAAAAGAGTCCAGCAGCCCATAATAGTATTGGGTCTTCTGCTTGACTTGCAATGTCGGAAACTGTTGACCTGAGTCCCCTACAGCTCAACATAACAGCATGGCTTTACTTCTTATACTGCGTTTTTATACTTTTCTGCTGGATGGTTAAGACCAAGATAAAGCAAGACCTATGCAACAAGAGTTGTAGCTTTTGGGTCTGATAAGGTCAGTGAAATCCCCTCAGGATTTATCCTGAGATCCTGTACCTCAGATAATTTCGACTTTCTATAGGTAGTTCCTTTATCACTTAATGTGAGCTGCTTGCTTTTGGAAGTTGTTCTTTTAATACGATTTTTCTTTCCTCCTCTCCTCCCCTCCCCTCCCCTCCCTCCCTCTCTCTCCTTCTTTCTTTCTAATGTATCTAGTACAGGGTCTACAGGGTCTCACTACACAGATTGGACTTGTAGTGATCCTTCCTGTTTTTCAGCCTCCCAAGAGCTGAGATTACAGGTGCGCACCACCATGCCCAGTCTCAATCACTGTCTCAGCAAGCCCTGGGGAGGAGGGGCCCACACAGCATGCCCGGGATCGAACCCCGGCCCCTGCGTCTGCGTAAGCAGGCGTTTTAATCCACTGAGCTATCTAGCCGACCCTTAATACTGTTAATTTACAATAAAAATATTTTTGACAGTAACTTGACCAAAAAGAAACATGATTAAGGTAATGGTTCAATTTGTCTGAGAACTGTTAGTTCCCCCAATGAGTAAATGGTAATCATCCTGTGGAATTTAGCTGTACAGCTTTTATTGACAATGGCAATGAACATGTTCATAATAATAATATGGGCTTGTTTTAATAGAACGTTCCACACATTAAACACATTAATGACCCATGAAATAACTGTTTTATCTGTAACACATTAAGCAACATTGCTAAAAACAATGTATTAATTGAAAGTCTGCCATTTTTCTGAATGTAAGACTTTTTAAGTAAAAGATGGCATGAAAGTCATTTTGCAAAGACAAATTTAATTCAACTTCAAAATCAGAGCCATGCTAAACAATCTGATGCAAAATAAAACTTGTAAAATAATCTTCATAATCTTAGATGCATTATTTTGATAAATTTCCATTGTTCTTATCAAATATGATCTCTGTCTGGATTTTGACTTACAGGTGTTATATTTTAAGAAGTTATTATTTTTTTCTCTGCATAAGCATCTTCCATGGTATTTTTTACCCTTTATTTCACAGGAACACACTTCCATATTCCTATATAGTTCCCTTACTTCCATTTCTTTCAATTTTCCAACACAATATTTGGTATTACTACAGCACCAGTGTAGCATTTTCTATAAATATGTATTATCACAATTAAATCCAAAGTAACATCAAACAGAAAAATGTCGGTTCCCTAAACATGAAATATAATGTGTAAAGAAAATGGGCGTGAATTATCAGTGTGTTTTATAAATTCTCTTTGGGGGCATATAAAATATCAGACTAGAAACAATTATTGCACTGTCTGTTTCTTAGATATCAAAGAGAATTTTGAAATTCATCAAAGCTAACCTTCTGTTATGTACAACAGGCTAAGCTGAAAAGAATGTTAACAAGTTCAATTTTCATTCAATCAGCACTACTGCTCTCTGAAATGTTTCATTGCAGGAAAGAAATAAAAATAATCTATATGGTAATTATGAGGATGAATCCCCCAGTAACTTTCAGCTACATGAAAGGTCAGTTCTATTCAAGATATTTTATCAGTCCCTTGCACATACTCCTGTCCTGTCATTTTAAATCTGAACAGCATTTTATTTTCCCATTTACAGCTACCTGCAGAATTAAGTACTTAAGCCAAATAAGAAAAAAAAAAAAAAAAAAAAAAAAGAAATGTTGAATGCTGGCAAAGGCTATAATAGCATAGAGATAAATCGTTCATCTGCTCTCTCTCAACCCTCTAGGGCTGCAGATTTTTCTTCTCCTGGTGCACTGTGGGTATTCAAAACTTGTTCAACATGATTTCATTTCATTTCAGGCACTGCCTGAGAAAACTAAATTACAGAATCAATCATACAGAAGGTCAGAGTGAGACTTCATTACAAGTATTGCATGCTTGCATGAATATCTTTCATTTATGACTGACCCAATATGTCACAATAGCTGTCTAGTAAAAATAATCCACTTTCTGAAATTGATGTACTACTGATGTCAATGCTACTCAGCGGGCTGGGCAGATTATAGAGAGGTGTTAAAAAAAAAAAGAAGCCTTTGGAGCACATATTGTAGATTTTTAGAATTGCAATCCTTTATAGATTAAAATAATTTCCAGATGATCATCTGAACTGACAACAATGCTTAGAGGTAACAAATTTTTAGGCAAGATCTACTGTTGATTTTGACTTGCCAACCACATCCTGATTTAAAACACAGTACGTATACACAACAAGCAAATCAAGGTTGTTCTTTGAAGCCACAATGCATCGACTTTCAGTTTTTGAGCAATTCGCTTTTGAATACTAGGGCATTATTTGCATATTTTGAAATGTGAATGCTAATCATTGGGCTCTTTTTAATCCCCCCTTTTTTTTGTTCCGGCTTTCTGTTTTTAAATATAATGGCATAAATTTAAGGAAGATAAACATGTTGTGCTTGTTGCCAACAATAATGCACCTAATCAGTAATGTGACAAACTGTCACTCTTTTTAAAGGAAAACCGATGAAGCTCTGAAGAAAAGCCGGTTCAATACAATATAAACAAGCTGGCTTTCTTCTTCTATGATAGTCTTAATTCCCCACAGCAATCCTTAACAGACAGACATATTCATTTGGATAATAAAACTTCCTTCCCACTTGCATAAGGCATGAAATATCAACGAGCCCTAGGAAGCTGAATTGTGATACGTAAGTATTATTTATTATTTTTGTGGTGACCTTCCTAAGGGAAATCTCCAAGGAGGCTTCTGTGGTGTATTATGATGTAGCCAGCCTATTCTGCACCCCGAGGGAGATGTACAAGAACCTTGACATAACCTATTTTTAACCATGCCTCTGGCGATTCTGAATTCAAGTTTATAGGTGGACATGTCAGGTGGTCCATAGAAGAAAGCCAACGACACACTGTATTCATCATAATTCTGTCCTAGTACATTTTATTTTTTTCAAACATTTGTGATTTAAAATCCCATGACATTTCTTCAAGGTGAAATTCTACTAGAATTTTCAGCAAGATTAGTTTGTTTCAAGTCAAAATAAATAGCATTCAGGTGCAGAAAAACTTCAAAAAGGCACCAACAAATGTGATGAGATCCAAGGAAATGCCATGACCACAGCCTGCACTTAGCTGAAGTACCTATACTTTTAAAAATCAATGAAATAATTCAACTGCTTTAGTGATTAGCCATACATTACGAAGGAAGCATTAAAAATTGAGTCCTCTCTCCCAATGCCAGGCCGAGAAAGCATTGTTCTTTAAGTGTATGTGAATATCATAATTATTTTATGATTCCATCTTTAGTTCTTTCCAATATAGTAAATTCAATTGACCATGAAATGAAATTTCATAGTCAAAATGCCTCCTTTACACTTTTTTTATAGCAGCAATAACAGTTTTATAGCTTTAAGGCAAGGCAATTCATCAGATGTTTAATTTAAAGGCAGATTTTTATATTATTAATAAATATTTACCAATTTAATAAAGTACACATTTTAGCATACATTATATGGTCTTTTAACTATTTGTGCTACTTAAATGAGCCTGATGGAGCATCAATGAATAATGGTGAACCCTGGCACACGCCTTTAGTGGCTAAAATCCCTTTTTATTTTTATTATTTTTCCAAGCACATTATAAGCCAGACTGTAGATAGAGAGGACAGAACCCTGCATTCTAGTATCAAAGGGACAAAAATATAGGAAAGTCCCCAGGAAACAATTATTTGTGATGTTGAGTAATGTTTATGAATACTTAATGACCATTTTCTGATTGTTCACTGCATTCTATTCTTACCCCCAAAAAGAGTAAAAATAAAAACCTCAATGTTAAGCTCAAACACAAAAGATCACAGGCAAAGAAAATTACGTTGTGGCAATCCTATTTGGGAAAGTAATCTTACATTTCAGAGAGCACACTGAATCTTTGTACTGCTAATCCATTACATATTTTGCAATCATATGTTGTTATCTGGGGAATTAACAATGAAACAAAAAAAAATCACTGGCACGGTCCCGAAGTGCACAGAAATGTGGAAACATGCAATAGGATTTGGTTTTTGTTATACCAAAACATCTGTTTCACTTTATCAGGTTTTATATAACAAGCCCTATACACTATTAATCTTGTCTTAAAGTGTCTGCTTAGTACCTCACCTAGACAGACGTGAACACACTATGTAGTATGGTGGGGGAAAGAAGCCAGTCCTCACAGAACACTCTGACAGACTTAAGCGGACTTACTCTGCTGATTGCTCATGATAATTGCTCTCTAAGAAAAACAGAACCAAACTTATTGCATCAGTAATCTGGGTTCTCTGTAGTGCTTTGTTTGATGTTTAGGACAATAAATAACACAAAGAGGTGGATTTCACACGATCCATCATATGTTTCCTTCTGGTTATAAGCATTTTTTTCTTTTATTTGTACTACAATTTCTATTTCATTTGACCTTGGGGCAACTCATGCTATAATCCAACAAGACCTTTTTCTTTTTTAATACTCTTTTGCATTCTCCTTAAAACATTAAAAAAAAATTGAAGATTAATAAAACAAAAAGAGCTAGGCACCTCAGAAGATCCTCCATTTCCAAAATCTCATCTGGGTTACACTTTTGACTCACATAAACCTCTGTGTTAAAGCAAAGGCAATCGTGGGGCTGGGGAGACAGCTCAGGAGAATAAGTGCTTACCTGGCAAGCACAAGGTCCTGAGTTCAATCCCCGGTACCACCAAAAACAACAACAACAAAAAACCAAAGGCAAGGGATGATTATTGGCTACTTCAAAATCAACTAATCAGACTTCCTAAAAATCATCTGTTACCAGAAGGAATTTTTGGTCATTCTCCTTTACATAACTTTAATCAAAACAATATCAAGCACCGATCTAATACTGAACCTACATTTAAATGACAATAGGAATAACAATCGCCATGTCCGGGCAGAAATGGAGCATGATTCTCAGAATTTTTTCCATGATTAATGCAAATGATAAAAATACAATTTCAAACCATAAATGTGGTGCCTACCATATGCAACCCACTGCTATGAAGCACACCATCTTGTTCCACGAGATTTCTTGAGATTGTAATGGAAGGAAGATCCAGGCTTTGAGGGGGAAACTGAGGTGTGAATTCACTTCCCTGGGAAGGCAGTGGATCACTGAGGGCTTGAAAAGGTAGAAGTACATCGGGCATGCCCAGGGCTGGGTCTGACTCTGGAGGAGGTGTGATTGGTGGTATTTCAAACTCCTCATCCCCAAGGCTCGGTGTATGGAAGGTCTGCTGAAAGAAAACAAAACAGAGATGTCCTCATATTCCATTCCTATATTTATTTCTCCTTGGGGGAAAGAAGAACTGCATGAAATTATGACATATCTAGACTAAATATTTATTTCTCAAATGAAAACATCTTTAACACAGATTTTCATATATAAAGTTTTGCTGATCATTCTGATTAAAGATTTAAGTCTCATTATCATATGGTTTTAATGGAGTATCAGTATTAACAGTTTTTTAATGCGTACTTAATTAGCAACATCTGTCTTTGTTGTTAGTTGGAGCATCAGCGACATTAGATTTGGCTATATAACAAATTGCCACTTTATTGATATGTTAGTGAAACAGCTCAAACAGCTTACGCGACCCACATGCTTCATAAAATGCTGACAATTTTGTGGTGCACACACATACAACATTAATCCAGAAGTGAACACTACACATTGTTATTTTCTGCCACAACCTGTAAGACAAGTAGTATTAAATTTGTGGTTTGGTTTTTTAATTTCCTTATTGGTATATTCCCAAGTGCACTGAACGTCTCTACGGAAATTGTTACTGTGTGTCGTGCAACGTTTTACATGAGGATTATCATAGCTCATATTAAAAGGTATAGAACTTTTATATCAAGTATAAGTAGGATTATTTGCTTTTATATGAATGGTTTAATATATATTTATTGGAACATTTTCTACCAGTCTTCAACTTTTAAAGACTACCTAGAGAGCATAGAGCTATACTGATATAAATATACTAACTACATTGCTATTGCTCATTGCTTAAATAGGTATTATATAGTAAAACTTAAGTAAATCTCAATGCATTGTTTTTCCTTCACTGCTACTGAGATTCTTGTTGTGGTTTAAAATAGAGCCTTAGACAAAAATCAGGACTTCCTTGCTCAACCACATGAACCATCTTTCTTAGAGCTCTTGGATTTGGGGAGGGGGAAAGGGGATGTTAAGTCTAAGATATTTTTTAGATGAGGTGAAGAGGTTAGGGGTCCACTCAGATATCTTTTTCCTAGCTCAGAGGGCCAAAGGGAGAGTTCATTTATTATTAACAGTATTTGAAAGAATGAACTGGTGCAAGATAATTGGAGTCTGCTATTACCAGTAAAGAGAACTAATTAAGAGCTGAAAAAATCATCATTTTCCTAACTATCATTGATGATACAATATATAAAAACCACTTGAAAGAAAAACAAAGCTCTCAAAGGGGAGAAAGCAACAAAAAAATTCTTGCTTAGAGAACTGGTTAAATATTATTCCAATCTCACCAAAAATAAAGATGATAAACTACGGAAATCTATGGAGGGACAACTGATCACTTTCAGGTTCTTAGCAGATTCAATAAATGCAAAATGTTGCATCAGAATGATGCATCTGAATGCTGGAATAAAATATTAAATTATCTGACATGTGTATTCTTACAATGACCCCAAGATGTCAAGTTTTCACTGTAGCACCCTGAGTTCTCAGCAACAAAGGGCTGAATTGGCCACAAACGTGGTTGGCTAATGAACATAACCCTATGGCTGCGTTTGCCGTTATTTTGGCACTAATGTGGTCTAGTAACAGATGCAACTGTAATTTGTGACTCATTTGCTACCCCATTACTGCTTAATGAAATCTAACATATCACATTAACAATACGGATAAACACTCATTCTTGATATGTGGCATTTGGCTGTTTTCATTACCACTGTAATTAACACTTGAAATATTATTTCAATAAATATTTAAAGTACTTTAAAAATGGTCAGGGTAATCGCGACACAAACAGAAAACATAAAGCTAATGTGTGAATTTCAAACTTAAGAGTATCCTAGTCCCTGTGGTGTTATCTACAGGACAATATCTATGTGAAGGGAATTAGTTTCAGGCATAATTTAGACTTTACAGTGTGCAAACCTAAAGTCCTCTTGAATTAGTTTGCACTCATTAAAATGTTAAAATACCAAATAAATTTACTTTTAGTGCAATGACTGGGAAATTAGGCACATGCTATTCTGCAGTGCATTAACATGTACTTGGGCTTTATTTTTTTGATCAAAAGATGTACAGTGAAATTATTACATAAGATTACCTCTTAAATACTAATATAAAGCATGTCTCATGCCAGGCACTCAAAATTAAAGAGGTTTTCCTTTTTATTTGTGTTAAGAAATAGAAAGAGCATGTATGTAATAATGTCTCTGTGGTATAATTTTTTAAAGGTAAATTAATCATAAATTAGAATAGAGAATAGTTACATAGTCTAACCCAATAAAACAATACAGTAAGAAAATATCCTTATTATCACCAAGGAAATATTTAAACCTTAAAATGTCTTTAAAAAGAGTTTGACTTTGGTAAGAATGCCAGATAACCAAGATCAGATTAATCACTGGGAGTTTATGTGATCATTTTTTACAGATATTGACTTTTTCAGTGTTTACCTTGAACATGTTAAAGTAGTATGTACATGGTTAAATACCATCTGTACTGCAATGTTCCAAACATTTGTTCCTTTTGATAAAAATGCAAATCTGGAGAACTGTTGTATCAACATATAACAGCCAATGTCTGACACGGTGAATTATCACAGCTGGAATTAAATTGTCTCTGAACAGCTGCTGGCAGTAGAGCTTTCATCAATGTTTGATTCAAATGTAGGGGAAAAAAATCCTACAGAATGAAACATCATGTTGTCCTTACAGATGGGGTTTGTGTTCATTATCACAAACAACGCAGCAGCCAGTGCCAAACAATATTCCCTTATCTACGCTATCTTCTTGGTTAGAGAGATGATGGTCACTGTAAAAATGATTAATCTACCAATATGCTTAATTCTTGATTTCCCATTTATTCTAATCATTTCTCAGCATTAATTTCTTTCCTATCACTCGCTTTCCTGTACCGAGATCATTTATGAAGGTGTTACTGTTTCCACCCTCTGGGGTCAAGCCAGTTCACTTTCCTAATTCTGAACAGATTTGGAAGATGAAGGCTTTTTATTATATGAGCCACAAGAGAAAATGTTCCAGTTGGACCCATTTCACAATTCTGTTTGTTCAGCCTTGAAGATCTGAAATCTCAAGTGGTCTACCATTTTTAGGAAACTAGTTTCTTGATCTAATCAAGGCCCAGCTTTTCCTGGAAGGCAGGCCAAGGAGACCAGACAAGGTTCCTAAGTCAACAGCAGGAAATACAGTAGGACAGCAGCCACAGAGAATGTTTGCAACAGGAGTAACCTGAAGACAAACACGGTGCTGCCCTGGGATTCCACCACTCCACGCTCCCAGCTACAGCCATGGCTCAGAGCATGCCCATTCACCTATCCATTCATTCAGTAATTTTTCTATTGAGCACTTGCTACTGCTAGGCATTATGCTAGATCCAGGGACCCAACAACTGTTCAAAGATTCATGTCACATCAGCCTATCAAACTCCCAAGAAACTGTCATACTTTTTGACACATCATTTTCCAAACCATGGCAATATAATGAAATTAGCCCTAGATACATATAAAGCTAAACTATTTTCTATTAATTCACTTCTTAGCCTGTTTTCAAAAATAAATACTGATCTGCTTGGATATCAATATAGGTAGGGTGTGTGTGTGTGTGTTTAACATACTTCTGTATATATTTATCTTTGTTTTCATGTACATTGCTTCTCTCAAGGGATTCATGTTACATTACAAATGTTGGCAACAGCCTATGAACAAGTGAGAAATTCTTGTCAGGTTATTTTCTTTTCCAATCGGCTTTTCTCATTTCTTCTCCAAAGTCATTACCTTGTACCACATAAAAGAGAGACAAATTTGGTACTTTGCTTTTCCCTTCAAGCCCATTAAATTATCTAAATAACACACAAAGCATAAAGAGATACTGTGAGACACACACCTACCTCACTGGCAGCAAAGAAAGCATTGTTTGCCTCGGCCATGTTCATGTAGTTATTATTATTTCCAAACTGAAAGAAAATAGATTGTTTTATGTTATTGTGGGGATAATAACAGATTCTGTTCTGCAAATAAGAAGGGGACTAAGAGATGGAGCCGAGAAGTAAAAAGAATTAAGATGTGTTACGTTCATGTGCTACCTTCCCACGATGAATGTAATCCTTTTGCACTGTTAGCATATACTAATGAAAATGAAAGTTTAAAAAAAAAAATTAAAAACCTGGTAGTTTATGTAACATTTGGAAAGAATGCCAGTGTTATAAGATTAAAGGTGATTTTGTTCTGATCAAATTCAAAATATGAAAGGTTTCAAGACATGATACTGTATTGCCAGCTAGTTCCCTTAGAAAATAAAGCCTGGAGTTAAACTAACTCAATAATTGTAGAAAATCGTTTTGTTTCTCATTGAGACTAGTATCAAACAGGGAGAATTATACACATGGAGCTGGCCAGCCACTAATATGTCTTGTTTATTGAACCGGTATTTGTCAGAGGTTAGAAGAAAAGAGTTTCCAAGAAAATCACCTTGACACATTTTAAAGCATGTTGGGATTTTATACCTTACTTTTCAAGAACAGATGTCACAGGTGTGGGTAGGTTAAAATGTGAATTAAAGGGAATAAAATTCAATTCCCAGGACTCAAATTCTATTTTGTAGTGAATGAGGTATAGTATGAAAATAAATAAATACGACTAAAGAATTTTTTTTTTAAATCTCCCAACAGAGCTTAAGGGACCCTATCTCTATCCATCAGAGCTGCGGAAAACAGTGATATTTAATCTCTCAATGTAACATTAAATGCAAAGAGGTTTAAAAAATAAGCAGGATCCTATGAACACAGCAATTTTTATTTCATTCCCTAACATAATAGCCCATTCATATGACCACAAATAAGACTGTATCAGCATTTCAGACTTAAGCTCTTTACTTCTAGGGACCTGTTATCAAAATGTAAAACTTGGATTTTGGCAGAAATGTATTTTCAGGTCCAAATGGTCTAAGTAGGCACATTCTGTTGCTTTAAACATTCTGTTATCAGTCTGGCAATATGGAAAGGCTCTATGGGCATAATTATCTAGAGCTGCATTATTTTTATGATTTTTTAAAAATTGGTAAAAGAACGTTACTTTTATAAAGCATAGTATTTCCTGCCTTCAGTGCATCAAATAAAACATAGGTTTGGTCTCACTGTTCTTCTATGTAAATAAAAGTAGCAAATATTTACGTTAAATGGTTCATTCTCCCAAGAGATAGGGGTGTGGGTGGATGGATGGATGGATGGATGGATGGATGGAGAAGGAGAAACAGGTACATAGGCAGATAGATACACGAGCAGATAGAATATGTTGAATTCAGATACAGATACACAGATAAGGAAGACCACATAATCCTCCCCTCGAACAACTGACAAACACATTATTTCCGGAGTGGGCGCTCTCAGCTGCCCACAGAGCCCACAGAAAGTGGGATTGACATGCTACACTTTATCATGTCAGGGATCCAAGAACTAAGGAGGATTTATAGGAAAGACTCTGATGGTTCCAGAGTGCTGTTATGGTCAGCAGCAGCAAAATCTCCTCATGTAAAAACGACACCATAAACACACACAGTGAGCCATCAGAAAGGGTCTCCTTGACCTCTCAGATTCATGTAGGTAAATATCTTTGTAAGGGCTTCTCCTAGATGTGTGTGTGGATCCTGAAGGCATGAGGCAGCAAAACTGTGTGCACAGGTGCCCTGTGCACACCCACACACACAACACTCACGTTTTCCCCATTTTTCTACAACATTAACTATACACCAGGAAAAAGCTCAGATTTCCACCATGTGTTTTTTGCTAAATTAATCATGCTAGAATTCAAATTGCATGCCTGGGCTCAAATGGGTTTCTTGGACATCTACAAGAATTTGTGTGCTGGATGCTCCCTTCCCAGTGCTTCAAGCTGCATGACAGCCTGTATCACAACTTTAACGTTATTTAAATGTAGGTTCTGTTGGGGAATTAGAAATCCATTTAAGGCAAACAGCTCATTATCAGAGAGTATTTTTTTAAGATTAAACTCACTTATTATCTAATAGCACCTAAAACAACAAAGAAAAATAAAATGGCTATTAAACCAAGGGCCTAAACAATTCAAAAAACAAATTAAGCTTAGAGTGAAATAAGAACTGGGTTAGAAATCCTCTTCTGAACAGTTAGTATGCGAATGTAATTACTGAAGAAACTACAGCTAATCAGCTGTGAATTGTATCCATTAATTAGTATTTGCCCTGGAGAAATGAGAAAAATCAGTAACAACGCTGGCACCGCCGTGCTGATGATGAGCCACAAGCCGGCGGCGCTGCATTTAGTCAAGCAGGTGGCTTCAGTGGTCCACGTAATTTGAAAAGCTCTCACCTGAAGTACTGAGCTGGAATTACAAAGCACTCCCTGCATATCTCTTGTATCTGCATAAGGCCTTAATTAATGGCTTTTAATTTGGAAACACTTGGCAATCAGGTGGGAACAGTTATAAATCATTTCAAATAGAGGTAATAGGTTCTATTCCTTTTGGGGTAATATACATCCTGTACAAAGCGGCTTTAAATATTGACTTGTTGCAGGCAAAATGTTCTCTCTCCCACACAGGTGGCTGGAACCCCAGTGCAGAGGACACACTCTGGTTATAGTGCACTTGCATTTAAAGAACTAAAAAGGAAAAAAAAATGAAAAGGAAGTACATTGACTATACTATTGGGGACATAGTTACACTAAAAACAGTATTGTTTATCCAAGTAACTGTGTTGTGTATTATTTTCATCTGCCTAACTCTGGTTGTTCTGCTGTAGTGTTAATCCAATCACATGCAAGGGATGACATTTGCCATCTGACTACTCAATCTCATAATGTTAGCTTCATTTTATTTTAAAATGTTACCTATGAATCTTGCTTTCCTTGTTTGGCATTAAGAAGAGATCAAATTGTTGTGAGTGGAAAATGTACTCCTTCGGGGCAGATCGCTAATATAATGACGTCAGGACAATTAACTTTAAGTGAATTGTGTACAATTAAATTTACTTTATGTTCTAGAAGACAGTGACATCTGTAAACACGTTATGTGACAAAAACCCTCGAGGTCCACAGGGAAAGGGCTTTAACTGTGCTTACCACTGTCATCCACCAGAACTAATAATGGCTGGCATATGAGAAACACTCCAAGATTTGTTAAAAGGACTGAGTGAGTGGCTGGTCCCATTTGAACTTGAGTGTCTCCTAATCGGTCTTGCTAACTGGGACTATCTATCACGTCACTTTTTAATAGCTCACAATAATAACAATGATGATGAATCTTTAGCCCAGGGAAGCCTCCTAATATATTATTTCATTTAATTTTCCAAAGTGGGACTAATTATAATCTATTTCCCCAATAACCAACAAGATAAACAGAATTATTATTCCTACTTGAAGGATCAGTAGACTGAGGCTTGCTGGTGAGGACAGATTCACATGCAGATGGATGTCTGATACCCCCCCTGCCTCACACACTGTACCCTTAAATTCCGAGTGCTACAAACACTGGAGTCAATGAATTTGAAAACCTGACTGTCACCCACTTTTCTCAAAGCTATAATTTCCCAGAGAGTATCTGAAGGGACCCAAGTCCAATACAATGTTTGTCAAAGAAGCTTTCCACAGTCCAGCAAAGTTGGGAAGAACTCCTTGATGAATCACAACAGCCCCTAGGAAGTGAAGGGCCCTGGGAAGACCCACAGTTCAGTCCTTCAGCAAATATTCACCTGTGGACTACGTTTAAGGTGCTATGCTGGGCACTGAAGACCAAACCGCAAAAACAGCACATAATGTTTGAATTTGTGTGGAGCTCACATTTTTTCTTTAAATAGGCAATAAACAGACAAACTAAAACGGGGGAAAAACAACACTGTAGTTAACTTCCTTTTGCTACTCATACACACTTCAGGAAACCTTATTTCTAGCCCTTTATTGATAATATTCTTTAATTTTCTCTGAATCCCCCCATAAAAGCTAATATTCTAATTGACTAGAATTTTCTACATTGTCTATCTTGTCTCACTCAATCTTGACCTATTTCAAAATTTTCAAGATGATAATCCTGCACTGGTGTTCCTTCTAAGATTCCCATCTCAGTTATCTAGGAGTCCTTTATGTGGTTTTAAGAGTCAAACCAAAATATTCCAAGGAAGCTAAAGAACCACTGGGTGATTCAGTTAATTACTCTGAAAGACATACAGAGCAGGGTATAGTGGCGCACAACAGGGAGGTAAAAGCAGGAGGATAATTCCAAGTTCAAGGCCAGAGTGGGCTACATTGTAAGTTCAAGGGTAGCCTGAGTTATATAGCGAGACATCTCAAAAAGTAAAAAACAAACAAAAACTATTGGAGAAACTGGATCATTCCAACTGTTCTAATGGACATATATGTGGGAAAGTGGCCACTATAAACAAGAGCACTTGCCATTTGTAAGGTGCACAATGCTCTAGGTCCTCCTCCACTTTGACAGGCTCTAATAGATGTGATCCCCAAAGACAGACAGAGTCCCCAAAGATATCATTACACAGCAGAACTAAATTACTTTGTGTGTTGAACTTCTGTCCTAATAATTTTATAAAAGAACGTCTTCATTGTACTTGGAGGCAGATTTGCTTTTGCTGCTTGACGAGTAATTACAGCTTCAGCAAATACAATTTATGCAGGACATCAATTAAAAAGGAACCTTGTAGGATGTTTTAGAACTGTATTAGAGACCATCGTGTACGTGGCCTGTCTGACTGTGTGAAGTGCCAAAGTAAATTAATGCAGATTGTTAAATCTTGCTTCACCAGCAAAAAAGCTTGAAAGAAAGTAGAACAGCAGAGACAAAAACCCATCTGTAATCACAGGATGAATACTTCGGCCTGGTGAGTCCACACAATGTCATTTTCACTGAAATTATTTTGACACCCATGTTAAGAGTTGTGTAGGCTTCTAATAAAGCAGCATTAATGACAGCATCTCAAACAGGGTCTCAGAGAGGGTTTCTAAATGGCACAAATTTAATCCTACAAAAAGGTGATCCTTTGAATTCTCTTTCTTTCTTCCCATTAGGTTGCTTAGGAGATATCCAATTGGATGACTCACTATGACTACTGGTCAAGCTGCTTCTAGAAACAAGCTGTGCCATGATGGGTCACATGGGCCAGGCATGGCCTATAACAGAAAAGACAGCCCTGCAAGTCCACCCCTCTCAATGTGCCATGCCCTGGACAGAGCCGGATGATCATCACATGCAGATCTGGAGCACCATGTTTGGAAACAAAGACTCAGTGATCATCCACCCCAGAGAGTAGGGGATCAGCAATAGTCTGGAACTGAAAAACAATGGACTATGAGGAGTAATTATAGAAAATATCATATTCTATACACATACGTACCAATTTCTGTTGTGAGCATGCACACATACACGAACCCCCAATTTATAATGCTTTAACTTAGGACGATTTGACTTTACAAAGATGGTAGGCTCAGCTATACTGTGATGTTTTGTAGGCATTTAAGTGCACTTTCACTTAGGATATTATCAATTTACAATACCTTCAATGTAGAATGATTTGAATCTTACCCACTGTAAGTCAAGGAACATCTTCATACACAAAATATAAATTTTTGCTAATTACATAAATATATGTACATATGCAAACAACTGCACACATTTGCATAATGACACACACCTACACACTGTGGCATAATGCCAAACCACCTTACATGATTCTCCACTGAGCACTGGACCCAACATTTTGCTGCCTACAACATTTCCATTGGATGTCAGCAAGCATCTCAAAGGCATGTCCAATGCTGACTCCCTACCTGTTCCCCAAGCTTGCTTATCCCAAGATTTCTCATCACGTCTGGTGAGGGCTAATTCACCAGTGTCTCAGGCCAAGTCATTGCCAAATCCCTCTTTCCTCTCCCCCATCAAACTGGCAGGAGATTCTGTTGGCTCCTTCCAATCACATCCCAAGTAGACCGCATGTCTCTACCACCATAGGACCCTCCCAAGCCCAAACCTTTCATTCAATAAATGTCTACTCAATAAAAGACCAAATGAACTCCAAATGAATTCCTGGAAGTCAAGCAATGGTACTCAAAATTGCTCTCCAAACCCATGAAGGGAGAGAATAAACACATGAAACTCAAGTGAGAACAAGAAAGTCAGAAGCTGCTACCACTGTTAATCCACAAGCATGGTCAAAAGCAGAAAGAAGATTTATACAGAGATATCTAGCTAGAAAAATGCACTCTACAGTTAGGGAAAATAACTCTTCATATGCTACAACACAGTAGGATAACTACGGTTGACAACAATTAATTAAGCTCTGAAATATCCAATGGAGTGTTTGAATGTTTCCAACACAAAGAAAATTGCATATCACATGTTGACAGATATGCCAACTATCACGATCTGTTCATCACCTTCTACATACATATACTGAAATGTCTCATTGAACCACATAGACAGATGTACAACAACTATGCATCTATTAAAAATTTCTTAAAAATGAAGTGCATTAGCCATATTGCTGGCACACTATGCATCTATTAAAAATTTCTTAAAAATGAAGTGCATTAGCCATATTGCTGGCACACACCTGCAATACAGCACTTGGAAAACTGAAGTAAGAGGATCACCATGCGGTCGAGGTGAGCCTGAGTTACATAATGAACTCAGGGCTAGCCTGAACTATGAGATCCTGTTGCAGAAAAAGCAAACAAAACAAAACAAAGCCAGAAGTGATGGTGCACTCATCTTTTGAGAGAAAAGATACAGAGCCTAGATGGCTGGAAAGCAGAGGGCAGCAAGCAAAAGGTACAGTGAACAGCAAAGGGTGTGGCCTGCAGGCAAAGCACATGAGAGAAGAGGGAGCCAACAGGCTAAGTTCAAGGGGGCAAGGATTTAAGTATGAAATTTGACAGCTCATTTTTTTTCCTAATTTAAAATATTCCACCAAAATACTACACAGTCTAAATCAGTGTTTCTGTACGTTTATGCCAAGGACCACAGAACAACCAAATGCCTATTAAGTATGCAAATTACCTGCTCCCTACTCTGAATTTATAGTATCAGAACTTCAAGGCAGTGGGCTCTAATGTCTGTATTTTTAAAACAGCACTGGGAGAATTCCAAAGCATATTAATATTGATAAGTACAATACCCTCCTGGTTCCTTTTTGATTAATGAAGTGGAAATTTCTTTTTTAAAATAAAATTTTCTAAACAACTGAGGGTGATCTCACAGAAATAATGCTGATACAACACAAGCTGTTTTGTTTACAGCAATAAAGGTATTTGCCATCTTTCCTCTCGCATTCCTGGCTCACAGAAAAATGTTATCTTTGGCAAGGTGACCACTCAGCTTCACCCTCTCTCATCCTCATCACAGTGAGGAAAGCCAGGAGCATCGCACGCTGAATCACACAGGGAGCTGGTCTTCCACTGTTGGACCTTTCAACAAGTTCTGTGGACCCACAAAACTGACGATATCGCCTAAACATATGTCCTCAACTCAAACACAGGGCCCTTCAGAGTTTCATGATCTGGACACGTATGAGTCTGTGAATCGCATCACCATCTGGATGAGTTAAAAGTGGCAAGACACAAAAATCCTTTCCAACTACAGTATACTTGTTTAATCCCAGAAAAACAAATATAAGTACAGAAGAGGACACTAAGGTTCCAGAACCAAGGGTTTGTTTCTTTCTGTAATTAGGACAGGGTCTGCAGGATCTACAGGGCCTCACTATGTAGATTGGACTCTTAGTGATTCTCCTGTGTGTTCAGCATCCCAAGGATTATGGGTGTGCACCACCAAGCCCAGTTTCAGTTGCTCAAATGCCGTCTCAGGGCATCCCACAGGATCAAACCCCGGCTGTTGCGCTCTTCCTAGGCTGGCGCTTTAGTCTGCTGAGCCATCAGGCTGGCCCTAGAGCTGAGGTTTTGTGATTGTGTTTTGTTTTGTTTTTCAGCAAAAATAGAGTAATCTTCAGGACTGGCCAAGTGGTCACAGAGGACTAGTTTTCCTTAAACACATGCAAATAAATAAATAAATAAATAATAACACACGTGCTGCATGACCACACCTCATTCATAATTATATCTTTTCTCCCCGACTTCCTCCCCAAAGCTTACTGACGTCCAACTGGGTAGGTGCTCATTAATTGGATCTATTTGAAGAATGTATGTACTCCTTTATAGATGTGGAGAAGAAGATACGACTGCCCTTTTAAATACATAACAATTTGGCAGGGGTGATGGGACAAAAAGACATATTAATGCTATGGACCAAGTTGAGGACAAGTAGCTTCCAAGTCTAGAAGTACAAAGAATGAAAGAGGAATGCTCCCTCAGAGACACAAGCCTTGAGACCAGGAAGAAAGCAGCAGGTGGAGACACTGCTCTAGAGGAACAATGCCACAGACATAATTGTGTGTGGCATCTGTTGAAGGACCAGGCAGAAAAGAGAGAAAGCAAGCTGAAGAGCTGGTAGATAACCAGTCCCTGCCACAGGCCTTGAAGGCTACCCTTAAACTTGTTTTGTTTTGTTCTATTCTATGGCAGATACTAAGAATCTAACTCAGGACCTCACATTTACCAGGCAGGTGCTGTGCCACTGAATAGCCCTCAACCTTAATATTTTGAGATACATTCAATAAGATTTATAAGCAATTTAGTTGAGGGACATAAAACCCATCCCTGTGCACAGCCATAGTATCAGGTTATGTCTTTTCTCAATATTAACTAAGACCAGGAGCAAGAAGACAATTTAAGAACATCTCAAAGGGCCAGCAAGACAGCTCAGCAGACTAAGCATATGCTTAGGCAAGCATAGGAACCGGGGTTCGATCCCCAGCACCACATGCTGCACTAGTCCCACCCCTGTGCACACTGGGCCGTCCACCAAGACCAGGCATGTTGGCGCATGTCTATAATCCCTGCTCTGGGGAGGATGAAAACAGAAGGATCACTACAAGTCTGAGCTGCATAGTGAGATGCTGTACTGAATACATTAAAAAAAAAAAAAAAAAAAAGAACATCCCAAGGCTGACATGAGTTTGTAAGGTTCTAGACCTGGCTGATGAGAGTAAGAAGAATGAAGAATGGACTACACAGAGTACACCACTATGGGTCAGACTAACTGGCTCTGAATTCCAGTCCCACTGAGCTAGTCAGAGACTACCCACAAGTCACTGAATTAGTGTTCAGGACAACTTCAAAATCCCATTTGGTCTATCTGACAGATGCGTAACTGCACACAAGAAATTTAGCCTCTGTGTGCTTCAGTTTTCCTGCTTACAAAACAGAATATAATACTTGCCTCATCTGAGGCTTTGAGGATTAAATGGGCTCATGCATAAAACAGGCACCTTTTCTAACTTTACTAATAGCCAAGGTGGGATTTCAATAGGCCTAGCAATAACTGACATGGAGCATCCACATCTATGGCTTGTGTGACATGGCAGAAGTCTTCCTATTGAAGGAACCCCAAAGGCTTCCCCCGATATTTAGAGAAAAATACAAACTTCTTCTTGGGTGGCAAGTGCCTGACTTAGCTGGTGGCTGGCTGCTCCAACTCCCTCAGTGTGTAGCTTTAGCCATGGGCTCCTTAGGCCTAGTGGTCCCTCAGTCCCTCCTTGGAGCCACCATACTGATTGCTCTGCCTACCCGGTCTGTTCCCTCTGCGATCCCTGCTTTATGTATATAGAAGCCTCAATGCACACTCCAGGCCCAGGGAGGCCTCTCCACATAGCTAAGTCACACTGCACTGCATCCTCAGTCTCTTTCCCCGTAGCCCACTGTTTATGTCATGGGAGATTCAAAGTCACAGCCCGCAGCCTGACTGCATCTTATGCACCCTTCACCTGCTGTCTCTTCTCTCACTACAGTGGACAGCCCAGGGGGTGTCCCTGGGCCCAGTGTTCTTTCCTCTGGACATCAAGTAATGTCTGGTTTCCCGGAAGCTCTCAGGATACGTTTGCTACCTGCATGAGTGAATGAAGAAGCTGGGGAGACCCAAATTCAGATCCCAGTTCTGTCACTCACCATAGGATGTCATCAGGCATGCTGTACTATGTTCTGAAGAAGAAAGGACAGTAGGTTGTGGGACTTGGCTATGTGCAAAGAAATGAGACAACATAAACCTTCAGCAAAGGATCTCAAACAAAACAGCAAGCTGATAAATGACAAACAGTTGAGAGTGAAAGGTCTGGGAAGGAAGAAATTCAATAATCTGGCAAAAATAAATGAGTCGTTGAATGCATCAAGTGATGTTTATTACAAGCCTATTGGATAAAAGAAACAATGGTAGGTACTGAACTGAGAAATGTGAAGAAGATCGAATTTCTATCCCAGAAGAGTTCTAATGGAAAAAACAGATAAAACTCCACATACGAGGGCTGGCCGAATAGCTCAGTGGATTAAAGTGCTTGCAAGCATGCACAGGGGCTGGGGGTTCAATCCCTGGGGCCTGCTGTACTGACTCTACCCCGGGGCATGCTGAGACAACAATTGAAACTGGGCTTGGTGGCATGTGCCTGTAATCCCAGTGCTTGGGAGGATGTAAACAGGTGGATCACACTATGAGACCAATCTAGTAGTGAGACCCTGAACACGCTGTATGACCCTTCCCCCCTCCCAATAAAACCCTCCACGTGCCAAATGCTACAGTAGAGATATAAACAAAGTACTCTCCCTAAAAAGTCAGAAGAAGGTTTGAAATACTGTAAGAGGAGTTATTTGAGTGAGGTCTTGAAGGATATATAGGAGTTCACCTTGAAACAAAAGCATTCTAGAAGAAAACTTGGGCAAGGGCCTAATAGCATAAAAGTAGGATCAGTAGACCAAGAAATGGGGACACATTGTTTTTAGCAGAGAGCATTGAGGCTGTAAGTGTAGACTTCATTTGGCAAGGCTTAGCTTGAACACAGTTATGGATGGGAACAGGCAAGCTCACACCTGCTTAGAAGTAGAAAAAGACTGAACACAAAGAATGAAGATCAGCCCACCCAAGCAGAAGATAATGCTCAGAGTACAATTTGTAGAAGATAAGCATAAATTTCCCACCTATCTTCTACAGTACCTGGCAAACTAGTGAGCATCTCTTACACAATGAACTCAATTTACAAAAGAAATGTGCTTGCTGTGTGCTTGTTTCATTGTGAGATCACTAAAAAGACAGCTAAAACCCATCAGGCCAGAGGGCCAAGGGGGCTACTTTCTTCAATGGTGCTAGAAAGAACCAGAAAGACACCCTCTGTGTGGCTTCTAGTCATAGAAATTTCCATGTAAATATTAGCAGTACATCTCTTGGACTAAGAAAGGGTAGTGACCTCTGATAAATGCTGATGTCAATGGAAAAAACAACAATATAGGTCTCCTCTGCCATGGCCATTTTAGAATGAACAGCACTTAGTAAGAAGCACCTGCGCTGCACACGCCGCCTGGGCATCATCTTTAAAGATGCTCGAAAAACAGCTTCTTGCAAGATCTTCCATGGCAACACCAACACCATCCATGTGACAGACTGGATTCCTGCAAACTCCAGGGCAATCTGAGTATCACTCTATACTGTCATAATCAACTAATTTAGGGTCTGTCTCCCTGCTAGACTCCTGGGGGAGGGATGGTATGCCTGTACAGGAAGTCCTCCCCTGATAATGCAAAGGCATATAATCAACTCAAGGATACTTATAGCTGGTGGCTTCAGTGTGGTTAAAGTTGTGTTAAGAAGTCACTGGGTTTTATGGTTACTAAGTCATTTATTACTTTCATGTTTCATAAAATGATGACTATGTCCACATCAGAGTCAAGTGAACCTTTGCTATCATGCTTTGCCAAAAAGGACTGCCAAAGTTTCAAAAGACACTAGAAATGAAAAGTTATATGAGATAAAATTGTGATCATTTTCCTTGAGCTGCCATAACTTTGTAGTTCTCTCTACAATCAAATGACTAAGGACCTTTGAGACTTTCTGCTGAAAACGAACTAAGGTCTCTAATGACATGACATATTTATACTGAATACTCAGTGGGTCTCCTAGGCGTTACTTCTTGTACCATATGAAATTTCAAATATGAAAAAGAAACAACAAATTAAGTAAAATGTTCAGTTTTTTAAATAAAAACCTTTCAAATAATTATAAAATTTCTTTAGTTCAGTAACCAAACTCCACTAACAAATGGTAAAAACATATGTTCTCTAAATTCAGTCCATCCCTCTAATTATGACTTAGTATGAATTCCATCAAAACATCAATAGCTTTCTATATTGTCTTTCACTCTTTGATCTTTGAAATATAAGACTAAATGCTCTCAAATCATAATCATGCTCAGGTGCCTAAAACAAATAACAGTAATAACATACTTGCAGATTAAACTATATATGCATACATATACTAGTGATTCTCAATTTCCAAGCAGGAGCAATTGAATTCCCCAGGGCAAGTTTAGTAAGATGTTTTTCTATTGTCACAATGAGAGTGTATTTCTGGTGTTTGGTAGGTAAAGGCCATTCATGTTGTTGAATATCCCACAATGTAAAACACATTCCTGCACAACAAAGAATTATCCCGTCCAAAATTCCAATATACATTAGAAACCCTAATGTAGATCACTCCACACATTAAGCAAAAGATTAAAGTATATTAAAATAAATATTACAGAACTAATAACTCCATATTATTCAAACAGTGTTCTTTCTTCAAAATGAAATATATCCATTTGTAAGATAACTGACTGAAATCAAGGTTTACCTGAAATGTTCCCTGTATTTTCAGTGGATCAATAACTTGGATGTCCATTCAGAAGTTTTCTCTACTTTTTCTCCCCCAGAACCGGGGATTGAACTCAGGCCCTTGCGCTTGCCAGGGAAGTGCTTATTCCACTGAGCCATCTCCCCGGCCCCAGAAGTTTTCTCTACATTTTGGGCCAAAACTAAGTCAAGAAATAGTTTAACATGTTCTTTTCATGTTAACATTTTCAAAAAGTCAATAAACCTCTAAATTTTTCCTAAAGAATCATGAGTAACTCAATATTTATTTTCTAGTCTCAACCATATTTGATAAATCAAAAACCTGAAGCTTATTTAACTCAAAAATGATCAATGGTAAGTTCATAAGCATATACAATACAGAATGATATGCAATCATTTAAACCAAACAGGATTACATATAAGATCTCTTAATTCACATCTATCATTTTTAAAAGCAAGTCCTGTATGCTTGATAAGAAATTACAAGATTCTAGGAAGGTGTAAGTACTACTCTAGTTGCAGAAAACACTGGGGCTACTGTTTATAGCTTAATAGAAAAGAACTTTTGTTCAAACTGCAAGAGTACCTGGATTACAACATTTTTCTGTGACTTTATGATTCGCTGAATTCTGCACAGACAACTTTTTTCCAGTTGGACGACTGTGTAGCTTTCATTAGCCCCCTATATTTTATTAGTGATGCTTGTTTATCTAAAATCTTAGAGAGATGGCTCAGTAGAATAAGCGCTTCCCTGGCAAGCACAAGGGCCTGGGTTCAATCCCCGGTTCCCCTAAAATAAATAAATAAATGAATAAATAAATAAATAAAAATAAAATCTTCTACTCACATGAAGCTTTATGCCCACTTCTGACACGGTCTTAGGGGAGGACGAAGAGAAATCATACTCTTCTCAGCCACTATTCCAAAATTGTAACTTAAGATTTTATCTAATATTTAAAAGGATTTTCTCTATATTTACAGTTTAATTAGTTTTAATTTTTTTTTTTTGTTTGTTTATCTTTTTGGCGGAATTGGGGATTTGAACTCAGACCCTTGTGCTTGTCAGGCAAGCGCTTATTCTACTGCGCCATCTCCCCCAGCTAATGATTTCTTAAACATAATTATAGATAAAATCCCTTCAAAAGAGGGGCCACTGGCTTTCTTATGGAATAGAAACCCTTGAATTCAGGCAAGACGTCAATGTTAATCTGATGCACAGTTCAAATTTATTTTAGCGTTTTACATAAATAACCATGAATTTAATCATTCCTAAATAAGGGGGCCATTTTATTCTTGGGATTCCAGGCATTATATACTCACTAATAAATATGCTCAAGATTACCTTAACATTTCCCTACATGAATTTTAAAAGATGTGATTATACGGCAATTTGTAAGCAGCTCTTCTCAAATACTGAGTTTTACTCACTTCAGCAAAAAACAAATTCTATTCCAGAACAGTGACTCAACTGTATTCAAGCAAATTACAGCAAGTCGTTAGTACCAAAGTGACCAAAAAAAGAGTAAAACAGATGCAAAAATCTTAAAGAAATCACAAAAGGAGATCAGTTGGGCTACATTTCAGCTCAAGAGAGGAGCGATACCACCTAAAAATTTATTAACTCTTTTTATATGCCACAGTTAAAACGGAACACATTTGAAGAAGAAATTCTTGCCTAGAAACTTTTTAAAAAGGCAAACTACTTGGCTCTAAAATAAAATGTTAGCACCTTATTTATAGTGACTCTTACACGAAGTGCACATATTACCAACCTATACTGACTCCATTTATTCTTAACAAAAAGAATTCTTTTTCTCATTGCTACTACTGGAAGAATATATATGGCACATAGGAAAAATTACTGCACACTCCACAGTGTTGGTTATTAACTGAGGGGAGAAAAGCAGAATCCATCTATAAAGCTGATCTATAAATTTCTTTGGCCATAATAAAAGTAAGTTAGAAGCATGATTTTTTTTAAAGAACTGCAGCTGCCTTCATATCAAGATTAATATTGAAAATAAACCCCATCTAATAGGGCCCCTGGGATTAGTAACAGATTCCATGAGGGGGTCCATCTGGCACTGGACGCAAGCTGCTCTTTTCCCCACTGTGCTGAATACGCCGTATCAAAATATGCCCTTGCTGACAAACCACACCTTTGAAAATGATGCATATCACCCACGCCATCTTGCTTTATGTTTTAATGACTTTAATGAGGTTATAAAGTGGTGAGGCTGAATTATCTTAATGCACAGCTAGAGAACAAATAAATACCACCAAACAGGTGCCTATAAAATGTAAGCTTTCAGCATTAAAGGCAGGACAGATGTTGTGCCATAGTCAAAGCGCTTTACTCTTGTGGACTACCAGAGATGAACAGAGAGCTGAGGCCACCTCGCTCCTGCTCTATACAAGTAGCGTCTTCCCTCAAGTGACCCTAGAAAGCAAAAGTGAACATGAACCCGTCATATGCCTATCCATCATCCACAATTGAGCAAAATGTCTTGAAAGGTGCTTTCCCAGCAAGACAGGGCAGGCAGTTTTTAAAAATATAGGAGAAAAAGTAACTTCACCAACAAGACAGGATTTCATTCCCGGTAGAAGAACCTGAAGCAAATGTGTTATGGGGTCATGTGGAATTCTACACAGCGTTGCGTTGTGACAAACGCTGATTGAGGAGCTGCCACCCTGGCCTTGGGAAATCTGATGGAGGGTTCAGATAACAAAACGGGGCTGCAAGGAGCAGCAGCAGTTACAGGAAATATATTTCTGACACTAAACAAAAGGTAATATATTTTAAATGGGGCCTAATGTTTATCAACCCATGTAGACTCCAGCACTATAAAAAAATTTAAACAAACTGCTTTCAAGAAATTTCTTGCATCAAAGATAAACATTTCTAAAAAGTGTACATCTCCAACTTGTGGATTCTATCTTAAATGATTCTGAAATGGTTTGACTGACAACGGAAAGTGATAGCTGTAAGAGAAAATCACAGTTCAGGACCATGTGCAAGGATGTTATTTTTCTTTTTTTGGTTTTCAGCATTCTTTTACAACTAACATCTACTAGTTCTGTCATCAGAAAAATACACTTATACATTAGAATGGCTCAGGAAGGATTTCTTTAATCTTTATCAGCATAAGACAAGTAAATAAAGACATATCCTGAAAATGACGAAGACATAATCTGATCTTACCACCCCTTCATTTACTTGTTGACTACATATACCTAAGTGCCAGGAAGTTTGATAAAACAGTAAGAATAAAACAGGATCCCCAAAAGGTGATTCATGAATTCACAGGGCATCCAGGCCAGCAAGGAAATAAGACAGCAACAAGATAGTTATATGTACGTATGTATGTATGAATGAATTGAATGTGAAACTTCACCCACTAAGAACAGAAAGAGGAAAATGAATCAGAGTAGACACCCAAAGACAAAAACCAGGTAGGAAAACAGTGCAACAGATGAGGAAAGATGATGGTCGCCCCAGATCACTTTGCCAGGATATGGGAGGGACTAGAGACAGTGGAAGCCGAGAAGTGGTTGGACCCTGATTATGTGTGATGCATTTCCCCTGGAAATTATGAAGAACTGAGAGGGATGACAAAAAAGGGACAATCCAAGAAGATGTCTTGATTTTGGGCTCCATACTTTCATGCAGCAGCACCATCCACAGAAAAGTGGGAAGTCAAACAGAATATCTTTGAGGGACAGGCTGACTCAGAAGTCCATTTGAAAAATTTTGGGACTAAGGTACAAAGAGATGTGTGTAGCCACCTAGATCTAGAAAAGGTTGGTTTCTGGCAGTGGTACTTTCTCAGTTACTCTCTTCTCGTTGCTGGGACGAATAACCAACACTCAAAATGAAGGAAGAGAAGGTTTATTTAGCTCATAGTTACTGGAGGTTTCAATCCATACTCAGCTGGCTCCAAGACACACTGGCACATGGTAGAGGGCAGCAGTTCGTGGCGGCAACAAAGAGCAAGAGAGCAAAATAGAGTAGTAGCAACAGTGTCAACAGAGAGGAAGTCTGTCTGTTTCTCTTATGTTACATTCAGGTTATCTACCCTAGGCTGGGTATAACACTCATGTCCATAATCCCAGCAGTACTAAAACCCATAATCCCAGTGGACCATGAATTAATCTCAGATTCTAGAAGTCCCCAACCCATGACTGCATGAGGCTTTGTGGGGACAACTAGACACAAATTATAATGGGTACACACAGTGAGGCTCCACCCTATCATCCCTTACCCCCATCCCTATCACCAAGAGATCAAACTTCCAGAGTAACTGAGTCATAGGTGACCAAAAAACAACACACAAAAGATGCATCTTCTGCCTTTGTGTAAGAAAATCAATACTGCTCATTTGTTTTCCAGGATTTCCCTTCATTGACACTTTTGGACTCTGTTTATCTGCTGTGGGACAATTCAGGAAATAAGGACATAGAGCTTACCATTTTATTCCTGATAACACAACAAATCAAGGTCATAAGATGGGTGTTCACCATATTTTCTTTTTTTAAAAAACATTTATTTATTTTGTGTGTGTGTGTGTGTGTGTGTGTGTGTGTGGCCAGCTCAGCCCACCTGGGGGGGGGGCTGGCTGGCATGTGGTGCTGAGGGATTGAACCGCGGTCCCTGTGCTTTGCCAAGCTTGTTCCAAGTAGGTGCTTAAGACCACTGAGCCATCTCGCCAGCCCCACCATATTTTCTTTATATACAGAATTTTTCCTTAGACACAAAAGCACTGCTTGCTCATCCAGCTCCATTCTATCTTGGAAGCTAGAGCTGAGTATTTGGCAAGGTCTGGAATAAAGACTTTTTTGCATGAGGTTTTTTGCATGACTCCTGGGAACGGGTATTCAATGAAGCGGTGAATGAAAATGGGATTAGGAATTAGGAACCCTCAGAAGAAGCCCTGGGCAGAACTTGAAGAACTATACAATTTCATAATTCATAAGTTGATTCAACAAAGGAACTCTCTGGGAGTTGCACACACAATTAGGCTCCATCCTGACCCCTCTACTCCCCTCCCTATCACCAAGAGATGGAAAGAGCAACCAGAGATGCAAAAGGGAAGTACAGAAGGAGTGGTACTCCTGATGCCAAGACAAGACGTCAACAAGGACAGCCTGATCAATATTGGTGACTGGTGCAGAAGCTTTTAAGTGTGATGAGGCTGGAATATACTTGTTGGATTTAATGACACCAGAAGCTCTTTGCATATAGCAAAAGCACAGAGCAGATACAAGGGAGGGATTGTAACTGCTGCCCTTAAGAAACTGTGAAAGCAAAACAGACCTATGTGCAGCACAACCACCATCTAAACGGAACACAAATACTTAGCTCTGGGCTCCAAGACAGAATGGAGCTGGATGAGCAAGCGGTGCTTTTGTGTCTAAAGAAAAATTCTGTATATAAAGAAAATATGGTGAACACCCACCTTATGACCTTGATTTGTTGTGCTATCAGGAACGAAATAATAAGCACTATGTCCTTATTGTCTGAATTGTCCCACAGCAGATAAACAGAGTCCAAAAGTGTCAATGAAGGGAAATCCCTGAGAACAAATGAACAATATTGATTTTCTTACACTAAGGCAGAAGATGCATCTTTTGGGGGTTGGGAGAGGGCCTTGTTCACCAATAAGAGTGACAACAGTGGTAAGGCCTAGGTTGGTTTCTAGAGTGGTACACACAGAGAGGCTTCATCCTGACTGCTATACTCCCTTCCCTATCACCAAGAGATCAAATCTCCATGGTAGCTGAGTCACAGATAACCAGAAAACAAAGCCAAATAGACATTTTTAAAAAATGCCCTTCATCATGATTGGTGGCAAAGAGGAGAAAGTGAGCTTGTCCAACTGGCTTTCGCTACCAAGAAATGCATATATCACAAAATAATTCATTGATTTTCACATAAAAGTTGAGAACCCCAAAACAGGAATAGGCCAAAATGAAATATACAAATATTGCACAGGAAACCTTTCCCAACCCTCATTTTATACATGCATATCCTTTATATATGAGAAGCTGTCAAGATGTGCTCAAAAGCAAGTGGCGTGAAGAAACACAGTGAAGGCAGAGCTTCAGTCTCTGAGACAATGGATTTCTAATTCTGAAACTACCATTGTCCCATACCACCTCATTTGTGCCTTAAAAACAAGAGAATTGGGCTGAATTTTCTAGTTAAACATGAGTGTATTAAGTACCAACTGGAAACTTGAGGATATTTTTAATAAACTTTGAAGCCATTGCTCACAAAGCAATCTACTTCCGGGAACTGGATGTTCGGGCACTTTCACACAACAGTTCTGGTTATGGGGACGATGGAGTCCTGTAAGTGCAACTTGAGGAATCGAACTGCAGCAACTAGGAGGGAAAGGAGAGCCTACCACCTAGATTCTGACAGGTATGTGGCATAAAATCTGTCCATGCTGAGTCTTCCCCTTCCATCTGATGTCCTTCATAAAAGGATACAACAGGTTGACTTCCAAGTGCATAAATCTGAAAATGAGAAACCAACAATGCTTTCTACATATGGATCTATGTGCATATACGTCCTGATATTTATCTCTTGAACACATGCCACATTTCCCCATCAGCAGGCATCTCCTTCATCTGAAATGCTGTTTTTCCCCCCTCCACTGCAAAACTCTGTCCACAGCCAGAGGCCTCCTATAGAAATTCCATGCATTCATCACAGACCAGTACAAGCCACACCTCTAGTTCAGGCCACCAGATCAGCCATCTGTCCCCTGCACTTTCAAGGCTCTTCCTTTCCATTTCTTTTGTGACATTCAGCCTGGTGGCCAATAGGTAGCTCTCCTTGCTCTGTCCCACCAACTCCTGCTCCCTTAGCAGCTACCTGAGGGTAAGAAACACCATGACCCTGTGACTCAGCTGCAAGAGGAGCCACACACAATGCTTTATCCATAAGAGGGTCACTTTCAGTATTTGCATTTCATTTTTCATTCTTGTGTGAACTTCCTCTCTCATTTAGTGGAACAGGAAGTACAAACTGCATAAAATAAAACAAAGGTCATATAAAGTAAACCATAATAAAGTAATGGGATTTAAAGTTTTATATTATGTTACTTTGGTTCCAGGAAGTAGACATAAAAATAGCAAACCTGTAATAATTGACTCATTTATTCAACAAATGTGTAGTGAGCTCTTATGAAATACACACACATACAAACACCACACACACACACACACACACACACAATCAACTCAAAACATCAGCACCAAAACTGTGTATCTCCTCATAAGCATAGCCCCCTTGTTATTAAGTGTCTGATCTCAGTAGAGCCTCTCCAAGCATCCAGCAATTCCCTGTAACTTCTCCCAGGCCTACTTCCCCAGGGCAGCTTTGAGGACCTTTAACACCCCCCATCCTCAACACCCCCATCCTACCCCCAACCCCCACCCCACTCCACCCCATCTCAATCCTTGCCCAATCCTCCCCTGAAAGATTCTGTTCTTCATGGAGAAAACATAGGCTATCTGGCATAGATTTCTTCAACTGCCACACCAAACTAGAGTTTTAAATGGCCCTTTCCTTCCTTCACCAAAGGACCCATGTTCCTTTCCTCCTTAGGCCTCTTCCAGGGTCTCCCTCTGGTTAATGGGCTGCTATCATTAAGTCTATGTGAACGCCTAATGACCAAATCCCACAACCACTTCACTCTTTCCATCTCCAACTCAGCCATCCACTATTCCTCCTTAGGGGGCCGGGGAGATGGCTCAGTGGAATAAGCGCTTCTCTGGCAAATGCAAGGGTCTGAGTTCAATCCCCGGTTCAAAAAAAAAAAAAAAAAAAAGCTATACAACACTATTTCTCCTTAACACTTTCACCTGATTCCTTTTTGAAAGAGTATTTGCATTTGGAAATAGTCACTCCAAGCCAATGTTCTAATCTCCCTAGAGGTTTCTCAGTTTCTTTTTAACACATGCTCTAATACCTCACTGCATCCCAAGGCATCCATCACTACCACCACTCACCAATGGAAATCACTTTCATTATGCTACGTTGCAAATTCCAACTCCCTCTGAGTATTGATATATCAACCACTTAAGTTCACTAGAACCAATGCAAAGCTTATCTTGACCTAACTCAGATATACTCTTCTTAAGCAACCTATTACTTTTTATTAAATTTCACACTGCAAACATAAAAAAAATATAAACATAAAAAATTTCACACTGCAAACATATTGACTCTCTCTGCCCCCCTTTCCCTCTCATTCTCCCTCCCTCCCTCCCTTTTCTACTCTTCTCTCCCCCTCTCCCTCTCTTCCCCCTCTCTTCATTTCTGGCTCTACTGGGGATTAAACCCCAGGCCTTACCTGCACACTGAGCTATAGCCCCAGTCCTTATTTTGAGACACATTCTCACTAAATCACAATTGCAGGCTGGACTCAAACCTTCAATCTTTCTGTCTCACCCTCTTGGGCAGCTGATCGCAGGTATGCAGCACCACACCCAAGTCAGAATACATCTGTTCATAGCTCTGCAGTATGCTACGACATGGCAGCAGCATAATTTATTTAGTGTTTAGTCAGGTTAGCCTTCCAAGTGGAAACCTGATCATGCATGTCCCTGTTATGCTTCAAACCCTTCAATGGTAGTCTGTAGCCTATTGATTATGAACTCCAGTACTCACTGGAGGAAAAGCATATTCATAGACTGGCACCACGTCATCCGCACAGCCTGTTTCTCTCTCCGTGGCCAACTACATCATCTCAACTCCCACGGTCCCTTTTCAAGTCTCTGATCTTCTTCACCTCATGCCTCGCTATCACTATGCACACCCTGCTTCACACCTGACTCTGATTGGTTCCTTTGTCTTTCTTCTTAGTTAGGCTGACAGCCTCCCCCATACACGTGTCATCAACTGAAGACTCAAAGCAGCCCCTCAAATTTGGCTCCAAAAATGAGAACAATGTTTTTCTGCATGTGTCTCACTTATTGAGTGTGAAGGATGTGCCCGTACGTTAATTTTTCAGAACTGAAGTTATACATTGCAATTTGGGTATCTGAGTATTATTTGATTGATGCACCACACCTGCTAACTGTAAATGTTACAAGGAACTGCGTCCCTTTTTGCTTTCTTTTTTGTTGTTGTTGTTGTTCTCACTACTGGATACAAAGTAGGGAACACTACAAGTGTTAGATACACCTTTTCTGTCTAGTCAAGAACTGGCCTTGGGAGCTCATTAGCAGAGTTATTGCCATCTCTGGAGAGAGGAAAGTGGAATCTAAGCACTTTGAACGGCATTTCACCAAAACTAGAAGGTGACACATGGGTATGTTTCACTGTCCCATTATAATTCTCCTGAGGGCTTCTAGCCTCTCATGAAAGAAGGCACCCATGGCTACATGCCAAGCTGTGTTCAGGGCTACACACCAGGCAACCGGGAGTAACAGAAAGCAATTGCCATTTAAAGGACTGATGCAAAAGGCTGACTTTAAAACATGACTCCCTCAGTTGTTCTTGGTTTAATAAATTGGATCACTCAGATGAGTGTGTGCAGTGAATTTTACTATCAAATTACTTTGTAGTATTTGGGAAACTTTAATGACACTATGTTATCAGTTACTTCTAAAACTACAAATACATCCCTTATTCTTTCAAGTAGAATGTTCATAAGAAATTGAATTTTCATATAATATCTGGAACCTAAGACAGACAGCCAATCAAAAGTTAAGTCACTCTGCCCCTTACCATAGCCAGAGTTCCAAACATTACCAGACTTACAGGATAAGACCAAAAAAGCAAAAGGCCATGTATTTGCTTTGGGTTTGCAGGATAATAAAAAGCAGCTTCGATTATTTTTCTCACCAGAACTCTTTCAACTTGCAATTTTGTTTCTATGAGAGACACATGATAAATCAGAAGATTCAGATGAAAAAGAAAACACAAAAAAAGTTCAACCCAGTGTTCATTCTGAGCAGCATCATGTCAAGAGAATTCTTCTGGAGGCAAAACAAGTGAGGCTCCCCCCTTTCATTCACAAGGGAAACAAACCCTTGCTTTGTACTTTCACTAAGCACAGAACAAGTGTGCAGAGCTACCTTTCCCACTGTGTAACCATCAGTTATGCGGGTGATAGAGTCTAGTGCTGAGAAGGGAAGAGTGATCTGGAACCAGGGGTGTGGACAGGGGCAAAAGCACAGGGTCTTGGGAATGATACTGTGGACAACTTGTGCAGAACAAAGTGGAAGCGATGTAACATTTAGAAGATTTAACCTTGGATTCATGTACACAAACATACATGTGGACACGCATGGATGCACGTGAGCACACACACACACACACACACACACACACACACCCCTCCCTAGAAACTAGTTCTTTAGTAAAGCGAGAGCTACAATTTTTATTCAAGTTCAGGATATCCATAAACTGGACCATAAAACAAAAATGGTAATGGTGAGCTCCCCAGAGAGGTTAAAAAAATAAATGGATAAATAAACTACAAGATAATGAAAAGCAATAAAGCACATTTTTATACCACATATCCTCTGAAGAGAATTACCTACTAGTAAGAAGAAAGACAGACAATTGGTTATAAATATCTCACAAGCCTAAATACTCATTTGTCCATCCTAACTCCCTTTTTTTCTCACAATAAAATTTCCTGTGTCATTATTTTCATTCCAGTCTACATGAAAGTCTTCCTAAAAACAATCTTATGTCTACAGTTATATCACCGACTGATCTTATCTAACAACAGCCTTATTTAGAACATACTTCATCCTTGCTTCCACCTCTTGAGATTCCACTTTTCCTATAAAATCTGCAGCTTTATCTGGAAGAAAGGTGATTAATTATTTCCCAAACCCTGATCTCCTTAAGCACAAAATTACCCGGGCAGTGTTTCCTCACCCTCACACTCCTCACATTCTACGTCAATACGCGAGACACTTCTTCACTGTTCATAATTCTCCCTATGGGCACAAGCTCTTTAGACATTTATCTCCTCCAATGTTGAGAGCCTTGAATTCTATATCTGAGGAGAACAGATATTTTCTGAGTGATAATCCAAAAACTGTCTTATCACCCTTTGGTCCACAACCGTAAGAATAATTTTATCATCATTTCTTCCAACTCCCCGAAGAACTCTCTTACATCCAGCAAATAAATCTGCTTGTCATTTGTGGCAGCTGACAGCTAATTATTTTCTAAAACTCACAACCCTCTTTTCATGGTATAGTTTCCAGCTGTTTCCGACCCACTTGTACTTTGGTGGAGCCACTGAACTAGCTCTGTCCCATTCCATGTGAGCAGAAAGATGTCTCACTTAGGTCCAAAGCAGTTGAGAAGAAGGTGTGGCTTTTCCACCTTCTACTTCCACCTCTACCCTAGCTGGGTGAAAGAAGATGGCAGGGTCTCCACCTAACTCTGTTCCTCCTCTACTCCCAATCAAAACAACCAAGCAAGTGAACAAGAAATACACTTGTTAGATTTCCCCATCACATACTGCAGATCTATTCATTATAGCTGTTAGGTTCCTCTGAGCCTCCATGTCTCCTTTACTTGCTTCTATTTCTACCTTGGAAGGTCATCTCAATGGTTCTATGCTTTTTAAGCCATTCTGTGTTCTGCAAATGTCTAACCGAGTCCATCTCTCTAATAAAATATCACTTGAAAAATCTCTGAATAATTGCACACTGTTTATGTTACATTACACTCCCTTGCATTTGGTTACATCACTCAATCTCTCCATCAATCGATATGTATTCAGCACTCTTACATCAGTCAGATGCAGTTATTATGCCAACCTGATTATAGGATCCTGGAGGAGAGTTTTTCAGTTTGCTTGTTTTCCATGGCAAACTATCCTCCTCTGTTGAATGCCAGAATTTATATGAAATGGCCAGCATGGTTTGCTAAATTCATTTACAATGTCCTAGCAGATAGCAGAGGTTACTAGATCTCCTGTGAAGAAGTTATTCTCTTGAACACAGGGATATTGCCTATGTGGCTGAGAGGACATGGGTATGTATGCTGTGCAGGAACAAGGGTTCAAACCCCATCTACCAGTTGGGATTATGAAAGCTCTTTACACATTCCTTAAATTTCCCTGAGCTCCTGTTTCCTCATCTATGAAATGAGATGATATTGCTTCTAAACTTGAAGGACTGTTGCCCACTAGCTCAATAAAGAGGCAAGTGGAATCCCCCTTCATCTATCTGTGCAGAGTCTTTATGTGATTTCAAGAAACAGAGAAGGGCTTCCTATCTCCCCAAAATGAAATTTCCACCTGCGTCCTTACTTCAAAATTCCTTTCTTCAGAAGACATTGTGAATATTCTCCCTCTGTTTACAGGTATAGATTCTCAGAGAAGTTTAGCATCTTAGTGAAAAATCACACAGCACATGCACATGTGGTGACTATAGGATTGAAGCTAGTCTGTCTGGTACCAGATGGTAAGCTCTTCATACCCATCATGTGAATAAAGCCCAAGTCCTTCTGGAAACAGCAAATACAGCGATTCTTTCCAAATGTTTACAGCAGGGCACCTGATCCTGAGTCAATTTTTTTTTTAAGAATTAGCCAAATTAAGTCAAGAGGGTGTTGGGGGGAAAAGGCTGCATATAAGTCTCTGCATCTGTACAGTGAAGCTTGCATTTTACGTTGCCTTCCTTTATTTCACTATTTTTGGTATGAGTAATTTTGAAAAGCAACCTTGCCCTACCACCAACAATCAAATATGATCATTGTGAGTCACACGGAGAGTGAAAACAGATGTTCTATCTGGTTTTACTAAATGTTGCTCACAAAAGAGTATCGAGTTCTACCTATCAGTTTTTCTCATTCTTTTCTAACTAAAGACTTAAAAGCCTACATAAAATAGTAACTGGGAGCTTGAAAAACATGTAAAATACCATATAATCAAGATTGTTTAAATGTATAAAACTGTCAAGCAGATTATCCTTTATGCAATTCAAATGAGCCTTTGGGAGACAGAATTAACTGAGGGCAAACAAGAGCTTAACTTTAAAAGTCAAAGAGTTGGCTTATATCACGTTGACACTTCCAGATAAGATACGCATTATACCAGGTTACACTCGCAATAATAATTTTTGATTGGCATATCATTTGCCACTAACTACTGCTTGGCTTCCACAGAGCACATGAAACATACTATAAACTGTTATGAAGAATGTCTTTGTATTGTTCAATATTTACAGGGTAGTATGTTATTTTATAAATGCTCCAGTTGGCAGAGGTAAAAAAGAAAAAGCATTCAACATTTCACATCAAAATGATCCCCTTTGCCTTACAAAAGAAGTACTTTCTAAAGACAGGTGACAATTCTGTTCAGAAATTTTCACACCAAGGCTAAGTAAATGTTCGGCAGCAGAAACAGAATTGCTTTGTTCAGCTGCACAAACAGATTTCTACATCGCCTCTATTTGCGTATTCCTGAATATCCTCTTTCAGCTCCTACTTTTATGGGAAGCAAAATCAATTTTCCTTTGGACAAAAAGTGAGATCTGGTCTAATGATTTTAATCTTTTAAATAAACATGAACTGAACTTGGAGCGCAAGCTTTCCCTTAAGAAAAGATCTTTGTTGTTGAGAAAGATCTCTTTCAACCTATGAGCAGCTTATGCCAATGGCGCAGTCTAACCTGGAAAAAAAAATTGGAAAATACGTAGCTGTACCCATGCTCTTTGAAAAGAAACAGCCAATGTTTAAAAGAACACACACATAAGAAAAAGCTGCAACCAAATTATCTTGCCCCAAATGTAGATGGATGTTAAGTTTAATTTTTGAAGCTAATTAGGTTTTTCCAATTCAATTTTAAACAAATAGAAAATGGGAAACAGAGAACTATAACATAAAACTTTTATGGCTATTTTACTAAAAAAAAAGTACACTCATGTTTATGAAATAAAATCTCTCTCAGCCTCAAAAGGGGAATTACTCTGAAAATCAGCAATACTTCAGCATCCTCCCCAACACCAGACCTGTACAGCCCCTTCCAGGCCATCTCAGCCCTGCTAATAGTTATTGTTTGTACAACTGTAACTAAGTACATTACCAACCAGTTGTTCAATCTATATAAATTTAAGAAACACACATTGCCAAGGAGTGACTCATATATCAGTCTATTATATGCTACAGGGCTGACTGTATTAAACAAATCACTCTGCCTACAGCTGAAGAATAGAAGCTATATACAGAGCAGAGGTTATTGTCTAATTTAAATCTTGGCTCACTTCCCAGTGCTGTACAAGATTCCAATTTGTGGAAATGTTGCTCTCTGCTACTGCCAGAAAGGCTGCAGAAAATGGTATTGGGAGCCTTCCAGAAAGATGTCTGCAAAATGCCAATCAACAAGTCACTAAAGATTAACAGTATGACTGTACCAAATTAATTTAAATTATAGAAACATATGGCTACAATGTTTGCTTTGCACTTAAGACAACACCTACTTCACAAAGAGCTAGGTTTGCTCCACAGTATAAAATAATACCCCAGTGTTCAGATTACTTCAAAATGTGAACATCCCCTAATAAATTGGGAATTTTGGATTCTTGTAGAGCCGATCTTTCTTTAATGTTGAGGGTCTTAGATTTAATATATTTAAAACATATGGGAAAATACTCTTTGTAACAAGGCATTTTCTCCCATAAAGATGGAAAGAAAATATCAACATTATTCAGTAAGTGAAAACAATTTGCTCTCTAAAGTGAAGAAAATTCTGGCTTTATTGAAATTCACTGAAGAACCCAGAGGATGATGGGATCTACCACACATTATTCTCATTCTAAAATATGATATCGGGCTAAGAATTTAATATACGGCCAAGAGAAACTCACCAATTGTGTGACCAAATCATGAGAATCAAAAGGCAACACAATTTATTCCCCACGAGCTGCTCTCAATACATATTACAGTCATGCTGCTTCCCTGGCATTTTCATGGGAATTTTTAATATATACAATCATGTCATCAACGAAAGGGGGCGGGGGAAATCAATGGCACTTCAAGCTGTAGTTACACATTAGTGTATGCTGTATTTCAACTGAATAGGAAGGAACTGTTTTATGTTTCTCTCCACTGCTTTTCTATTATTGCCTAGCTAATGGAAATACATCAAACAAATGTTCTACAAGAGCAATAAATATTAAAGTTGACCTATCCATCTGGGAGAAATGAGAACAATACTGCTCACTTTTAGCCCAAATATGACACTGATAAATGAAGCGATGAGATTCCATCACACTTCCAACAACCTGGGCGAGGAGCCCCTGCATGATCCTGGTACCAGTCATTTTCCTCATTCATCTTCATTACGCAGTTGCTTGACCTGCCTCCCAACATCGCTGTCAAATCAGAACCTTTGGGGGCCTTGCGGTACTTTCTAATGATGGAGCCTAAATGTACTCTTCATGTTCGAAAAGAACAGCAAACCAGAAGAAGGCCTGGATGCACTGGAAGGAGGGTGCATGCAATCCCACCGGGAGCAAAGCCATGTTAAGCACTACCTATGATCAAAATGCAACTACCGTGTAAAACTGGTCCATGCAGCATTCCTCCTGACACTGCATTGTCATGGTGGTAGGAAAAGCCTCCAAGTGCTCAAACCAACACCCCCTGAGCCATCAAAAGACAATTACGTATTCAAATGAAGGATGTAGGCTGGGCCTTATCACAGATGTAAAAATGCTTTCCATTTCCTTCCTCAATCACAGTTTCAAGTGAGCTGGAACAAGAAAGGAGGACATTCTTACCCTAACACAATGAGTGAGTTTCATCACATTAGCAGTTTTACATTACAGTCCCATTATTTTCTATTTCAACAGCATAATAAGAGGTGCTGATTTGATTACTCTGTAATAGTGAAAATGAATACCAATGCAATATAAAATTGCTATTATAATACAAAGCTACTAATATGATTCACAAGACCCCCTAGAAATTGGGTTTTATAACTATGATCACAGGGGAAAAATTAGAAAGCCAATATGCAACAGAAGGGAGTTAGGTGCTCAGTACCAGAGTCTTAGGGATGTAGACAGCTGTTCAAATGAAGCCAGGAAGCAGTTACTTGGAAAGGACCTGCAAAAGCCAGTCCTTGAGAACTGCAGGGCAGGTTATTCATTGGCTTTTCTTTATGGCATGTGTTCTAAGAACCCATAATATTAACTAAAGCAGTGTCGAAGTATAGTGTAAATACAAGATGTCCAGATTACAAAGCAAAACCAGAAAAGAACTGGTATCTGAGAAAGTCCAAAAAGAATCTATCATTCCCTAGAATCTGGTTTTCAGAATGAGACTGATTGTAAAACTCCATGACAAAGAAGGTAAGAAGTCAAATGCCTGAGGATTTGTTACAAAAGACCTCTGGATCCCTCCCCACAACTAACAAGGATGTTCTTCCTCAGCATTGCCTCTAAACCAATCTCCTCCTTAGTAAAATGGAAGGATCTGTGACTCACAACCCAGGATATTCTCCACTGGCAGGAAAAGGCACGCCTGGAGTACATGCTTCTACTGAGCCAAAACATGCTTTCCTTAGGGCTTGAAATGCACACCTGCCCAGAAAGGTAGCTGGTAAACGCTGAAGCTGCCGAACAGTCTACTGCCACCTCAGTACACAGCTTCTGGGAGTGTCCAGTGTGAAGTAAGTGGGAAAACCACCAAAAGCACAAGCTGTTGGCCTGCACACAAGAAGCACAGGCAACAAGGTGACAACTACACTTTTTTTTTTTTTTCTGACCTAATGTAGCAAGCTGTATGTTTGCCTTGGACAAAAGTTTTCAGTCTCTGCAGAGACAGGCTGTTCTGTTCTGGAAACAGGATGCTAATCATGGTTTTCTTCTCCAAATAATAATAATAATAATAAAAGATTACACCAGATTTAGCAGATTAAAAAGAAAAACACTGATGTTTACTTAGCAAAGAAGTCAGATCCCATCAGACTCTACCCTGTTTCCATCTGCAGATTCCCTTTGTGTGCGTACACATTTCTGTTACTGGAGGGGCTGGCACAAACAAAACCCAAGGAGGGTGGGGTCAACAGGTGTCTCCTGCAACACGTCATCTCCTCAGCACAGGTTGAACTTCTGACACAGACTTGGAATCAGCAAATACTCTCTTAACCAATGAATACTGATAACATTTCATCATATGCACCAATAACATAACAACAATGTTTCACAAAGACATTTTGAGGAACATTAAAAAGCTGCCAAGGTTCATGAGCAGAGTACCATGGAAGTATTTCCAAGAGCTATGAAAGCAGAAACCTGCAATCCTACCAGATAGAAAGGCCAGTCTCCCAACCCCCAACTACTGTCACTGCATTTTTGTTTTCTCTTTCTGTTTTTTACAATAATGCATACGCCAGGCCATCTTCATTGTAACAATAGCAATAGTGAATATCTATTGACACCATCTACCTGTTAGGTACTATGCTAATCATTTTCTTTTCATCCATTCTTTTATTCTACAGAACACTATGAAACAGACGTGATCATATTTCATAAAATCTGAGCCAACACTGATTGTAAGCCGTAACCCAAGTACAGACATCCCAAGGTGAAATGGTGTGCCTTACAATATGATTTTACTCTTATGACCATCCCCCATCACAACTAACGAATCGATGCTTACAGACCAGATATTAAATGACTTGACCAAAATCACAAACAAGAAAGCATGGCTCAAACCTTAGGTCTTCAAGAGTTGGATTTATTCCTTATCTCTGCTGGAGAGTTCCATATAAGTAGCAATAGTTAACCTGACACAGCTCAAAGCACTGGACATATTTACTAATTCCACACAACTGCCCATGAGACAGGTAAGGCTACTGCACCCATTCTAGGGGGGAACAAACTGAGAATCTTAGCCAAGGTCTTGGATGGGCTCCTGTGTCTACTCTTTGAGCTGCTGGATTGTCTTTCTAAAAATCATGGGTTTGGGCCAGGGAGATGGCTCAGCAGAATAAGTGCTTCCCTGGAAAGTGCAAGGGTCTGAGTTCAATCCCTGGTTCTGCCAAAAAAAAAAAAAAAAAAATGGGTTTACTTATAAATTACATGCATCATTATCACCATCCTGATTTTTGCCAACAAAATTGTAACAAAGTAGGATGAGAAAAACAGAATTGTTAATATTCTCTCCTCCAGTTCTAATGACTTGAGCTACATGGAGCATATCAGGAAACTACGTCCCTGAGCCACTGACTTAAATAGATTCCTTCAGCTGCATCCATGTACCTATAAAGGCCTCAAGTTTATATTTCTTTATAGCTGAGTAATATTCCATCGTATGAAAAGTCACATCTTTTCTAATCATTTCTCAGGTGATGGACATTTGAGTTGTTTCATAAGTAAAATAAACCAGACCCACATGTGTAAACATCATATTGTCACCCCAGTGTAAGAACCTGAAAGAATAAATAAAACCTAAAAGGCACAATAGATAAAAGTTAAATGGAAGGAAACATAACATAAGGAATAAACAATGGAGATGAGGGAAAGGAGAAAAGATAGGTGAAACAAAGAAAAAGACAAAACTCATATAAGTATTTATACAGGAGTAGCTGAGAAAAGTGGACTACAAATTTATATCAGTTTTTTGAAAGTATCAGTTAATGTTTAAAACTCTTACTTTGACTATGTGCTACTGTCTGTAATCTGAGCAACTACATTGAGGACAACAACGTGCACTGTAGCAACCACAGTTGAATACCTTTTATCTTGTTTGTTTAAATACATACCATCTCTAATGTCTTATTATTATTATACTCTTTAAAATATATTAAAATTAAATAGTAAAAAGGACAAGTGAAATACTTAAGGTTTATTGAAAGGACGCATTAATGTTTAATTGATTGATCAATATTGCACATCTGTTTCTGGTAATCTGAGCAAAAAAAAATTGATAACACAATTTAACAACCATTGTTAACATTCCATTCTTGTTCTGAAACTCTGTACCATTTGTACTGTCTTACGTTGCTTTATTTCCATCTTTGTTGTTGTTTGTTCTAGTTTTTTTTTTTTTCCTCTTTACAATAAATAAATAAATAGATTTCTTTCAGTAACCCTCCGTTTTGGACCATCTGTAAGAGACAATCTCACCACCAACTGAGGCTCCCTCTGCCGTCCTTCCTAGAACAGCACAAATGGACTGCTCAGCATCCTACAACCCACCTGAGACAAAGCAGCAGCAAAAATGGGAAGAAGGGTGTAATAACCCACCTTGAGTGGCAGTCTGATTGGTTCCGCAGATGCCCGGCAGACACGCAAAGCACACTTCTGCATGTGTCTGGCTGCATCCTGAGGCTGGGGCGGGGGCCTGCACCTTGTCCCTGACCTCTTCATTCTCTGGCTCTCCCTGTCTCTCTTGCTTACTGCAAACCATGAGGTGGGCAGCTCCTCTCCACCGCACCCTGTGACTGTAATGCTGTGCCTTAGAGCCAGAGTCCCTGAAACTGGGAGTCAAACTAAACCCTTCCTGCTCTCAACTCCACGTGTCAGGTCCTCGGTCACAGTGACGAAAGCCGACTGATACAGAAGGCAGGCTCCAGGGAAAATCTTCACCCACGTTTGTAAGTGAGAAAGGAGTCACATTTTCCCTAATAGCTTAGCAACACACAGGTTTCTGCCACACCATAGCTCCTATTTATTCTAAAACTTCCTTCCAAGCCCACAATAAGACAAGCAAGCATTCCCTGGATGCATAGTGTAGGCTAGGTTGTGTGCAGAACGAAGAACACAGACACGAAAGCTCCGCTTGCTTCAGAACAAGTTTTTAAAATAAAACATAGAAATCTAACATGGGCAAAAAAAATCTGTGCCTGACTATTCTTCAAGTTCAAGTTTCATTTCTAAAATGTCTTTCCTTTTATGTTGGCCAGAAAAATCAGTTTACAGCAAGATAAGCAGCACTAAACGTTATGTGCACCAAACCTACGAATGGATCTTCAAGAAAAGGAAACAATTTCTCATCAAAACGTAAAAATCCATTCTCAACAAAAAGCACAGATTGAGAAAGCATTTCACTAGCAACATAGCAAAATGATCATTGATCCAAGCTGCCATGTTTAATAATAATGCAGTAAGGTTTTTAAGAAAATCATTTGTATTGAGGTTCAACCAGATTAATTATATTGTAGTAAAAATGAAAAATTCCTGAGTATTCTCAAGTACAAGTTTTAGCAAAACTAAGCAGAAGTATTTTTCAATATTATAAATTATTTTTTTAAGGATACGCAAACCCGATGATATCCTAATGAAAACTGGACTTCAGAGTTCAGTGTCTGGGAATTCCAAAGCACTGTCGAATATTACTTCTTCGGGCCTGTGAGATAGCTCAGCAGACTAAGGGTCTGCTTAGCAAGCACTGGGACCTCAGCTCGGTCCCTGGCACCACATGCTATGCCAGCCCTGCCCCCAGGGTAGGCTGAGTCAACCACAGAGTCTGGGTGTGGTGGCACACACCTATAATCCCAGTGCTGGGAAGGCTGAACACAAGAGGATCACCATGAGTTGGAGCTGTGTAGTGAGACCCTATGACAACCAAATTAAAAAAAAAAATCTTAAAGTAAGCATAATTAGGGCTGGCCAGATAGCTTAGTGGATTAAGAGCCTGTTTAGGCAAGCTCAGAGATTGGGGTTCGATCCCCAGCACCACATGCCACACTGCCACCCCTCCCTTGGGCATGCTGAGTGGTCACTGGGACTGGGCATGGTGGTGCATGCCTGTAATCTTAGCCCTGGGGAGGCTGAAAACAGGAGGATCATTACAAGTTAAAGCTGCATAGTAAGACCCTGTACCAAGTACATAAAAAAAATTAAATAATTATAATTTTGGCCAGTTCATATAATCCTATTACTACTACTACTACCAATTAATACTAACAACTACTATTACTAACAATCTATTTTCACTTTACTTTATTTTTTATTTCATTTTGTTTTTTTATTTTAGGGAAGGGTATACAGGGTATTCAGGGTCTCACTACTAAATCAGACTCATAGTGATCCGCCTGTTTACTGCCTCTCAAGAGCTGGGATTTCAGTGGCGCGCCACCATGCCCAGTCTCAATTGCTGTCTCAGCGCACCCCAGTGGCAGAACCAGCATGGCAGGCTGGGGGATCAAACCCCTGGCCCCTGCACCTGCATGCAGGCACTTTAATCCACTGAGCTATTTGGCCGGCCCTTATTCTCACATTAAACAAGAGGCCAATAAACATTCTCTTAAAGGACCAAATAGTAAATATAACCATGTAATGTAATGTGATTATTTTGTTTTGGTTTTGGTTTTGGTTTTTGAGGCAGGCTCTTGACAAGTTGCCCAGGTTCAGATAGAACTCTGCAATTCCCCTGCTTCAGCCTCCCAGAGTACTGACAACACAGGTGTGCATGACCACACCTGCCCACATGGAGCTTAGTGTATGTTGTAACTACTGTATTAATTTGAAATCAGTGACAGAAGGCAGACAATGTTTAACTGAATGAGTATGGCCTCGTTCCAATGCAGCTTTATTTACAAAAACAAGCAACCATTCATGGCTCACTTTGCTAACCCTGATTCAAATTATTACTTGTATCTATTTTTAAAATGATACTTCGACCTTCCCACCACTAAAATTATGCTTGTTCACTTAATAAATTTTAAACATACAGTATAAAAGTACAGAAGGAAGAAGATCCTTGGGCCATGAAGTCAATCAGGGCTGACTTCCAGGATGGCTGTATTACTCTGGACAAGCGACCTACCATCTCCACATGTCAGTTTCCTTATTTGTTAAGTCAAGATGATAAAAGTCTTCATTTCATGGGGTCACCCACTGTGAGGACTAGATAATACTCCTAAAGCCCTCTGCACAGTTATGCGTGACCCTACCTACTGCCCATCCTACCCGCAACCACTGGTGTCAACTTCACCTAGCTTACTGTTAGCGATATTATAAAAATATACAATACAATGCAGCCAAAACAGTAAACTGAATGAATCAAGAAGAATGAATTGAATCAAGGAAATGGCAAACTTTTGCCTTGGTTTATCTGAATTGCCATATAATCTGAATTTCTAGTGCTTTACAAAAGAGAAAAGCAAAAGAAAGTCATACTTAATATTTAAACTGTGTTAAGTTTTTTTCTGGAGAAAATTTTATAAGTCTGTTTTTCTACTACTCCAAAAGAACAAGAAATGAAATGTAAATAAAATAGATATTATTTAACACATTATTTGGACCAAGGTTGTGGTTATGGTAACATGACACACACTGTAGGCCGGGGATATAGTTCAGTGGCTTAAGAGGCTGCCTGGCAAGTACAAGGTCATGAGTTTTTAATTCCCAGTACAAAAAAAAAAAAAAAAATTAACTAGTTTCAATATTATAAATCAATACTCTAAGAACAAATGTACATCATGTTAGATAATTTGAACAAAACATCCAAATATGGCTGGGGAGAGAGCTCAGTAGAATATGCACTTGCTTGGCAAGGGCAGGGTCCTGAGTTCAATCCCTGGTACTGAAAAAAAAATCCAATACATAAGTCACTTTATATTACACAGACATTATTCCAAGGTCTGCTTTTTCACTGTTTTTAATATCACTTAGTCATATTCTGATGTTTATTCTCCAAAAGAATCACTCTTTCATATTCACCACAGCAGGAGATGAGATATTTAATAAATACTAGGTCTTGATAATCCAGGGATTAAGTAGTTTCTTTTAGCAAAATTGTACATGAGGGCAGTACGTGCCAACCATTCTTGTTGTACAAAAATTTGATGTTGAGAGTCTTAAAAGGCCCCAGCATATTCCCATAAGTGCGTGCTCTAAAAGGAGGAGAAATTAAGAATATCTGCACACACACAACTCCCCATTGGCATTAGTTGAAGTCCCAAGTTATGTTTTCACTCACTTCTGTTCATGTGATGAAAGCAGACTCAGAATGCAAAGGATGGTAGAAATGCAGTTTGTTTCACTTCCAAGATACAGGAGGCTCCTGGAGACCAGTGAAATAGATAGGAAACAGGGACAATGCAAGACAGAGATCAGGCCAAGGACCCAGCCCAAGGAAAGGGAGGGAGGCCAGTCCAACACAACAGTAGTCTCTGGAGATGTACTAAAAGAAGACCCAGAACTGAGAAACTGTGGTTAGAGAATCATAAGTTCAAACATAGTCTGAATAACTTCCTGATTTAGACCCTGGCTCAAGAGTGAAAAGGACAACAGATGTTGCTTAGTATAAATGCCCTGGGTTCAAGCCCTAATACCACCAAAAAAAGAAAAGCAAAGCAAAACAGGAGGATCCATTAAAAAATGAGCTATTTAGGAAATAAAGACCTGGCTAGGAATCTCTAAACCTTCCGATACACTTAAAAACAAAGCAATCAAATGAAATCACTCAGTGAGTTATCTGTGTCATTCATAGTTCAGATTTTATTAACTTCTCATCCAACAAAAACAATCACCTAGCTAATCCATTTCTTCAAAGCAATTATTTGTGTGTTATAAAAAAAAAAACAAAAAAAAAAACAACTCTCAATGCCAGTCTCCAAACTATGCATTAAACAAATTGATTGACAATCTGGAAGCACAGGAATAATTACAGATTAAGCTAGATAATATAACCAGGTTGGTTTTTTATGAAGCTGATGAATGGATTTGCCACAAAAATCACTAACTGCTTTGGTTTCCAGAGAATGGCCTAATGGATTAGCCCCAAATTCCCTGCAGAGATTACAAGAAGTCAAAACCACATGTGACTACCCAATAATTTTATACAGAATGAGAATGAAAGATCTCTGAAAGAATCTTGGTTTTTATCTAAACCTAGATAAAGCCCTACACTGACAGGTCAACAAAATTACAGTCATAACAAAAGAAAAGTCTCCATGTCAGTCTTGAAAGCTACACCCCAAAATTCTGGAAGTGGCGTGATTAACACTCTGCTCATGCTAAAAACAATGCACTTTTAACTAAGTCTTACTGGGCTTGCATCTGAAACACAGCAAAAGGTCCAAAGTTTCACTTCCTGGGGCAGCAGATGTTAGCTACTAAAGGAAAAGATTAAGTCCAACTGATAAAAAATAAAAAGGAACACTTTGTCCAAGTGGTAGAGGCAAGCTGAAATTGAAGGAACAGGAAGGAATAATGTGGTGAATAACCTCTCAGAAGTGAGAAGCCAAAACACACAGTCAACCAGTGTCACCATCTTCACACCCCCACCACATGATGGGCCACACTGGACCAGAGGCTGGAGAGTTACAAAAGGCCTGGCAAGGTCTTAGGGATTCCTGGCCCTTTCTTTCAAGAAAAAGTGTTCGTGAGCAGCAACATAACCACAGCTTCTTAGAGGCCAGACCTAAGATCACACTCCTTGGTCAGGTTCAAAAGCACCAGGCAAGGTGCAGGCAAAAGGATCCTTCCATAGCAGTAGAGTGATGAGAGAAAATGTCAGGTGGCCTCTTCTGATGAGATATTACCTATAACCATTTTAAAGATTAAAAGCATAATTAAATTATACATTAACATTCTTTTCCTTAGAACTTGGGCCTCTCCTTAGAACATCCTTCTCTATCCACTTCATCTAAGAAGCATTTTTAATGTAGTGCTGCACTGCCAAATTCTCAAAGGACATCATTGTGGAGGCCCACGGCTCTAAGTACCTGAAAACCATGATTAGAGTCACTTACAGACATGTGGATTCTGCTCAAACTGCTCCAAATCTCCAGCCCAACAGCCCCTAACCCACAAGTTGAAAATACCCATCTAGCTCACATGTAATGCTAAAATGTATAGCATCTCACTTTTCAAACTGGGTTCATGGATATCTATGGTACGCAGTTCAAAACGGCAGAGTTACGGAATAAATTTGGTGGTTTTCTGAATGGTCCATTTTACTTCAGGAAAATGGGGAGAAAGGGAACCCTAACTTTTGTACCACAACTAACACAGAGATAGCATGTTTAAAAAAAAAAAGCAGGCCTCTGCAATAAAAAACAAAATTAAAGCTTTGAAAGAACTATTGTAGGGTGTGTGATACTGAAGACTATGAATTCTCTGTCTCTCCTCTAACCAGCAGGTGTGCTCCAATGAAGGCAAATCCTACAGGAATCACTGAAGTCTTCATTTGAGCACATTTACTTAATTGTTTATATATATATTCACTATGTCTGTATTAATGAACTAAAGGAATGCCATGAATAACCCAAGATACCAATTCATCCAGAAGTCATATACTGAGAAATAAAATACATTAAATAATTTTTCCATGCTTTTAAGATCTTAATACACTTTACTAGGACTAAAATCCTCTTTTCTTTCTTTTCATCAGTAGTATTTCTAGATTACATTTTCAAAGGTCAACGATGGCTTTACATTATGTTAGGTGGCAGGAGAATGCCCAGGAAGAAAAGAAAGTAAATAACAGGGCTGCACCATCTCCTGATGAAGCTTTCAAGCCTGTATAACAAGACCAACATGAATAACTGGAGATTGGCTACTGAAAACTGTTGCTCATTTTGACTAAGTGTTGTTAGTAAAGATTTATGCTATCAGAGCAGAGCAGTTTCTAATGTATAAGAAAATGTTCTGGGCTGGCCTGATAGCTCAGCGGATTAAGGTACCTGCTTAGGCAGAGTGCAGAGGCTGAGCTTTGATCTTTGGCGTGCTGTGCCGGCCCTGCCCCTGGGGTACACTGAGAGGGTGACTGAGACTGGGCATGGTGGCAAGCACCTGTAATCCCAGTGCTTGGGAGGCTGAAAACAGGAAGATCACTATGAGTCCAATCTATGTAATGAGACCCTACAGACCCTGTAGGCCCTGTACCAAATACACACACAAAAAAAGAAAAAGAAAAAGAAAAAGAAAAAGAAAAAGAGAAAGAAAAAAAGAAAGAAAGAAAGAAAGAAAGAAAGAAAGAAAGAAAGAAAGAAAGAAAGAAAGAAAGAAAAAAAGAAAGAATATTCTCTTGGTATGAGAGTTAATCATACAAATATCTGGAAATTTTTTACCACAAAAGCAAATTTGGAAGCAATGTGTAACACAGACACATCCTAGGGGAGAGTACAAATCAGCACAACCCCTCTAGAACAAAAGTTAATATTCTCTGGGCAAGCACACAACCTAGAATACTCCAGCATTTTACTCCTAAGACAGGCAAAACCTCCTGCACATGTACGTCAAGGACATATACAAAGTTGTCAGCGGAAGTATTGTTCATGAGAACAAAATGCTAGCAGCAACTCAAATGTCTGCTGACAAAAAGTGGTGGGGTCACACAACAGAATATCACACAGCACTGAAAACAGAAGTACAGAATGGGCACCAGCACAGATGCACAAGGCAAAACCGATACTGAAGGGGGAAAACCAAGTCAAAAAAGATGTACACAGATGCAGGGGATGGGAGTTCGATCCCCAGGCCTGCAGTGCAGGACCCCACCCTGGGGGCCTGCTGGGATGGTGATTGAGACTTGGTGTGGTGGCGCGTGCCTGTAATCTCAGCACTTGGGAGGCTGTAAACAGGAGGATCACTATGAGTCTGATCTGTCTAATGAGACCCTGTAGATCCTGTCCTAAATACAAAAAAAAAAGTTGTATAATACGATTGCACTTGAAAAGATCTGAAATCTGCAAAACTAATGTATGGAAAAAGAAATCCTTGGTAAAGTTTTTTTTTTTTTTTTTTTTAAGATGGATAAAGCAAAATTCAGAAAAGTATCTCTACAGAAGAGGACAGTTTGCAACTGAAAACGTCAAGCAGACTGAAAAGTTTCCATTCCATGGGGTACAGGCCACCCAGATGATTCTTTTATTTTATTCTTCTTTAAGCAAACTCACTAATGATACTTTCAGATATAAAATACATTTCATAATTTAAATTCAGAGGTAAAAACAATAAAAATACTACCTAAGTTCCAATTCTTGGCATACAGACAATAGATGCTTACTGCTGATAAAGCATTTTAAAAAGGAACATTAGAGTATTTCTAAAAGTCTTGGTTGTTTGGATATATTTTTTCAACACAGGATAAGAAAGTTTAGGAAGATTCTATGTTGTGTATATTTCTTCTAAGCTGCAAATTTGAGTAAATGTTGATTTGGAATTATCTCTGAAACTATGCTAGAAGCTAACATTGCAAGTAAAGCTATTTATACAGGTTTATCATCAGCTTGAATGCTTATCATTGCAGCTTCAATACAAAGAACATCTAAAAGACTGTTCTCCAAGCTAAGAAAAAAATAGTGCTATAATAAGGTATCTACATTTGTGGGTAAAAATAGTCCTTTTAGAGAACATAATATAATTGGTTTCCATGCTAAGTCTGTCAATGTGCACTGTTAACCTCTGACAACTATACATGAACCTTTTAATTAGCGTGTTATCTTTAGTGCAATTAATAACTTGTACCTCATGTTATAGGCAAATTAAAGTTTTCCCACTAAACCTAAATTCTTCAGTGTAGCCCTATAAGTGTTTTGCCATTTAAATGAAATTCTAACATTCAGACCTCTTGCTCCCAAAACACATAAGCCATTTTTCCCCCAAAGCTAGACAGCTTTTCGCTATCAACATTCTCTCAAATATTTTACCTAAGACACAGAATCTCATATTAAATTCAATTTCACACTTGCCAATCACACACGCCCACTCCCAGTTCCTCCACATGATGTGATGTGGCCTAATGTGTGTGTGTGTGTATATGTGTGTGTGTGTGCAGGTGGGAGAGGGGGGCCTTCATGCACACACAATGTTTAAATGCACACAAATACACTGCCTGCTAGGTAATAGTAAAACAGACTTTCAGCATACCAACTTACGTATAGAACACAATTTGTCATTAGCAGTCCTACTAAGGCAATTAACCTTTAAATTAGAATTAGGAAGTCCAAAGCTTAATACCCGTAACAATGGTCTCAACAGAGCACCACAATGGAAAATCACTGTATTTGAGAAATGACTCCAGAAGTTCCCTCAAACCTATCTCCTCCCAGAAGCCAGAGCTATTTGCTGCTTGCAATAGTGAGGCTTGAGCTTCTAAGTAGAAGATCTCCAACCTGTTGAAACCTGGCCATTTTCCTTGTACCTCCAACACTACCTGCTACATTTTCAAGGGACATATCTAAGAGACAGTCAGCCTCATTTTAATGATGCTGTTTACAAAATAAAAGGCAGGTGGTTGGTTTGCTTTCCGCCTTCTCTTATGACAACCATGAATAACCCTAAAATATTTGTGCCAATAAGGTGAATACACTAAGGCAACGGACAGAAT
>NW_004524749.1:4705951-4728296 GCF_000260255.1 Octodon degus
GCGCGTGTGTGTTTTCCCAGCTTCCTTGCTGATCTGAAGCAGTAAGTCATTTCTTTCCTCTGTAAGCCCTTGAACAGCACAGCTTAACAGAACTCCTAGCACCCAAATTTTTGATTCTAATTCTGTTCTCTACTAAAAGGAACCATAGTTCCAAGAACAGCTAATCCCATGAGTGAGGAAAGGAGAAAAATCCAGATTAAGTGGAACTTCTGTGGTGTCAGAAAACAAGTGTTTCCAGGAATGCCTGGAGGTCATACTGACAAGACCAAAGAGGAAGCTTAAAGGGCTCCCAGACAGGTCCTGCTGAGACCATCTAAGCATCAACATGAGAACACGAATTTTAATTAATGAGAACAAGTATATCTTGTAAGAGCTGTGAAATCCAGGATGCTAAAAAAGACATAGTATACTCCCCAAAAGCAGTTGCAATACAAAAGGAGAGTGAATATGAAGAAGATATTAAAAATTTAAAAATATATTTCTGTAGGTGGTAAGTATTCCTATATTTGGATGCTTGCTTCTCTTCTTTTCAAAGTAAAGACTGGTGTTTTCACTGTTAGGTTAAGTGTACTCACAGGAAAGAATGCACACAGGAAACTAAGCCAAGCAGGTCCACAAAGGTAAGGAAACATGAGGCATGAGTCTCAAGATCTGAGAACCATTAGTCCAAATTGTAAATGACTTGAAAAGTAATGGTATGTCAAAAAATGTTCTTGCTGGGCCCTACCCATTAGCTTAGGTGTCTGAGTGCCTGCTGAAACAAAGCAGTCAGGCTCAGGATGCTGTGGTTCAATCCCCTCATCCTCAAGCCAAACCAGACCTGCCCTGAAGGCATCCTGCATGGCCCAAAAAATAAAAAATAAAAATGTTCCTGTCCTGTTAAAGCATGTGAGCCTCCACAATTAAAATATATATATATATATATATATATATATATATATATCAACAACAACAACAAAAATTCAACTGGATAAAATGAGAACTCTGTCAAAGACAGCTCTACACAGTGGAATAGCACACTTGGAATCAGATGTTGCTCCAAGTTCAAGCAACGTTCCCCAATTTTAAAAGTGGTAGCCCCTGTCCTATATCCTTTCCACAGTGTGTGTGAGGAATATTCCCTGTGGCTTCTCTTGGAATGTATCTGGTGGCTCATCTCTCAGATAAGATCACAGAAACAGAGACAATTTATATCTGTATGCCCCAGGAATCTGGGCGTGTTCTAGAAAAGACATATAAATAAAGTTGATTGGTTTTACCTGAATCAAAAGGAGGAAAATTTGTCCCAGAAACAGTTGCCAAAGCTCTGGGAAGTTTTTGAAGGAAAAACTATGAAGTTGATGGATTGAGTGTACAATCTACTTAAAATAGTTCCAACCCAAAATGCTCTATTAGCAAGAATTTTAAGAATATTGCAACCAACATGCGCCTCTGTTTCTTATTTACCAAAAATATCGCTGCTACTCAATGCATCCAGCCATGCTACAAATGCCCTGTAGCTAGCAATGAAAAAAGGGTGATGTACATCCTAGTGAGTGGGAACAAAGACAGATGGTGCTAAATAATTTCAGATGAAAAATAAGATTATATGGCTTGCAATGCTTTGGAGGGTAGGATACTTTCAAATGAGCAAACAGGAAAGACTTCCCAGAGCAGGTGACATTTCTGAGTTGAAGCAAAAAAGATAAAGGGCTGGCCTGACAAACACCTGGAAAAAAATTCTTAGTAGGAGAAAGAACAAGTAGGAAAATCTTGAGTTAGAAATAGGCCTGGGAAGCTTAAACAAAAACAACAACAGAAGCAGAAACCACAAAGGAAGATGAACAGACAGACAGAAATAAAGGAAGGAAGGAAATCAAACTGCTTTAAGCAAAGTAAAGGCCAGAGAGTGGTAAGAGGAAAATCAGAGGGGAAAGAAAGAGCCCCTAAAGGCCGTGGGCAACGTAAACAAAAATAAGTAAGTAAATAATACCATTCCCCATATAAAAAGTTAGTAAATTTTCTTTTTCCAGTGCTTTAACATATGTATGTACACAAAATCAAATTGTTTCCCAGAGCGAGGATCGCAGGAAAAAGATGGCCATATGTAAATAGCAAGTGACACTCTGGTAGACATAAGGAAAAAGAGGTTGAGGCCCCAAAGGAAAAGCTGAGCAAGTGACAACCATGCTCAAAGAACATTAGGGACACCTGCTGTAGAAGGACAACTGGTTCTTCATTTTTAACTCCTGCTCTATCTGTACAGTATCTTTCAAGGAACAGGTAAAACAGTGTCACCTCTGTGTTACGACAACTGGAGATGAAAGGCACACTTATCACAATGATGATGGCTATTTCTTCCTTGTATATTCAACATACAGATTGATATCTCCAGAACTAGGCCCATGCTTCCTAAATAGTCATGTGATTGGAACTGCCACAAAGGTAGCAGTAGGAGTTAACATTACAAAAAACACAGATGGCATGGAAATTAAAAATACACTGAAATCTGAAGGATTTTATCATGAAAATAGGGAATTATACACATAGCCCACATCTGAGAATGTGTCTACAATCCTACAGGGTACAACCAATGTTAACTTCATTCCCAAATAAAAGTGCCATGACTTAGCTGTAATGCCTTATCAGATGTCTAACACTAAAAGTTTACTGAGTAAAATCGGAACTTAAAATAAGGATAGAGTGGCTAGTCTAAAACTGAAAACTGTAGGGCTGAGGATACAGCTCAGCAGCCTAAGTACCTGCCTGGCAAGCGCAAGATCCCGAATTCAATCCCCAGCATGGGGTGGGGGGAATATCTAAAACTGAAAACTGTAAAATGTAGAACTTTTAAAATAAGGGGAAGGGGCTGGTGAGATGGCTCAGTGGTCTAAAGCACCTACTTAGAACAAGCTTAGCAAAGCACAGGGACCGCGGTTCAATCCCCCAGCACCACATGCCAACCAGCCCCGCCCCCTGGTGGGCTGAGCTGGACACACACACACACACACACACACACACACACACACACACACACACACAAATAAATAAATAAATAAATAAATAAATAAAATTAAAAAAAATAAAAAATAAAATAAAATAAGGGGAAGGCCATTACTTAGCTGCTATGCTTTACTAACAATGTGACTGCAAAAATTCTTAAAGAAGTACATTGATTATTTGTGCCCCATCATATATACTACTTTAGTGGGAAGTTTAATGAATAATAATAATCCTATATAAAACTATTCCCCTGCAAGTTTCTCAAAATTCTTCCTCTGACATGTCTGAGATACAATGAATACGTGTCTCTACTTTCCGGGTAACTTTCACTTAGAAAAAAATAAAAGACAGAAAAAAATTACTCTTAAGTTTTGTTTAATAAATATCATTTACAACAATAGAGAAAGGCAGGAAATTATATAAACTGTTCTAGATGCTTTACAGGCTATTAAACCTTCCAATGGACTTGATAGCGAAAGCATCTTATTTCTGAAGAGATCAGAAATATCAAGTAATGAAAACAAAGGTACAAAGGCTCACTGGCAATTGTGGACTCAGACTTAGGGTTACCAGACTCCAGCTCCTTGGTTTTCCACTATCTCAGACTCTGCCTCCCAAAACAACTTTAACAAGTTATTGAGTCTTACATCAATACCTTTTAAATTGAATATTATACTTCCTTTCCTGTTGGTATCATTTCAATCATAAATCAGGGGCGATGCTTGCACATGGCTTGAACTGCACATGGCTAGTTTTAGCAATGCTCCACCTGACCCTTAGCTGGTAAACCATTTGTACAACACACTTCATTGGAAAACCTTTTATGAATCAAGGAAAATAGGTACCCATATTGTTTTCTCAATATGGATGTAAAAGCAGAGATGAGAACAGACCTAGAAAGTTCAATAAAGCCCGAAAAAAGGCTTGTGAAGACCATAGGAAGATGAGTATAGTGAAAAACCAGTAGATAGAGAATCTAAAAAAGAGGTATTTATATGGGAGACAGAAATTCACTTGGAAGAAGAGCCAATCCCCAGAAAACTAGACTATGTAACAGCTGGCTTCACAAAAGGACTCAAGAGAATACAAGTTCCATGAAAGCAGAGCTCGAGTCTATCTTGTTTTGTGACATTATCTTTTTGATATTTCATAGGAAATTTCCAAATTGAGCAAATGAAACAAGCAAGGAACTTGAAAGTACAGCAACACGTTTCTTCTTAAAAAAAATTTAAGTGGGGAGAGGTACATTTGTGTCCTTGTCCTTGGTCCTGAATAATTGTGCATGGCTAGATACGATGATTGTCTAACCCCACTTTCAGGTATTTAAAGTCTCGTCAATTTTCTCTGTTTGAATTTCTCAATCTTCATGAAATAAAGAAAGGAGTCTGATTTTTTGAGCTTCAAAAAAAATTCATACCCTGACTTATCTTCCGAATTTGGATAGCTGACTGGATGTACTTTTCAACAATTCTATCATACTTGACACAAATATTTTCCCTAACCACTTTGCAAAGTGGAGTGTTTTGTGTTTCTCATCCTCCCCTGATGTTAGGCTTCAGTTTAAAAATAACAGTCATTATCACTCAATTATTCAGTGATCAAGTGTAACACCAGGTGCAAACAAAAGTTCTGACAACACTAAAACATGCCCTTGTTACAGCAAAGGATTGAAGAGCTCTGTACTCATGAAGCTAAGTGATCACATTACTCTAAATTTGAAGGGGGTGAAACAGCAGAACAGTGTAAGCTGATTTTCTTTTTTTTCTGTCCTTTTGGTTTCCTTTCTGTTGGTATTGAGGATACCTACAGCAAAAGACATTAGCTTCCTATTTTCCTCAATGCTTCTTTTGACATTAATCAATATCTAAAGTGTTTATGACTTATTATTTTAATCGTATTTATAGTTTGCTTCTGAATAACCAATCATTATGGAATTTTCCCCTTCATTCTCATTTGAAATGATTTTTTAAGAAATGTATGAATCTGTACGTATATATATGCATAATACTGATTATATTATACTGATATAATTCATATACATACATATGTTTTAAGAACAAAAGAACTCAGAAAGAACTTAGGTAGTTTAGAACCAAAAGGATATTTGAGTTCATGCGGTCTAAAGTCTTGATACTTTCAAAATTCACATAGAAATCCAACATGGTAGCATATATGATACCTAAGACTACAGCCCAACATGAACATTATGATCTTTAAGACTTAAAAAAAATCAATTCTTTATCAATTTTCACATTTCAGGTATCAGGCCCATATAGTCCTCTATATCTAGCTAACACTATAAAACACAAATGACAGTGTCTACCCCATCCATAAAAAAACACACAGATAACTTAATTGCAAAGGAACTGGGTACATCACACAAATGTTTTTTTGTTTTTTGTTTTTTTAGTGTACCGGAGATTAAATGCAGGATTCAATCTCCAGGTAGGCACTTATTCACTTGCCAGGCAGGCACTTATTCTACTGAGCTATCTCCCCGGCCCTACCACACAAATGTATTTAGTAAAATTATACTCATTCAACAACAGCAATAAAAGAGAAATGCTGGCAAGACAGCCAAGCACACCAAGTCCCTAAAGGCACTCAAAAACCTTTTGTGACAAAATTGATATAAGTTTTTTAACCCCCACATTTCTATTTTTTATTTTTTTTTTGGCGTAACTGGGGATTGAATTCAGGCTCTTGTGCTTGCCAGGGAAGCACTTATTCCACTGAGCCATCTCCCTGGCTCCAGCCCCCACATTTCTAATGCTTGCTCTTTCTATTAATAATGATACTACATTAACAACATTTCTAAAAGATATTTAAAAATGACACATGGAAACCATCAAGACTTGCCAATATGAGTAAACATTCACATACATAGTTTAAATTAGTGAACGTATGGTAAGTGCCTATTACACAAATTATATAGACAAAGAGCAGATCAGAGGCATGGGACTCACTAGAAAGAGGTGTAAAGATCTCTGCACTGATTGGAATTTTATATTCATCATGTGTTATTTATAAATGTATGCATTTGTCAAAATGTGCCACATAGCACACATTGGCAATTTATTACAGAAACATTATATCTCAAAAAACCCCTAAAGATCATGTTTTAGGACACCTATGCATAATTCCTACAAAGTACCTACCAAGAACAACATTTTTTTTTTTGTGGCGGGCTCAGCCCACCCTAAGAGCAGGGCTGGCACAGCATGTGGTGCCAGAGATCAAACTGCAGTCCCTTCACTTGCCTAAGACCACTTAGACTTGCTTTAGACCACTGAGCTATCTCTCCCACTCAAGAACAACATCTTGAACACCCAAATATCAACCATAACCCAACATAACACTAAAAAGTACACATTATTAGTGATTGTCCTACAAAACTACATGCATTTGTACATATGTAATAGTAAGGAAAAATAAGCAAAAAGATTTTGTTAGACACTGTAATAGAGAGCAAAACATAATTTCCCACCCCTTGCCATATAACTACTACTCACCACACTCAGTATCATTTAGGATAAAATTGAGGGAACTTTGAGGGGTGTGTCATATACTTCCTCTGGATACCACATTCTAAGACCTGTTTAGTTCCCAAATACCTCAGCCCAGTCTCACTTAACATTCACATTCTTTAAAGCAGGAAAGAGAAAGGGTGGTCCACCTTCACCTGCCACTGTGTTTACCCAAGGAAGATAGACAAGGAGATTCCAACACTGGAAAGAGAAAAGGGTGTTGGCAGCCAGGATGGGTTATTATGGCAACACATCCCCCTCTTGACACACTGAAGTCTCTTCTTGTGAGACCCCAGCCATAACAATGGGGTCTAGAATTAGGGGAAGAGGAAAGGATTAGTAATGACTACTGTAACATAATTCAAGTATGAAGCATAAAACGTAAGAGTAACAAGAATTCTGAAAGAACAGATATCCTTTACAGAAAATGCTATCCCACAAAGTAAACTAATAAATTGAGACCATTTCGATTTCATAAAATTAAATACCCCAAGACTGTTAAAAGGATAAACAAAAACACTTAAGAACAAAAGAATACTTTTTTGGGGATTGAACCCAGGCCCTTGCACTTGCCAGGGAAGCACTTATTCCACTGAGCCATGTCCCCGGCCCCCCCAAAAGAATACTTTTAAAAATATAAATTAAGGGGCCAGTAATATAGTTCAGAAGCACAGTGCCTGCCCGGCAAAAGCAAGGTCCTGAGTTCAATTCCCAGTACCCAAATATATCTGTCTTTATTTCATCTTTAATCCTCCTCCCAAATCCCCAACTAAAAGAGACATAAATATTTCTGCTTCAAAAAGGAGTATGTGATTTTTTTTTTTTTGCCAACAGGATAATACATGTGCTTTCAATTTAATATAAAGTAGGGCAACGTAAATACACAGGTGCCTTTACAGATGGAGTCTGCTAAACTCATGTAACACTTCTGATAATGTTGAGCCACCTCCCTCTTTGGAATTGAAAACATCACTAAAAAACTTTCATTTTCAAATATTGCTAAATATTTGGAATGTAAAAAAATGAGATTCATTATTTTGCACAGTAACACATCTTCAAATATTTCAGCCTCGTTTTGGAGAACTGCAATTGATATCTTTTCCATATATACTTAACCTCCTACAGATTTATTTGATTCTCAATAATTACTATTCTGTGGTAAAAAGGCATATGTTATTACAGTACACTGCGCTCCCACAAGCTGTCCATTCAGTGTATTTTAATAAATCTCTGCCAGAGCTGTATAAATTTGATCCTGTTTAAATTTAATAAGGATCAGAATATATCAAAGCACAAATACCCATGGGAGAAATAGATATTTTGCATAGTTATTGAATGGCCTATTCAGAGATACAATATGTAAGACCCAGACCATCAACCTTGAATTAAAAAGAGAGATTAATGTGTTCAAAGCCAGCTACTTGTTAAATAACATATAAAATTAGTATTTAATAAAATATATTCTCTATATTGCTGCTAATGGTAGCAATTCTAATACAGCTTTAATATCAATTGTGTTATGTAGAATTCTAATATTTACTAGAACTGGTAGCAACATATTTCTTAAATATCTTCTTTGACTTTGATAAAATGCAATATCGTATGAAACAGAGATGAAGAATATCTAATTATAATTTTGAATTAGGGACTAAATGTTCATTTGAATAATATAAAGAGCAACTTCTTTGCTTGATATATTTCTTACAAATCACAAGAGTGATGGTCAATAAACTCAATTCCCAAACATTCTCTTCCACGGTAAGATATGTTTTGGATTTGAATCTATTTCCAGTGTTGATGAATATTCTGTGGCTGAGCAAATCATTTCAACTGTTTTTCTACCAACATTTAAACTTGAATGTAAACACAAAGGACAATGACGAATGAGCCTAGACGTAGAAGCTGGAAGAAAATATGGAAGGGCAAAATGTCACTGATCAGGAAATCCTTTCCTGCAATGAGGAATCATGGGACCACTATTGCTGAGAAGATCAAAAGGAAACAATATCACTCGAGGCATGTAAAACCAACCTTTGCTAAGCACTGTCTTGAGACAGATGGACAGGCTATAAGTGGTCTTCATCTATCTACAGATATTTTGGAGGCAGTAATTGTTTAAAGCCTAGGAAGCCTGCAGTAGCTTGCACAGTTATATTCAAATCTGTATCTACTTATTCCCAACCACTTTCATCTTAAAGTAGGAATACAAGGGCTGACACATTCATTAAACACACTGATAAAATACATTATGAGTTGGACCACCAAGAGGCTTACACAGTCATGCCACAGTGTCAGGTCTATATTCTTGTTAGGTGATTATCTGATGATGAAGGCTCGCATGCGCATGTCCAGCCTCCTGAACTAGTCTGCCCCCAATACCTCTTCACTAAACTGTCTCTAGGTGTCTGAGTGTTCTCTATCAGTTCTGTGGGTTCTATCCCTATGCTAGATGGAGCTTGACCAAAGAAGTTAAATCCAGCCGAATGAAAGATGAAAGGGACATGTCTGTTGATCAGTGAGCCATACTTTGCACTCAGAAGAAGACTTAAAAGCCAGACTTCACTTCTTACCAAGTAAGAAGTAGTAATATGGTCTACAAATGCAAGGCACCAGTGTCCAAAGGAAACTGGAATATGGACAGAGACAACCTATGTCTGAATGTGCAACTTTATAAGGTATTGGTAAGCAAAATCCTCCCATTAAGAACAGATCCATGAGTAACCAGTGCACTAAAAAATTACCAAAAGATCTCCAAACATATTTAAAAGCTAGCTTTTCAGGGAATGCCTTGTTTTCCTACAAAATAGTGCAATGTATTCCACCATTATCTTTCTGAGAAACTTTTACTTTAAAAGACCAGGCTTGGCTTATCTATTCACATTAATATACTTACCTCAAATAATAGTTCTTCCTTCTAAATCAGCGTCTGCTAATTTCAGTTATGGGTATCCCAGCTGCACATACCTGGCCATTTAAACAGGATGACAGCTGCACTATACAATCTTGGGGCAAGCTGTGCTTTTCATTGGAGAGTTTGAAAAATTTATAAAAATAATACAAAGTACATTCCATGTACATGTAATATATCTAGTGGATGTTTCTGCAACAAAATTTCTTAATTTCACACAAAGGGAGGTAAAAACAACAAAAAATCGTCATAAATGAGTTAGGTCAGATTCTGTTGTATATGTGTTGCCTTGAACTTAATTGAGGGGAAAAACACTTCACTTTTGAAATCATGTAATGTTGGAATTAAGGACAGGACAAGGTATTGTTAGCATTTGTTTCTCTGTAATTCAGCCATCTGAATAAAATTAAATGCACTTTAATTAACAAAAGAATGTGTATCATTTATGGAAAACCAGTATCCTTTACCATAAATAGAACATAAGTAACAAGAGAAATAAACTGAAAGCAAAATAAGATACTTAAATCTAGCAAACTCCAAGCTACAGGAGAGTCTGGAACTGCACTCCGCATGCTTCCCCACCTTCTCCTTTCTTCTCTCAATCTCCTTGTTAAAAACAGAGATTAGCAAGTATTAGGTGTTTTTCTTTCTTTCTTTCTTTCTTTCTTTCTTTCTTTCTTTCTTTCTTTCTTTCTTTTTTCTTTCTTTCTTTCTTTCTTTCTTTCTTTTCTTTCTTTCTTTTTTGCGGAACCAGGGATTGAACAGCAAGTATTAGGTGTTAAAGACACTGGCACCAAACTCAGATGTCGTTGGTGCAATAACAGAATGAATGGGAAATGGCAAGAAAATGCACTCTGTGGAATTCAGTATGATTTAAAACAGACCTTTATAGTTTAAAAAAAAGAATCACACCGCACTCTACCAATGACAAAGACCTAGCACCCCCTGGCTTTAGCGTTCTCAAATCCTGTATCTGCTCATCCCACTGTCTTGCTAGATGTCTGGAAACAAAATAGAAGTCTTTGGCATTCCACTGAATAAAATTTAGGGGTACGATATCAACTTTCAGGGGAAGTTGTTATTTTTATGTAACACTTGTTTTATGCCTGCTTTGGCTTGAATATGGTTTGTTCCCACCAAAACTTAGGTGGAATTTGTCAATGTAAAGGTGACAGGATGAAGGATCTTGAGAGGTGACAAATCATGGGTGCACCAGCCTTACAGATGGACTGTCTCTCCTGTGAGATGGGGTTAGTTTGCTGGACTCCTTCCTGCGGTAATGGGTTAACTCTTGGAAGAGCAGGCTATTAGATGTTAGCAGCCTGGCTCACCTTCTTCTCTTTAATTCCCATGATCTCTCCTCCACACAGGCTCAGGTCCCTTCCACTCTGCTTCTTGAAACCACATACTGCCCTTACTAGAAGCAGTTCCTCAATCTGCACACTAGAACTAAGAGACAAAATAAATCTTATCACCTTAAAAATTACTCCAGTCTTAGGTATTCTGTCGTAGAAACAGAAAACTTAGACAATGCACATTAAATATTTTACCTTTGTCTATGGCTGCCTATGTCAGTGCTATCCTCTGAATATGCAATTATGACTGCAAAGACCCAGTGGATGGAAGTAGGTTCTTTCCATGACCCCTGCTTCCTTTGGAGGTCTTGACATGGTTCCGAACATGGGTACTCAAACTGTGAAGCATGAACATCACTTAGGAGCTTGTGAGCAATGTAGGCTCTTGGGCGCCACCCTAGAATTACTGAATAAAATCCTCTGAGCATGGGGGACCAGCAATTTGATTTCTCATAATCCCTTTGGGTGATTCTGTGCCCAGGAAAGCTGGAGAATCCTGGAACACCTTCTGTGGAACCAGCCGCCCAGGTCTGAGGTGCACAGCAATCTCTTCTGAGCCTAAGATTTCAAATAACACAGTCAATCTTCTCCATTTCTTATTTTATTTTTAATCATTAATCAATCAATTAATTAATTAATTAATTTAGTTGGCAGAGGTTCTTGCTATACCGCTTGGACTTAGTGACCCTCTTGCCTCAGCCTCCCTCATGCTGGGATTACAGGTGTGCACCACCAGGGCTGGCTTCAATGGTCAGCACGGCAGTATAGCACGCAGTACTAGGGATCGAACCCATGCCCTTGTGCTCGCCAGGCAGGCGCTTAGACCTCTGAGCTCTCTCTCCAGCCCTCCTTCTCTTTTGACTGGAACACTCATAGTACTTACATTATAGTTGTGCTGAGGATTGAATTTGTTAAGTAGTTACAAACGCTCCTGGAAATACTCCTTAAATGTTAACGGTATTCCATGTAAACTATCCAAGGCTTTTACTTCTATCCACTAATGATATTTGTTTTCTCCAAACAGTACAGGTATTTAATAATGATAATCATTCAGTACTTAGAGACAGAGGTCCATAGGTCTCATGATGAACCCAAAACCTGGGTCTTCTGCAGCAGAAGCAACCAAATGGCAGCCCGCAGGCTCTAAGCAATCCTTGCACCGTTTCTAGTATTAACATTTTTTAAAAACACGAAGATTAAAAAACACATGAAGATTACCCCAGAAATTAAAATTTCTGGCTCCCCATCAATAAATGGGTTCATACAACATTGACCTCTAACTCTCTGGAGCTTCCATGGGCCAAGGTGGAGTTGTAGCCACCTCAGCTGGGTTCACTGTGTTCTGTTAGCAGGACTCTCGGGTTCGCACACAGAGAGGTGGGCTGCAGCCAGGTATCAGCTCCCTGGTATGCATGATAGCTGCATCTGTGCGCCTTCTCATACTGTAAACTCTCATGGTTCTCTGTGCCCGGGGGACTAACCCAGCTTGCCAGCACATGGGTAACACATGCTAAACTAGAAGAATCCCAGGAGACCCTGAACAAGTTGGTCACACTTTTCACACCAGGTTCTCTCCTGATAGTCTGGTTTCCAGCTACCAAAGAGAGTAGCTGTTGCAAATCTTGCTTTTGCCTTAAAACACAGTTTCCTTCACTGAATCATGTGCTGGACAAAGAACTTTTTTTCTTTGGGGCAGTAGTGGGAATTGCATCCAGAATTTTCACACTGATCTAAATTCCCCGGCAATCTCTTAGTTTTTATTTTGAGGTAGGGTCTCAATAAGTCACTGAATTTCTCAGACTGGGCTCCAACTTGCAGTCCTCCTCACTCAGCCTCCCAGGATGCTAGGATCATAGGCATGTGCCACCACACCCTGCTACAAATACTTCCTGAATGCCTCCTTCACAGTAGACATAGTTCTTAGCACTGGGAATTAAGCAAGGGCCAATGGAGACAAAAGCATCTGCCCTTATGAGGTTATATTCTACTATGGGCTAGTCAGACAATGAAATAAACTACTGCATTTGCTAATGCTAAGTGTTTGGGAAAAAAAGTAAAGCAGAGACGATAAAGGAAAAGGAAAGAAAAATCAATTCAACAGGATGGTTATAAAAGTGTCCCTTTGAAGAGGATACTGAGGAGAGGCCTAAAGAAGATGAGGAAGGAAGTCATAAAAATAGCAGAAAAACAGGATTTGGGGCAGAAGGAAATAAACTAGAGGCCTTGAAGTAGAAATGGGTATAGAGTTCTCCAGTAAGAAGGAGAGGGGTAGGAGGTGAGGGGGCTGAGCCAGGCCTAGAGGAGATAAAAAAGATAATGGCAGTCATCGAGGCTTTTATAGAAACTGCAGTTTTCACTCTGCGTGCACCAAGGAACCACTGGAGAGCTCTGAAAAGAGGAGGGCTAGGACCTAGTTCACTTATTTTTATAGAAGCAACATCCACATCTACTTGTTTTTACTTTTTATTCAAGTAGATCAGTTCACAGAAGCTAGATTTCTCCTTCTTCTTTCCCGCCCCCTCCCACTGAAGACAGGAACCATATTTAACTTCACTGCATCCCTTGGCAACCAAGACTGACAGAGAATCAAAGAGTGAAGAAAAAAACTTACCTCAGTTTATCTCCAAGGATTTATGTTCTGCAGGCTAATCTTCTACTTTGCTGGAATGTTTGTGTTTATGAAGATATTCTGATGAACAATACTTCTTTTTCAGTTCATGAAATTTTCAACATAAAAGAACCCTGAATTCCTATTTTGAAATCCATTGTGCCATTTTTATTCTGCCTGTATTTTAATATAGCATCAATATTTAACTACTCATTAAATGAAGTGTGACTTTTATAGTGAAAATGTCAGTCTTTGCAGTTCATTAAATTCATTTAATATAGCTGCTTGATTTTTTTCCTCTGGAAGAATAAAAGGACTATGAGTTGAGGGCATAAACTTTAAATCCAAGCATGTGTTTTCTTCAAAATTAACATTCAGCATCTGTAACATTATTCATAAGATTGAGGGACTGTTTGCCTTTTCCTGCATTTACTTAGTGACTGCCTTCTTTTATAGGGTATAGAGCTGTTTATCACAGTTGGATATGACCAGTGGAATGTCACTGTGGACATTAAGATGTCATAAGCTATTATGAATCTCTGGGATTCTGCATGTAGTATTAAAAAAACATTATCTTGAACTATGGCATCAGAAAAAATAAAACCTGGAAGATGTGAAGTTTAATAACTCACTGAATCCAATAGGACCTAAAAGTGGTCTATTTCAGTTTTAAAAAATAATGCTGGTAAGACATTAGACTGCCTGAAAGAAATGGCTGTATTACAGGGAAATTTCAGAAATGCAGTTAAATGAGATTTTTAGATGTTTGTAATTCTTTCTTCCTAAAATTACTATGATTTACATGTATGGAGCAGTAAATGCAAATGACTTCCAATCACCACGGGTACGTGTACACGATGACAAAGTCCCTTAATGAGAATTGAGAAGATTTTTGCATTCATTGAACAAGACATAAAGGAAAGAGAACACTTTTGTGCCCTCCTTTCCCACAGAAGGCTAAACTCTTGTTACAAAAATATGACCACTCCTCCTTTCCTTCCTCTGCCCAGTCCAACCCTTCCATCAGCCCTAGCCACCACCCAAAACAGAAATCTGAGCCTGACCCTAAATGCACATTGGTTCTCCTCTCTCTTCTTAAAAGATAAAGACTAAATTCTACAGCATGACAGGCAAGACTGTTTGAAATCTGACCTCAACCCTTCTCACTGGAGCCCCTCTCCCAGTACCCCTCTTTCTTGCTTTGTGGGGAACCTATATCTTTGCATACTGATCTCTCCCTGGCACACACAGCCCATTTTCTTCTTGCAATGATGTGAAATTCCCCAGAAAGTCTCCAGTGCTAGAGTGATAATGACCCAACAAGTACCCTACTTTGTTCTATTCTGAAAAAACACCTAAAGCACAAGACATTAGAAAGGAGGAAAGAAAAAGCTTGCTTTGGCTGATTTAAAAAAAAAAAATTAAATCAGTGTGACCCAGTTGTACTGAATCTAATCACTGAGTAAATAAAATGACTTGAAACTCTTTCTGATAAATGCAAAAGTTGAGATCACATTATTTGAGGAAAAGTTTAAGTGTGAGGGGATTTCCCTTTCTCATTTTTTTTTCATTTGTTTTATTTTAGTTGTTGTGTTGGGCTTTTTTGTCTGTTTTCTTTTGTCCTTCCTCCTGAAAGACTATGGAAAGGATTTAGAAGGAAAAGTTATCCGAAGTCCAGAATATCTATCAAAATTTATAAAATAGAGCACATACAAAATAGCGCTCTATTTTATAAATATGGCAAATACATGAGCACTTCCCGAAAAGCATGTGTTCTGCCAACTGGGAGTTCACAAAGTACTCTACAAGGGAAAACACTAATTTCCCATCAATGGCTATGGTCAAACATTCATGAATTTATCTCATTGCCTGGTTAGTAGCAGAGACAGTAGCACAGACATGAACTACAAAGGCAGCAATCGCAGGGAGGGGCTTTCACATCCTGCTCTTCCACATCATTTAAAAGTCTGCGTGAGTCCTGTGCAAGGATTGTGTACTTTCAACCCTTCCCACTCTTTTCTCCACTTCTCCTTTCCCTGTTACAGAGGGTGACAGTAATATCGCTATGGAAATCCACCTTGCAAATCCAAAAGAGAGACTTCTAAAATGTACAATATATCCCATTGAAAGATGCCTACAATTCAATTATTTGTTCCTTTTTTAAATATCTGTATGATCATGATGCACTACATGAGTGTTTGTTTTCATCTGAATCTTCTTAAGGGGATGTTCAGGAACTGCGCCTGTTGTCCAAAGTAGCTACTTTGTTATAAGACTTTCCCAGCCCCTCTCAGATACTCCCCAATATTCCCCACTGGCTTAAAAGTGTTTTCATATTGCTCCATCTAAATTTGTAGTTCCTCAAGTTTAATTACCTCAGAACAATCTGGTCATCAGCAACCCAATAAAATAGGATGGCATTTCCCCCATAAATCTATTCATCAAGATTCACTGAGCCTGGAATGTCCAGGGAAAGCTTTAATAATCAGGGAAGAAATGAGTTGCAGGAACTCAAAGAGAACAGAATAGCCAAGGCAGGAGATTAGGAAGCCAGGAGATGAGTGCACACTGAATTAAACATTCTTAAGCAGACTTACATACATAATGAATTGGTCAATTCTGTCCAGTGTTTCTGAAAGAGATTACCCTTCCAACAAGCCAAATGAGTGTTCAAGGATGGTAGCTCAGATGGATTCCTGAACAAAATAAGTGTTAATCACTTTATCTCCCCCAATCTTTTTTGTGAAGAAGAGCAACTTTTCATTTCCATAAAACCTCAAAATCATTGGCTGGCAGGGGGGTGTGGGGAAGGGCTGTTTAGAGGACACAGACAATGAAGTCACTGAAAAGGGGGATTTCCTGACAATAAAACCCTGATCAGAGCCGGAGAGGGGACATTGTTGTCTTCAGCACTGGCCTTTCCTCTGGGAATTCCAGGCATAGTAGAGAGACAGGGTCATAGAGACAACTGCTTGGGAAGGATCTACCAGGTAGGCTTCACAATTAACTTCTTCGGAGGCACTAGACCAGTATAATACATTTTCTCCGAATTTGTCCTTCTAAACGCACTGCTGCAGGCTTATGGAAGATACCCTAACCATTATTCCCAAACTGTGTAATCAGCTTATGAAATCTTTTAAGTAAAGAACGCCAAATATTAGCATAAAATCTGGCAGACATAGACTGAGATTCTCCTGCATGCCGGACACAGTGCTGAGGACAGAGGACACAGCGGTACACAAAGCAGACATGGCCAGTGGGTCCCTCCCTCCACGTCACAGTTCTAAGAGGCCAAACTGCCTCTTAAATTTCCTTGTGCTCCATACCATACACTGCAGCCATTCTGTGAATATCTGAAGAGTGGATGAATGAATGACTAAAAGCTTTCTGAGCTTGGGATTAATGCAAACCGTGATGTGAGGTTTGAAAAATAGGAATAACTAGCATAGTGTCCTAGAAATAACCAAATACAAGAAGTAGTCAACTTGAGCGTATGCTCACGACGTTAGAAGTAATTGGACAAGAAATCAAAATCCATAGCATCTTGATCTTATTATTTTAATATAATCATTATGCAGAACCAATCACCAGTGGCATTTTAACAATTCATCCTAAATCACTTTGTGACTTAATTCAAGCACCCAGGTACACAGGTGGACTGTAATTGAGCCAATTCCCCAGTCAATAGACAATTATTTCCTCTAATGAACACAGACCTTCTCTTTTCAGTTCACTGTATCACACAGCTATATGAATTCAAAGATGCTTTTATTAACCCAGAGGGCTCCCAAACAGAGCAAGAAGAAAAAACACTGCAGGTGCCAAGGCAAGTGCAGGTTACCTTAGCTAGAATGGGAGCCTTGTTCCCTGCTGGCTTTATACTCCTCAGAATGAGCACGGGACTTCTTGGCTATTCTAGAAAACCCAACGTGATAGAGCTTCCTTTCAGCTCCTTTAAGTCCTAGTGAAGTAGCTTCCCTATATTTAGATAAATCGCCTTTGTAACAAAGCAATAACTTAGGTTACGATTTCTAGGTTACTCCTTCTCAAGGTTATACTTTTCAGCTTATACTTTCGAAAGGACAAAACCAGAAAGTTTTCCAAAATATTCCTCTAGCCACGGCAATGCCAAGAGACATTTTGGTTGTTACAGCAGGGAATGCTACTGGCATCTCATGGGATGCTGCCGACCACCCTATACACACAGGTCAATCTCCAACAACAAAGAAGTATCTGGCCCAAATTACTAATAGCAATGCAACTGAAAAATCCTGCTCAAGTTATACATTAACTGAGAAGTGCATCTACATATATGCAAGAAGAAAGTCCTCTCAATAGTTCTGGTAACATGCTGTATTTCTCCCAGTCTCTTCAGCAAAAAATCCATATATTAAGGTACTGATCTTAGGATGATAATAACATCTTAAGATAATAATGTAATAAGCTGACATCAATTAAGTGCTTCAAATATGGAGTGTTATAGTTAATATTTACAACAAACCATTTTGTAAATACTACTGTTGCTCCCTAGAAGGTACATTTACTTAGTACACTCAGTGGAGAAAATGTGTCTAAAACTCCCTAGGAATTAGTGTTATGGGGCAAGACTTGCACAGTTCAGCCCACCACTGTTTCCAACCAGCACCAAAGCAAACTCTTTCAAAACACTAACTCTGAGAGACTCAGGAATGTGCTAGTGATCACAGAGCCAGCAAGTAGTAGAACCCTAGTTTCAGCCGGGCAACTTGCCTGGTTCACTGGCCTCTGTCTCACACCCTGCTAGCCTGCCAACTGCTAATATCTGGAGTCATGGAAGTCCATTAGACCTTAGATAAGCAGAACCAACAACAACCTAAAAAGGAATGTTAGGCTGCTTTCCAAAGTTACCAAAGTCAAGTTTTCCAATTTTATGAAAGCTGATTAAACAACACAGTGACCCCAAGACAATGGCAAAGTGCATTTGCATTGCTATGAATCACTTGAAAAGCAATCTAAGAGAGTGGCTAGTTTTATAAGAGGTAAATTACTTTTCTTAATTTGAACAGGGCTCATGTGGCACCAGGCACCAAACAAGCCTCCCAAGCCAGGATGGTGGTGGCACTTTCTCCAAGGACAAATGGCCTGCATGAGTCAAGGAATCCTTTCCTTCCTCTAAGGCACCAACTCATGGACCATAGGATGCATGTACGGACCCAGTTAACAGCATTAGCACGGTGTCCAAGTAACATTTGAGGAGATGCTGGTCACATCGTGAGGTGAATTTTCAGGAATTAATACTTTATGAATGGTGAGAGTTCAAACATGAAAACTCGGGAGGTACACTAATTTCTCTATTTTTAATCACTTTAACAGATTCTATAATTCTGGAGAAAAAATATAAAACACAACTTTCTAGGAAGTACTATAAATGGAGAACTGCATCAACCTTATAAAAAGTCCAAAAGAGGAAGTGATAAGAGTTTGTTTTCTAATTTTACAATATTGACACACAGACTAAGTTGTTTTTCTTTTTTTTTTTTAAATGTGGTAACTTCCCTTTCAGAAAAATGTATCCTTGACATTATACAAATACTCATTGTACTCCAAAGTACTTTATGTACTCGTTCATACCCAATTTTTTCTCTTAAGAAGGAATTGAAGTGACTTTTAAAAGTATATCTGATTTTTAAAGAGGGGTACTAGTTATAGGAATTAAGGCAAGGAAAGGGTAAAATTAAGAAAACTATAAAATCTAGGTGACCAGTGCACAAGAATACATATCCTACAGTTCTGGACAGCTATGAAATGAGCTTCATATTTGACTCCACTTCTTGGCAGGCAGTGTAAGGAAAGAAATGAGAATAACACGATTAATAATACTCACAAGATAAACTAAGGGGATTCATTGCAAATCTTCCTGTTAAAGTCTTCTAAGAAGTTTCTCTGGCTAACATAAAGAATATTCTGAGAAGTAATGGACAACATTCTAAACAGAATGGGGGGAAGGATGTTTACGAAATTGTTCTTCATGACTCCCCTCCACGCAAAACGAGCCCTCCTCAGCGTGCAGGTCAATAAAAGGCAACTGCGCAGTGAGGTGCGCGGCATGTCATCATGAGTACCCAGCTCCCACGGCCTGGCAGCAGCTTTTTGTTAAACTGTGTCATACGTGAGAAAGAATGCATCACAGGTTCAGGCCATTCTCTGTAAATACATTATTTCTTACACCAGACCTTCTACGTGTGGCTAGGCAGTGGAGTCTTCAAGATCACACTTCTTGATAAGAAGCTGAAGGATGAAAATTCTTGTCAACAGTGACATCAGATGACAAACTTCATCATCAGAAAACAATTCTCCAGAAAGCTGAATTCTAATGTGACTTTGTGCTACAGTGGGGAATTCTGGATAACAACCATAGTCATGCGGTGAGGTTGACTGCCCTGATAAACTTAAGGTAGAACTGACCTCATTTTTAAAATACAGCCCTTTGTTTTTCTCCTTACACTGTAGTACTACATGTTGGGACATTTTCTCTCCCTCAGGCAAGGATTTTCTAGTGCCTTCTCATCTACACTATGCTTCTTGTCTCATGATATCACTCTTCTTACTACCCCAACAGAATCCCTTTCATTTGACCTGGTTTTTCCTTTCCTTAAGTTCTGCTTGGACTTCCAAAAAGACCCATCCTTTTTCACATGCAGGCTGGAGAAACACCTGCCATCTTGCACCTGTTTGAAGCTATAGCTTCTATACTATGAAGTATCTATACTTCAAGCGTCTATACTATGAAGAGAAGCTCAGGTGACCAAAGCTACATAGTCATAATTCTTTTTTTTTTTTTTGGCAGAACCAGGGATTGAACTCAGGCCCTTGCACTTGCCAAGGAAGCACTTAATCCACTGAGCCATCTCCCCAGCCCCAGTCTTAATTCTAGTACCTTCTAGGAATCTAAAGCTGATACAATCAATGAAAAGGGAACACTCCATACTGTATGATTTATCCCACTGCCATTAGAAACATCATATTCAAAAAGTTATTACTGCAGGCACAGCAAAGATGCCCTCATCAACTTCTTCACTATGATCATTTGAGCTTGGAGATAAAGAAAATAGCTACTTTAATAATTTCTACAAAAATCAATATATCTGAGCATGGTGCAAAACATATAACAGCAAGCTCGGTTGCCTGTTTTTATATTTTTTGCACCTTGTTTAGGTATATTATTTTTTGTAGAAATTATGCTTGTGGTGCCAATCCGTAATCTGAACTGGCCTTAGCCATGACCCTGAGAAGAACTCTGTCATGTAAGGAAACTCACTAGCTATTTGCTAAGGAATTTAGGTTTTGAATTAATATGGTAAGTTTGATTGTAGATACAAAGGATCTTCAGTGTCAAGTTGAAGACATAGCAATTTATGCTGTGTGCCAGTTTTCATTATCTATTAGGCATACTGGATTAATGTAATTGATATGTGAATAAACTTTAAAAAATTAATAGTCCTGCATTTATTGCATGGGTAATTTTATACATTACAAGTAATACAAGGCTGCTACATGCACTAAGCATGTAAATTAAAAAAGCACATTTATGTAAAAAAAATACATAAATAATACCAGTGGTGGACAGATTTGGAGAAAACACAAGTGGCAAATTTGAGAAACCTTGCTGTAAACAAAGATGAGCCATTGGAACAGGTTGTAGGAGAAGCTGATAGCTTAGCAGGATGTCATTATGAAGTTTAACCAAAAGTGGAGAATAAATCCAACAGGAGATCAGCAAAACTTAAAACAGAAAGAGGCAATAAGGAATCTGTGGCTGTAGACCACAGGCCTGGACTAGAATACCGACAGCAATAAGACAAAGACAATAGAGAGAAGACAGAAGAGAATGAGACTACTGGAAGGAAAAATGGAGAAGATGTGAAGATTCACTGCATCTGGGATATGAAAGAAGCTCAACAATCAAAATTAGTTTTGGTTCTACATCTGGAAATGATGGCGGCACTGAGAAATAAAGGGAAGAACAGAAAGGGAGTTTTCAGGTGAGGGGCATGTCTTGACAGTTGGCTTATGTTGGATTTGAACTACTGATAGAAGTGACAAGGTGTAGAAAACTACTGCACAGGAGACTAGAAATGTTGACCAAATTAGAGGTGAAGATTTGAGGCCTTGTGATAGATTGCACAAAGGATCACAAGTCTTCACACCTCCCTGCAGCTATGCCCACTCTTTGTTTCTTCTTCTATCAAAAATAGAATATGGAATATATTTTTTCTCCCCTTGAACCTGTGCTGGCCTGATGATTTGCTTTGGCCAATGACAGGTGGTAAAAGGAACAGTATGACATTACTTGGCTGGGGCTTCACTTTCTCCATTGCTACCACCATGAGAACAAACAAAAGCCAGTATGCTTGAGCTCTGGGGCCTCATGTTAGAGTAATGCAGTCCCCAGCAGACAGGCAACAGGTCTCCAGAAGCAAAGGCTCCTGGCTGTCCTGTAGCTGACTGCACACGCAAAGAATCTAGAATAAAAACGCTGACCACTGAGCCAGCCTAAATTGCTGACTTGTGCCATCCAAATCAAAATAAATGGTTTTATTTTAAAACATGAAGTTGTGAGCTCATTTATGAAGAAGCTACAGATAACAGATACGAACAATACAGGAGAAGGAAGAGCAAAAAGTACAAAACAAGACCACACACAAAGTGAAAAGTGTGCATAAGCAAGAGTATAAGGCCAAGCTCTAGGATGGATACTCCCAATCCCTGGGAGGAGGGAAGGAAAGGCTAGCATCTAGACATAGCATTATATGCATCAAGGACATAAGGATGGGAGGACACAAAGCAAAAACAGTAGGGAACATGAAGGGGATTTTAAAAGTTTTCATTCTGTATGGACTTAAAGTTCAACATATCAATACTTGATGAAAAATACCTGTTCCATATTATGCCTAAGATGTTTGATATGCAGACAGATAGTGAGGTT
>NW_004524749.1:4728971-4741637 GCF_000260255.1 Octodon degus
TGTATCTGTGTATTCAAATGGCTAGGATCGATATACAGTTACATTCTATTAATGAATAGAGGGATTTGTTCTAATGGTGTTTGTAAGTAGGATATCATGTCTGCATCTTGTACAGCAATTAACCACAAGGAAGAATGTATACAATGTGTTAATTATTGAAACTGTCCTACCAGTTTGGTTTGAAACTGTCTCAGTGCTATTTGTTTCTCAATAAATTTACGGGGAAAAAAAGAGTTTTCAGAAAACATCACCCTAGGATTTGGCATAGTGTTTGGCCTAACACAGGAAGTCCATGCTCTTACATGATTCAGTGAAGTTTGACATGGCAAGGAGAACCCCTCCAAGAAGAGAGAAGACAGCTTGGTAATGTAGAGATGCGAAAGCAGATCACACCATGGTAAGGAGAATCTGAGTGAGGACACAGGACCCAAGCTGAGATTACATAACTAAATAATTTTTTTTCAGAGAAGATATTAGAGGGGTCAGTACAGCCCGGCAATAATGCATATGTCGATGGTCCTTACTCTGAAGCTGTACAACGAAGGATGTGGCCCACAAGCAGCCATGCAGCCCTTATCTGGGAAGGTGTTGGGAATTCTCACTCTCAGACCTACTATCTGCATTGGATCCAGGTCCCTAGTGGACTGGTAAGCACACTTAAGTTTGAGAAGCACTTTTCTCTATGATGTACAAAGACAAGGAAGGGAGGTCCCTTTAGTTACACCTGGAGAATGCCATTGTGATCTGGTCTGAGTTTCTTCTCAAACTCAGATAAAATAAAAAACAAAGTCCTGGTTGGGTGCTAACCCACCTTCAGCACCTCCCTCACACTTGTAAATCTCTCCTTTCAACAAACACATGGCAGAGCCTTAGGCAAGCCAGGACCCCAGCGAGACTTCCTAACATGTTTATTCTCTGTGTGTTTATCTTTAGGATTTTCTTCTACACAGAGATGGGATTTTCTATTTGTGGTGTCTTAATTTCCCATGAATATGTTTAAGAAAAAAATGAAAATGCAATTTATTTTGTAATGAGGGTAGATTGAAGAATCAGAAAAAATAGTGACAAATGAGGTAGCACTCTTGAAACTGATGACTAGAAAATCTGTAGTGGGGATCAGGAGACACCCAGGAATATTAGAAAGAAGAAAGGAGCAAGATAAGAAAACAAGAAGAATCTGCAGAACTGAGAACTTGAGCAATCAGGCAAGGAAAGTCAACCCTGCTGAAAGGATTTATTCCAAAGAGAAAAGCTAAAAAGCAGACCTAGACTGGTGAAGATGAGAAAGGAGAGGTCCACAGCAGGTAACATCCAATTCTTCATCAAGTGAAAAGATAATTCTGGTGAAGACAGTGCATGGCTGTTTTACCCCAGACTTAGAGAAAGTCAGAAACACTTGACCTATCCACTGTGCACGAACAAAAAGAGTACACAGCAAAAGGAGCTGAGTCTAGTCCAACAGCATTCTTTGCAAAGAAATGGATATCGTTTCAGTGCTACCCTAAAGTGCAGAAATGAGACTGTGACTGAGGGCTGACATGAAGTGCACAACAAAAGAGCAGTGAACACAGTGGCTTGGGCAGCTCAGACAGGTCTTCTGGGCACAGGTGTCATAAGGACTCAAGCGCTAACCAAAAGGCCAGTGGAGTCAGCGAGGCAAGAGCGTAAGGCACCAGGGCTTCTGCTGAAGACAATTCTCTCCCCAGGTGCACGGTGTAATGAGTCAGCAGTACACTACATGTGCCCCGAAGTTTTCAAGAAATCTCGCTTTAAGAATGATGGTTGCAGATTGACTTGTGGCCAAAACCTTGTCAGGAATAGTTCACACTTGGGAAACAGCACTATGAGCACTCCAGGAGTATTCTGAAGATGAAAGTGAGTCTATGACTGGGTTAAATTAGGACATGCTAGTTTGCAGTTCCTATGAATAAGAACATAAATCACTGAGTATTTAAGAGCACCCGCAATAAAATCCTAAACCTGAATAAAGGACTAGAAAGATATACCAGGATATCTCCTTCACTAAAGAAGGATCCTCCAGGGAGCAAATGAAAGCAAAAACATTGAAATTTGGGAAAAAAAAAATAGATGGCTGAAATTTGCACACAAAATTTCTAGCATGGGGATGGTCAAGAGTTCTGTGGACCTCACCCATCACTACTTTCCTTGCTAGACTACATGTTGTCTATTCCTGTCTACCCACTCCCTCCTCCACAGTAACGGCGCATTTGGCTAGGTACATCCCAGGGCAATACAGACTGCATGTTCTATGTACCTGGCAGTCATAGGTACAATCATGTGACTCAATCTGGCCAGTGAGATGTAAGCAAAACACCATATGCCATTTTCTGAAACCTTCCCTTTGTCTTTGGCCAACTCCCTCCTACTGGTCGGACTACATGACATGGAGCACTGGACATCTAGAGGCAGCTTAGCTCTCCCATATTTATGCAACCCCTATACCATCCATAGACTACTTTCCCTCTAGACATACTCAGAGAAAAGAGAAGTGAACATCGACTTTATTGAAGCCACTGCTACTCAAGACTTTCATGTTGTTGCTGCTGTTGTGTTCAGCTGCATGGAAGCTGAATTCTAATTTGGTCTTCTTTGTCTTCAATGAGGTCTCTTTCCTTTGACCATTTCTTCACCAATCTGGATGCTTGGATTAAGAGCAGTTGTCTATGCATGTGCAGAGTGGTAGAGTGCATGCGTACGCGCGCGCGTGTGTGTGTGTATGTGTGTGTTATATAAATGGTAATTCAGTTATCTTCTTTTCTTCCCTATTAACTCAAAGAAATGATTACCAAGTCTTCATTTAGGGATTAACTTCCCTTAATCTACAATCTTCAACCCAATACCAACTGATCATTTGATTATCCACTATTCAATAGCAGTCTCTCTTGTTTGCTCTCTCGTTTGCTCCCCACAAACCCTCCCAAACCTTAGTGTCTGAAAATTCTTTCATTAGCTCCCACTTAAGTGTCATCCTCTGTCTACAAACACACACACACACACACACACACACACACACACACATATTTTACTAGTACCTATTAAAGGTTGGATCTTTCATCAAACATTGCAGCGCCTCCATAATTTGGACTCAACCCCTTCCCCAGCAAGAGGACAGAACGTTCCCACAGACACTCCTATGGGAACACCCTGCACAGGCCTCTAGTGGGACTTCTGCCCAAGTGTTATGTTCACATTGCAAATCTTTTCTGGGATTCTTCTCTCTTCCCTAAAATCTAATTTTTTCTACTTCTTCAGTGCAAATTTGACAGCCCACTGGGCTCTATTTCCTGACTGTGCCAATCCCTTCTCATGACTGTCTTTCATAGCGAGTTTGGCACATAGACGACTTTTACCAACATCATCATTTGCCTAAGTCTAAAACACCTCTCTCATATATGCATATTCTCTCTCACCATCAATATACATATACTCACCTGGCCCCTCAATCAACCCTATCAAACTAGAGGTCCCTTGAAGGTAGACTACATCTAATCTCAGTCTCTAAAAAGTTTATTCCTACTACAAACAGTAGGCTTTAAATAAGTACAGTCTGATTCTAGTTTCCAGAAAGAATGTAATAAACACGGATAATACTAATCCTTAGCTTCAAAATCATCAAGCTCCACTTGAGTAAGCAGCTTATGTGGACTTTTTTTTTCTTGCCCTATACCCAATTTCAGTCATGGTGACACTAGCATTTTGCTTCTTTTCTGAGGAGCACAGAGTTCCCTGCTCTGGGTGTGGACTTCAGGTGAGTCATCATCACTGGAGGTGGCTACTTGACCACAGAGGTAATCATGGGACCAAGTCTCTGCAGTGAGATCTGATTTAGATATGCTACCAAAACAAGGAAGCTAGAATTTTCCCTCTTGGGGAGGCTGAGCTGTGAGAAGGTGACCAGGAACTGTGGCTGGCCAGATTTTCACCACTTGTGGTCTGTGTGGCTGATTAAAAAAAAAAAAGAAAGAAAGAAAAGCACAGGTAATAGTCTTCCCAGACCCTTGGGATTCTGAATCCAGCTATCCCCAAGACAAAACTTAGAGTCCCTGTTGTATTCAACTCAGTAGGGTGACATTTCTCACTTGAAACCAAAAGCATTTTTAATGAGCACAATTGTTTTAAGCATGTCTTCATTAAACTTTTTTACTAGATTTTTTTTCCCAGTACTGGTGATTGAACCAAGTGCACTGTACCACTGAACTACATCACTAGTCCTTTTTATTTTTAATTTCAGACCCAGTCTCTCTAAGTTTCCCAGGCTGCCCTCAAATTGTGACCCCCTCTTCTCAGCTTCAGGAGTAGTTGGAATTACAGATGTCGACCACCATATCAGCTTTATTAGACTTTTAAAATAAGTCAGATATTAAGTTTCTCGTTAAAGATACAGATGTCAAAATTTTATGAAAGAGATCAACTGAGTTTTGGTTTTTTGTTTGTTTTGTTTCTTACTGCCCAATATTCCTAGATTTAATTCCTCCTTTGTCTAAGAAAATTAACTTCTGACCAAGCACACCAATTTTGCATAAATTTTCAAGTCAGGGCTTCTACATATACCTATGTAGATCTTTTAAAGAAAGCTGTAGAACTTCTGTTATTCTATAGTATCTCCCTTGCTGATTAAAAATTAGCTGTAGAATTGTGGGAAAGTCCTATAATATAGCATCATTGTTTATAGTATATCAATGTAAAATAAGTTTCATAACTCATTCCCCACCCTTAATATAATTCTTCTATATAAACAATTTAATCTATATTGATAAGGCCACATTGAACTTGCCACAGTTGGAATAGAAGGACCCACCTTGAAGTCTGGCTCCTCTAAAAGAATGAGTCTATATTATTCAAATGTGTATTTAGAAAAAATCTAAATGTGTCTTACTATTGGCCAATTCATTTAATTTATGGGTTATCAGGATACTGAAATTATTCTTCTAAAAAGAAAGCAAAATTAAATTGAGACTAAAGATAGAATGCTAGTCACACAAGAAGGACCCTTTTCCAGTGCTTCATGTGTTTTATACAAACATTTAGAAGAATGTATTTAAGAGAATGTGGTCTGTCTAACAAGAGATCAAAGACATAATAAACCTAGGAAACAGAATAAAATGATGTCCTTTAATGGCAGAAGGTAAAACTTGTCAAAGGCTCACACAGACCTTAAATAAAAACCCTCTACTCATCACATTTTAAAACAGGCTTTCTTTTTTAGGTGACCTGAATCTACATTCGAAACACATTTTAATTGACAAGCATACTTAACAAAAACTCTTTTCCTCTTTATTAACCACACTGAAACAAATTCTCTGAAACACTTAGGGCATCAACAACATCTCACAAAATTTGACTTAAAATTGTGGCTCTTACAACAAATAAAAATAAAATGTTTCATTTATAAATGGCAAATACGGTTTAAAATTATGTCCCTACAAATTCAGCACCATTCCCATTTAATCACTTAAGCATGTCTTCTTCCAAATAGCTATTAAGAGTACAGATCTCTCTCCTCTCTGTTCCTCTTTCTCTCCCCCTCTCTCTCCCCCTCCCTCCCTTCTTCTCTCCCTTCATCTCTCCCTCTCTGCTTTTCTATGCCATTATTTTAATGGCAGAGTCCTATTTCCAAATAATTTTAATTCCATGCATTATTTCTTCAATTATTCCCTTACTAACTGGGGAGTTGAATTAGCAATACTAGCAATCCTCAAGACCAAGGCTATGTCCTGGCATCTCCAGCCTGCTACTCTAGAGGAACACAAGTCAATTTGCATCACATCACAGTACTGCATACAGGAGGACCCTAACGTAGGTTCCCCAGCCCCGGAGTCTCTCCCGAGACTCAGTGTATGTTTCTGTGCACATATTCATCAAAACAACTCAAGTTGTCTTCATCATTCCTTCAAAACTGATCTACTTCCCTTCAAGCTCTTTATCCCAGGTTCAAAGGCCTTGAGTCATCTTTCTCCTCTTCTCCCTTTCCAAGCTAAGCAATGCTCTATCGAGTACCCTCCTTTCTACTATGACCAACTCCTTGTTCACATCTGCCTGGTTTAAGTCCTCACAACTTACCACAATTGTGTAATGGTGTCCTATGTGCTCTCCCTAGATTGCTCACTGGTCAGGTCCTAAAGAATCCAGTTAGAAATCATTTTCCCAAAGGGGAACAACCAAACCACTGGCCCACTCAAAATTCATCCCTAGACTAGGGAGTAGACACTGTTAGTCCTTTCCAACAGTCTTTTTTCTTGCTAACAGAGAACAGGACTAATGATGCCCATGAGCAATGGTCAGCCCCAGGAGACAACACAGGGTGAGTCTGAACTCACCAGAGGCATCTCCTTCTTTGCCAGTGAACCACCTATCATGTATCATGGGCAATGCAACGCTTCTCGGGTCAATAAAACAGAGAAGAGATGAGAAAAAATCTTTTTCTTCTTGATAAGAGATGTGCAGATGGGAAAATGTTTTTTTGTTATCACTACCCACCCCCACCCCCATCATCTCACTCCCATTTTTGTGCACTATCATGAGAGTGTGTGATGTCCAAAGCTATACCAATGTCCAGTTCTCAGTCAACGAGAAAACTGCTCAAACTCCTAGATTTGTGGAATAAAGACACCACCAGGAGTTGTTGAGGATATAATTGAGACATCCAAAAAGCCTGACCTGCCTACCTAAAGACTTCTTTGTAAGCCAGTACATCTTTATAGTTTACATCACTGTGTGTTGGGTTCTCTGTTATTTGCCGTTCACAGCGTTAGAACTAGTAGACTCGCAAATAGCAAATTATATCAAGTATATCTGCAGCCCCACAACTTGGGTGTCACCTAGGATCATCACACCAGACCTACAAATCAGCATCTCCACAAGTCCGAAAGTCTGCATTATAACAAGCTCTCTAGACAATCCTCACGTATAATAAAGATTGAGAACCACTACAGCAGAAACTAATCACATTACTTTTTACCATGTCTATCTCTAAGTGTATCCTACATACCATGAGGTACCCTTGTTGTCGTTTCTCCAGTAATAGCAACATCGTTTCACTAGGTTTCAACACCATGGGTTGCACATTTAATTTTATCTCTTAATCAAATGTTTCAAACTTGAAGTCTTTGAAGACCTGAGAGAAACACAGAGGGCCCTCCTAGGAGAACCGAAGGTAGAGAGGTTGATGGTGCATCTGGGCATGCGTGCCCATGCACAGGGCTCCAACACAATCACCAGGAATGAACAGAGGGTCACTGTCTTCAAATTAGGGTTATTTTTAAAGAAAACCTGCGATCCTGATTTCTAGGCTAAGACTTTTACAATAATATCTTATTTAAAGTTCTGTGCAGATTAAACAAAATAAGGTCTCAAGTGGGTTCAGCTTCCAATTGAATTTGTGCACTAAGGAGATAATTCTTGAAATGTCAACATATACTTTGAACTGTGACCACATACATTCATTGGCTTCACCTACAGTGACTCAAATTAATTTTCTTTGGCTAACTGCACATTTGTCTATGCTGAGCACAGAAGGTTCATCAACATTCCACTGTTTGGAAAAGCCGAATACGGAATTTGTAGACCTCTAGCTAGTGGCAGGAGGATTATTTTATCTGTGAGTCACCTCAGATCATAAACTTTGGTCAAAGTTTCTCAGGAGCCTACAAAAAAGCCACAACTATGAGGGGAGAAAATGATCTATGCAAGCAGCACACACCAAAAACAAGCCCTACAAGATTAATATTAATAAATGCATATTTAAATGCCTACCAAATGTCAACAAAGGTCAACTGTTCAACTCAGATATGTTATCACATCATATTAAATACAGGATATGTAATGTTTGATACATGGGGGGGAGCCCCGATCAAACATGCATGAAACCTACTGAAGTTCTAAGAAGATTCTCAGAATACCCTGAAGCCACCATCCTTTCTTAAGTTTAATCTGCTTTAGAGCTGACACACACTCCTTTCCTTGGGTCAGTTTCACTCACACAACTGGGTACAGAGCTGACCATGGGAGCAGAACTGCCCACATAGTTGAAGCTAACCATAAATAACTTACTAAAAATGACTGGGTTCCCAGAAATCGAACTCAGGATCCTGCACTTGACAAGTAAGGAGCTGTACCACTAAATTATGTCCCCAGCCCTAAAAATTATTTTTGTATCTCATTTGCAAATAAATTTTTCTACAACAAAAGTTGAAGAGAAAGAAACATACAGAAAGCATGCTTGGCAATTCCCTCAAAATTATTGCAATTATTTGTTAATTTACGGCCAATGTTTAAATTCCAGGATATTTCTTTTAAAAATCTAGATTATTGCTCTCTTGAAGAAATAATTGTGTAATGTGGAGACACTGGATCCACATGTTGGTATGGCAACAATCTACTAATGCAACACTACCCCTTTAAGTGGGGCATGTTCTGTACTAGGCCACAAACTACTGTCATGTAGGTGAATTGGTTGTCTCTGTAGACATTTGAATATACGAGCCCTGGTCCAAGTCTTTAGAAAAATCTTATTTCTTACAATATGACTTCTACATGGTACTTAGTAACCCACCATGGAAGAATTTGGAAATTTCTCAATCTGTTTCCAAAATTCAACACCACCACATAGCGGACCCCAGAAATAAAGCAAATAGTCCTCATCCTCGTTGAGAATATCAGTCTGAGGAAAGGTTCCATCAAATCCCTCTCCCTATACATCCTGAATTTGAACCATGGTGCCAAGAAGATAGACAAATAACAAATTACCCTTCGGTTTTTTCTTATCTTTTAAGTTAGCCAAAGTAGAAGCCCAATAAGGTGGACTCAGACATGAGCACAAGCATATCTTAATTATACATAGTAATCATTGAATAACACACTTAATAAACAATTAAAAGTAAGGTCTGGGGCTGGGGGCAGAAAAACACCACAGGAGTAATCTGCGTAAGGGTAAGAAATCAGTATCTCTACTTTAAAAGGAAAAGAAAAAGTGTAAGAGTATGTAGAAAGACCTAATAAAGGTCCAACTTCATTATTAACCTACTGGATGACTTTACCTCATTTCACCCCCATTACGTACATTTTATTCTGGGGTGGCAGACCCCTGGCAACTGTATGGTAATTGGTACTCTATGCATTATTTTCTCACTGTTGAAAAATTTTAACTGAACTCCCAGGAAAGAAAAATTCAAGATATATAGTTGCTGGGTCACCAATTAATTTGTGTCACATAATAAGGACTTTTTAAAAATATACAGATTTCAGTTTAATTTGTTAGCCACATCAGAAAAAGAAACGTTTCAACAGAAGATTTTCCACTTGAAATTAAAATGGAAATTAGGCCTGAGAAAAAAAGAGGTGACTTTAAGCTTATACATCAGTGGCTGGTTCATGAATTATTAACTGATTTTAATGATCCTGGCTATATTTTATTTGAAGTTATTCTCCTACTTGCAATGACTTTTGAACCCTCAAAACTCTTTCATCCATTCTCCACAGACAGTACACTTTCATGAGCTCTGACATTTAAAAAGGATCCATATACTCAGAATGTAAAGATAATACACTCACGTATAATTTATACAAAAGGCTCTGGCCATTTGTTAAAGGGAGAAATGAATGAAACCCTATTATTCACGGTTTGTAAATAAATTTAAAGATAAGCGCTAACTTTTCACTTGCTAAGGCTAGAGAGGAGAGTTCTGTGTTTCTTTTAAAGTTCCCCAGATGGTCATTAAAACAAGAAAGAGCAGCAACATACTTTTTTGAAATCCATCATTTCTTATCCAGAAGGATAAGTGAAGTCACCAAAAGTTAAGTCTTAAAAGATTAATAATTACAGGTGTTTCCAAATGAAATAATGTGTCTTTGTATGCTAGATTTGTTATTCTTATTATAAATCTACAGTGAACAACATACTTCAGACAAACAAGTCAGCTGTGAAACAAAATGCTATAAGCCTTTAATTAGTACTTGCTGTTTTATACTCACAAAGTTAATTCTTCCCCTTCTATGACATTTGGTGTACAAAGAAAAATTACAAGAAATAAAATTGTGGGTTTTTTTTTTCCATTCTTGAAGTTAACAGTAAGAAAATACAGTCTTGTGTTTCAGTATATTGTTTTTTACCTGTAAGCAAGTAAATGGAAACACCCTTTTGAATGAATACAATGTGATCCCTCCCAATGTGGAAGGCTCTAACTTTCAGAAGTTGGTTACCCACAGCATTTAGGATGATCAGACTGATAAATTACCAAGAGAGTAAGTTATTTCGGTCACATAAGTGGATTAAGAAAATATGACACAAGTCGGCTTCCATCCGCACTCCTGAAGTTGAACAAGAATCTCAATAAATAATGACTGTTTTCAAGCTTTATATTCCTTCCCTGAAATAAACGTTCTTTAGTTTAAATTGACCCAAAATAGTCTTTCTTGGAAAATAAAAAGAGACACACAAAACACCCACAATTTCCTCCAGTCCCTTGAAGTACCCTTGGGATCCCAGTGAACAGAGATTTGCCACGCTTTGCAGTGACTGGATTAGTACAATAGGTTTCTATTTTGATGTCATTCGAGTGTTGCTGATCTTAAATCAGAGAAAGAAGTAGTTACATTAGACAAGGTAATGGCTTCCAAAAATAAGAGCATGGACAGTTTATATAAGGCTTGTATACATGGGCTAAGTTGTAAGGAGATAAATAATACCCCACTGGAACAATTAGATGCATTCTCAGAAACACTACATCCTTAATTAGGCTGCCTAAGTCCCTGACTGAACATACATCCGAGACTTTTTAAAGCACTGAATAATCTGCGTAAAACCAAAGTCAGAAAACAGAAACCAATCCTCAACTTGGCTACAGCGATGGGCCTTTCCTTGCCTGTTTTTCAATGCTTAATGTAGTATACTCTTGGAATTCTGAAACTCTGTATGCCCCACCATAATCACCAACGGGTTAAAAACACCGAATAAAGTCCCTTCATTTACCCTTACTGGGAGCCCCGCGTTTCACACATCGGGCTGGCCCAGGATGACACCAGGGCAAAGAGAGAGACCCTAATGGTGTTTCAAAACTTCATCACTAGAGTTGGGAATGAGTATAAACAAATAGGAACAGGAGCCTCCATCAGCCACAGGGCACAGCAAACTGCTTCTCACCAAAGATACAATTCCTCCTCTTCCTGTTATTTATTCATTAGTTTTGTGTAGCACCTTTCTTTCAGCGGGCTCCTGATTTCCTCCTCTGTTATCCCAGCAATCATAAACAAACTACGGTTTGAAAGAACACCGGGGGAGGAGGGAGGAGCAGGGGGAAGGGAAAAGAAAGTCACATTCAAAAGGCACAGGCCGTCCGGAGTGGGCTCTTTTCTCTGAAAATCACCCTCCGGGTGGTGGTGTTGCCAAAGCTCGGCCCTGGGGGGTGCAGGAAGGATAAGAGAGCTGGGGTCCGAGCGTCCCCGGCTTCGACTCCGGCACTGGCTTGCTGCGCTGGAGCCCTTCTGAGGTCCACCTTCGGCCACCTGAAACACTTGGTCTGGGAAGTTGATGTAAGGGAAGCGCAGGAGGTGTGGTGACCTCAGGGCGTAGTGCAGCGCGGAGGTCTGCAACTCTGATATCCCCGAAATGCAAAACTTAACTGCCTTTTTTTTTTTTTTTTTTTAAATGAGAAGCTACCCCTTGCCCTAAATCGGGAGGGACAGGGACCATCGTGCCGAGGTCCAAAACGCTCCAGAGAAAGGCAAGCAAAAGGCCAACTGCGGGGTTTCCACTACCTCAGGCCCTCCCTGCCCCTGCCCCGAGTCCAGGGCACATCAAAAGTTTGTTCCTTCCCTTTCCCGGGGGCCAGCTCCAGAATGGATGGGGGAGGTGAGATGGACGGGGGTTGTGGACCGAAACCATCGGACCAAGAGATGAGGGACCCCAGCGCTATCCCCTCCCCACACACTCAGGGGGCTGCGACTGTGTTTACTAATAAAAGCAACAAAGAATCACAAGCAAGTCCCGTCTTTCAGTCCTCAGGCGGCTCTTAGCTTGGGGCAGCGGATCTTCTAGGGGGGAGGTGAGCCGACACGCAGAGAAGAGCGCTGGCCAAGGGACAAAAAAAGGGTCGGAAGGGGGCAAAAAGGGAAGAGGGGGGAGAGTTGGCCAGAGCTGGAGGCGCAACCAGAAAGCAAAGGATATGGGAGCAAAGAGGGTAGAGAAAAGTAAGCAGGAGGTGAGCGGGAGCTGGGGGCGCGCCCGGTGGGAAGGTGGCCCCCGTCCCCCACCCGGCCCGGCCCGGCCCGGCCCGGTCACCTTGTAGCCGTAGTACCCCAAGCACTGCGCGAAGTCCAGGCCGGCGGGGTCCCCGGCCGCCGCGGGGTAAAACCTCACATCCATGCCGGAGCCGGGCCCGGGGCCGGGGGCCGGGGCTGGGGCTCGTCGGGGCTGGTGGCCGCCTCCTCACAGTCGCAAGATCCACCGTCGGGGGCGTCCGACCGGGGGCGCCCTTCACCGGCGCACGGGACTCAGCACTGGAGGGGCGTCGCTCCCCGAGCGCTCGGAACCCGGGAGCCGCCGCTCCGGCACACAAAGGCGCGGCCACGCGAGCCGCGAGAGAGCAGGAGGCGGCCCGGGGGACGCGCCCCACCGGGGCACCGAAGCAGCCTGCGCGCGGACCGGGCGCG
>NW_004524749.1:4741997-4743148 GCF_000260255.1 Octodon degus
GGCTCTCCAAGTGCCCGCGCAGCCCTCGCCGGGCCCGGCCCAGCTCCGCGGCCGCCCGTTTTCTTCCCACCTCACCCCCCCTTCCCTCTCTGGTCCTCTTTGTCCCCACCGCCTCGCAGCGCTTCTCGCTCCCCTCCTTTTCTCTACTCCCCGGCCAGCCCTGCGCCCCCAGCGTCCCACTTGCCTCCTTCCCGATCCCGCTTCCCCGGGCCAGCATCCCGCTCCGTCTGCTCCTGGCCCGCCCCTCCTCCCTCGCTGCCCGCTCGCCCCATTCCTCCAGACCCCGGGCCCCTCTCCTTCCTTGTCTTTCCCCCAACATCCCCTTCATGGACACACCTAGCCCAGCAGCGGGCCTGCATAAGTGTCTCCCGGTAGCGGGCCCCTGGACCCCGTGTACACCTGTGGTGATTCCCAGACGGGGTACTGGGGCCTGACCTTTCACAGGTAGGAAGACTTGGAGTCTCCCGGGTTAAGCCTCGCGTAGATTCTCTTCGTATTTTCTTTGCTCTTGTTTGTATTCGAAAGCCGTTTGAGTAACTGGATCTAGGGAGATCATTCACTGCTCTGCACGAGAAAATGTCCCTATTTTCCTAAAAGGTTCTAGGTGATTAACTTCCCCGCACTGCACTCACCTACCTCCTCTTTATTTCTTTTTTCTTTAAGCTACATCTTTTTCCCCCTTGACTTTATTGCTTTGAGTTAATTTGAAAGTTTGGCCTTCAGCCTTGGCGGAAGCAAACGTTAGAGAAGCTGCCAGAGCGGCTCCCCTTCCTCAAGCCGGTGATCTGTGAGTTAGTAGGGAGAAATTTTGAAATATTTTGTCTGACGCTAGCAAACAGTGTAGTCCCTGGATTGATCACACTTCGCTAGCCCGGGACCTAAACTTTTTTCAGACAAGCATTACACGGTTTTCTTTTCATTTCTTCCGTTTTTCAAAGTAGACACTCAGGCTCGTAACACCTGTGTGTGTGCCTTCACTCAATACGATCTTTCTGGAACCAAGCTGGAAAAATAAACTTCAACTAGGTGAAACGTGTGTGTGTGTGTGTGTGTGTGTGTGTGTGTGTGTTTGCTCTTCTGTTAGCACAAATGTGGATCAGGAGAGAGAGAGAGAGAGAGAGAGAGAGAGAGAGAGAGAGAGAGAGAGAGAG
>NW_004524749.1:4743248-4754106 GCF_000260255.1 Octodon degus
TTCTGGAACCAAGCTGGAAAAATAAACTTCAACTAGGTGAAACGTGTGTGTGTGTGTGTGTGTGTGTGTGTGTGTGTGTTTGCTCTTCTGTTAGCTCTAATTTTGTGTGTGAGAGAGAGAGAGAGAGAGAGAGAGAGAGAGAGAGAGAGAGAGAGAGAGAGGCGTGCATTCAGGAAAAGCATAACTGCTCACATTGTCCCCGGATTGACTGTGATCTTCCCCCACCCCAACCCCACTCCCGAAAAAGCTTTGGTCGCCTCTCGAGTCTCCAATTTAACGTTGACAACCCAGCGGCGCTCCCTAATGGCCCAGCGGGTTGCACAAATTGGCAGTGCGCTGAGATATTATCAGGACAACACCCCATTGAGTAAGTTCTTGAAACACAGAAGTGGAGGCCCTTTCTCTGGGCCACTGGGCGCCTGTGCCCTTTCCACCAATCAGAGCTGGAGGTTGCAGTGGCCACCTGTTGTCGGGAAAGAGAACATCATTTAAGTTCCACTATGAGTATTTAACAATGCTGTATAGTGCAGGGTCTGGCCACAAGAGAGGAGCAGCCTGGGGAGCCTGAAGAAGATTTTTCACCCCAAATAGCTCTTAAGAGGATCCCACATAGCTGGGAAACTGAATCTGTCTTTACACACTCATTCCTCAGCTTCTGCTCCTTCTATTGTACATCTGGAGCAATCTGAACGTGACTACAAAGGGTAGAGTAAAGTAAAATCAAAGTTACAGAGCTAGAGTAAACCTAAAGTTGTAATCAGACCTCCAGGATAAGGTATACAAATACTCTTCACAGTGCAAACCTCTCTAGCTGCCTGGCCAGGAATTGCAGGTCTGCTGAAGAGTTGCATTAAGCATTGCACGACTGAAATGAAAACTTGCTCCCAAGAGGCTCTCAGAAGTTAGGAGCATCCAGGCACATCTGGACTACCTCTTGCCCACTCTTTCAGATGTATTTCCTTTAAAGTCCCTTCCCTGATGGGGAGCAAATACCTTGGGGGGGGGGAGAATCATTGGTCTTCATTTTATTATTATAACTTAGGATGTCAGGTGAGCAACAGTCGAGAGTATAGGTTTTCATTAGAGAAGGGAGGAAAGGAAATTGGATGAGATTTAAGATGTGTGTCTTGAGGCCTTTAGAATGAGAAAAATCAGAAGTCCTTTGGGAAAGCACCCCACTTGATGGTGTTACCCAATCCCCACACGTTCAGCAGACATTACTATGTGCTCATCATGTGCCAGACCCTGTTTTAGGAGCCTGTGAATGAGGAAGAAAATCCCAATCCAACGCAAAGATCCTAAAGGGATTATGAATTGGACTACACATACACACAAACACATGCCCTGTCCTTTCTTGTCACCTGGAGATCATGCCAAGCCACAGTTGCTGCTGCCATGGAGAGAAATGACCTGATAAACAAATTTACATCTACTATAAGCAATGCAAGATTGGGACCTCCAGGGAATTTGCAAAGGGAGGCAACAGGGAGGAGGTGGTACTCACTGCTGATGACTGGAGGATCCCAAGAACCTCACGTCATGCTTGGTATAGTGTGTTTGCAATAAGTAAATACTCTTTTAAGAAAGGGTGTTTAGAAGGACATTGAGAAGGAAAAGAAGAGAGCGAGGAGAAGTAGGAAACAAAAGGAGACTTACTAGTGAAGTACTATATCTGGTAAGGGAGAATTTGAAAAGAGTGTGCCCAGGAAGACCCCCAGTTTAGATCAGAGCAGTCTACTTTAGGGAGGAAGAATAGTCTGCTGCTTCAGTCTCTGTGTGTGCTAAAACTAAAATTATATATTTTTCATTTAGAACTGATCTGATTGAGTTCTCCACTGCATTTGAAATACATCTAACTTTAAGAGTTGGAGTGGATTCTACTCATTCATTAAAAAAATTTAAAACAATGTTCTAAAATATTAAGGTAATTGTAACTGTTGTGCTATTTGTCATCCAAGGGTTTTACCTCTTCCGGCCTATCAGCACTGTTGTTTATGAAATGCCATAGACAAAGACTTCCTTTATACTAAGCCTTGAATTTGAAGAAGCTTCCCTGACAATGTATCTTAAATATGCTTTGAATTTATGCTGAACAGCACTAACTGCTATTAAGAAGGACAGCAGAAAAATCCATTGTACAACCAAAACCTCAACTTCTGAGCAAAAGAAAATTTCTTTAGGATTTTTACATGATTCGGGTCAAAATTGTCACTCATTACTTTGTTTCTAATTAAATAGTTGGTGTTGCTGAAGAACCTCTTCTTAATACACCAACTTCTAAATAATAAAAAGTGGGAAAATACACCAACTTCTAAATAATAAAAATACTACATCTTGATAGAACTCTGAAAACTTTATTTCTGTATTTTATCTTGCTCCATATTAAATAAGAAGGTCCCCATGAGAATTGCCTTAAGCTAAACGTACTGGGTGTTATAAGCAGAAATCTTACTGAGACTCCTACATTCAGGGATCTGTGAAAGTAATTTAACCCCTCTTGTTCTGCTTGCCCAGATGAGATGAGGATGCTATTAAACATTATATATAATCTAAACCTCTTGAGTTTTGGTGATGAAAAGTCTTATCCAAATATTATGATCCTCATTTGCAATGTGTAATGTAGCCAAATTAACAGCAGCTTCAAATGGAAATTAACAAGGCCAAAGCTACTCAGTGTTTTTTTTTTTTTTCTCATCTATTTCCATAGTAACAGCTAGCGTATTATATTGGTAAAACATCTGATAGTTGGTTTTATATCTGAATTTGGCTTCATGTCATAAAGAGTAGCATTCCCATCCAGTCTGTATTCTTAATAAGTGTATATAATTCATCGCTTCAATTTAAGAGAGTTTTGTGTCAGAAAATCAACCCTTCACACCCATAGTCTAGATCACAGATAGAGAGTGTCATGATAATTATTATGAGAGCTATGGTAGATAGCTGCACACATTGTATAGAGAAGGAATTGCGATGTTGGGGCTCTCATTACACACCTCCAGGGCAGTATTCACAGCTAATCACCAACACAGAGTTCCACACAGAAGTTAGAGTGCGGAAAAAAAAAAAATCCCCATGCATAGTTATTTTTAGGTTCAGTTTTTGAAGGACCTAAACTTTTTTGGTCTGGAAATTGGAGCTATTTTAATATTTTTATTTTGCTCAAAAATATGAGCAAATGGGAAAAATCCTTTCCTTCATGATAATAAAGACATATTCAGTTGTGTACATGAGGTTGCTTCTTATATAACTAAAAGCAATTTGGGGCATATTGGTCTCTGTACCACCAAGCACAAGAAAAGTTCTAAAAACCTAATCATCTTCCTCTGGATTATTACTTTTACTAAGAATAGATATACCCATAGGCTCTGACAGATATATAATAATTATAGAAGAGTAACCCCAAAACCCTAGATGTGAAAAAGTACTAAGTATAGTGTGTTCATTCCCAGAAATATGAAGTGCATCAAGCATTTGCTTGTGACCCAACGAAGTCTCCAACAAAGCTACTTTAGAAGCCAGTACACTCAACACAATCAAGAGGTGTGCAATTTTCAGTGTATTTACACCCTATCTTAAAAAAAAATCCTGTATTCATAGAAACCCTAAACTGCTGTCCTGCCTGTACTCTGAAATATATTCTATTTCTTCCAAAGTGAAAGAATGACCTCTTTTGCAGGAACAATTTTCAGAGACAGTGTGTTTATCAAATGGTTTCTCTGCTTTCATAAAAACAATTTATTTTCACTGAACTCTTCAAGATAAGCATCAAAGCCAGGAAGAATGTACAATGAAGTTTATAATTACACTTCAGAAACAAATACTGGGTAGTTTTTATTTTTCTCAAGTGGAAAAGATTTCCCCCCTAAAGAGACAAAGGTAGTGATGGGGGAGGAGGTTTATATGGGAGAGAAAATCAGGAAGCCCAGACGGTTTACAGCAGGAGGAGCCCCGCAGTGCTGCCTACAAAGACCACAGCCTGAACAATGGGAGCCAAAGACCCAGTACTTTCCTAGCAAATGGGTGGGGGTCAGTCCTTGTGTGTGCATGCGTGTGTGTGTATGTGTGTGTGTGTGTGCGCGCGTGTGCACGTGAGTGTTTTACTAAGGCATAGTTACAGGAGCATTAAGGAGAGAAAATCATTAGGTGGATCCACTAAACCCTTCTATGGCTGATCTGTATAGCTTTCTAGGTAGCCTGATACAATTGAAATAAATATCTTTCCTAGTTGAAGCTTCCAGTGGCATCCTTTCTTTGATCAGCATCCATGTTTCTAGTCTGAATTTATACGGCCTGGTATTTTTAATAATCACTAAACAATAAAACTATGAAAAGTAACCTAGAAAAAAATTGAGTCTAATAAAGATTTGGTTTCTTAAGAAATGGGAAACAATTGCATTTGATCGCAGAACTGCCAAGGACTAGCAGAAAAATAATCTCCCCTAATTTACATAGATCTGTGCGTGCCAAACAGATGAGTGTTTGCTTTCCGAGTAATAGTGCAGGTGCACATCCTGCAGTGACTAAATCTCTACCTCATCAAACTGTTTCGCCAGAGTGGGACATGCCGTCTTTTTCTGGAACAGTTTCAAGTTTTCTCCCCACCATTCCAGCCACCTGTTTATGGAGTTCATCCTCCGGAGTCGATGCATGCAATTAGAAACAAGAAAATGAAAATAAATGACCTTGTTTGTTATTTATAACAAAGAAACTCAGCAAAATTAATGCTGTGGAGCTTGACCTCGTGACCCTGGAGAAAGAGCCACCTCATGGCTTTGCAGCCAGCACACAATAGTCTGGCAGCTTCCATTGTCCAGCCTCTGTGACTTTTGGATGGTCATTAAAACCATATATCCAAAATATTAAATGTTTTACAAGTTAGATTAGAGGATTTACACTTTTTAAGAAAGCATGTTCAAAGAAGTGAGGCTAGTGAGCACAAGAGCTTTTATAGAAAACAGGTAAAATCATTTAGCTTTATCTACTCACTGAGTCCTTTGTCAACAGTATGCTGAACAAAAAGGAAAATATTAAAACATTTTTAAAGTGGGACTTGAAATTGAAGAATAGGTAACTATATAATAGAAGTCAAATAGGAAAGTGGTCTGTGCATGTGGTCGAGGACAAACACACGTTTCCTACCTGTGAAGGCTCTCAGTGCACAAGAAAAGCCGGTCCTTTCTGTTACTAAATTTAGTGTGGACACTGCCCCTGGAGTTGTGCAGTGCAATGGTGTGCTGGTTCCTGCTCTCCCCCACTGTCAACCTACACACCCAAGCAGCCCAAGGCAGACCGAAAATGGAGACTACAGTGGAGCTGTGAAGGTTTCTCAAAACTGGAGCTTGGCTGGAACATCTTGAGACGGAAAAGCTAATAAAAAAGGGACACTCTCGGTCACTGTGTGGGAGTCTCAGGCTGGCCTGTTACTATCTGTTGCTTTCTTTGCCTCTATTGTTCCTCTCCCTTATTCACACACAGTTTCATGAGTGTCTTCGATTCTTTTAGGCCTTAAACTGAAGCCCATATCTGATGTTTTCCCTCCCAACTCGCTTGTATGTTGACATATTTGCCTAGAGCTACCATGTCTTTCACTTTTATTTTTCCTCCTGAAAAAAAGAAACATTTCTTTTTAAAAAAAACAATTTTTTTAAAAAACTCTTATTTAAAAAAATTATTTTCAAAAAGTGTTTCTACCATTCATCAAAATGTCCTGTGTATTGTAAAATAAAGCCAGTTTTGTAAGATATGTGAAATGGGTATGCAAACACCACATGTATAACCTTCCTTCCTTACTTTTGTCCTTTCTCTGATCCAATGGCTATTTCACCAACTGCTTCTTCTGGTTGCTTATTGGGGATGCAGTAGTCACAAATTTAGACAGGTCAGTACAGTCCCCAGCTTGGTCTCTCAAGTGCTTACCACAACAAAAGCAACAGCAAAATTAGAGCCATGAAAGACCTAACTTTCTGGTTGAATTCTTTCAAAATGGTTAATTCTCAAGGCCAAAGAAAGGAGATTAAGGATGGTTTTACATTTAACTGGACATCCTTTATTGCCCAGCAAGGGAGGGCTGCTGCAGAGATGCAAGGTCCCTTGGGGAGGAGGCGAGGAGACCAAGAATGTATCAGGCTGGGTTGGGGGTGGGGTTCGTCCAGGTAGCACAGTGTCTTAATGGGTGCTGATTGGGGAAGGTTTGGCATGCATGTGAAAAATAAAAGAGTAACGAAGTAGTTATATTTGTGGTGGGAGTTTGGAGTGGTATCAGCCATGTACTGGATAGATAATACTTCAGCCATCAGTAACCTCTGAAATCTTCGTGGGCTACTGCCACAAAGGATAGTTTCTCCACCACATTCCTGTCCACTACCCATCAGCTGCTGCTCTTTTGCACGTTTTCTTTTCCAGACCAGTACTGAAGCACATGCTTCTGTCTGAGGCATGATAGTCTTTTGGCTGAAGCAGAGCTAGAACAGAGCAGTGCTTGGCTCTCCAAGTCTCTGCTCGTATCACTTGCACTCCTTTTTTCACTGGGTGCAGCAGGTCAGACACAAGATGCAACATCAGCAGGTGAGAGAGTATGTTCCTCCTCAAAGGATAGGTTTGATAGGAAGGGACCTCCGAAAATTCATAGTAATATGCTCAGTGATACGGAAAGAACTTTCCAAAAACTTAACAAAACTCTCAGGAAGTGAAATTGTTTAGCTGGAGTAGTGCATATTGAGGGCAAGAGTATAGTTAGGTAAGACCCTGGGAAGTCGCTGAAGGAACTGGTGGGAAGTGAGACATAACAGACTTTTGAAAGCTTGGCAGCTGAGTCACATTTGATTCAAGAGGCAGCATAAAGGATAGCATAAAAATCATGGCTAGAAATTCTGATCTAAAATTTGCTTTGGCTTCTTTTTCTGGGAAACACCAAATAGTGGATGACACCAGTGCAGCAGGAGGGGCCGGGGCCCCAGGCACCCAGGTATGGGAGGCCGCAGTGGCTTCTGAGGATGCTTCGGCAGTGGCCTTCGAGGTCGTGGGCGCAGCAGAGGCTAAGGCTAGAGCTGAGCCCACTGGGCTCATGGCTAAGGCCAAGGACCGAGTGGATTCCTGTCACCAAGCTAGGTCGGCTGGTCAAAGACATGAAGATCAAGTCCCTGAATGAAATTTATCTTCTTGTCTTACCCATCAAGGATGAATGAAGATCATGCCTATGCAGAAGCAAACTCGTGCTGGCCAGCGGACCAGGTTCAAGGCATTTGTCGCCATTGGGGACTACAATGGTCATGTTGGCCTGGGTGTAAAGTGTTCCAAGGAAGTAGCCACTACCATTTGTGGGGCCATTATCCTGCCAAGCTCTCCATTTTCCCCGAGAGGAAAGGCTACTGGGGAAACAAGATTGGCAAACCCCACACTGTTGCTTGTAAGTTGGCAAACTGTTGTGGCTCTGTGCTGGTGGGTCTGATCCCTGTCCCTAGAAGCACTGCCATTGTCTCAGCCCCTATGCCTAAGAAGCTGCTGCTGATGGCTGGTATTTATGATTATTACACCTCTGCTAGGAGCTGCACGGCTACTTTGGGCAACTTTACTAAGGCCAACTTTGATGCCATCTCCAAGACCTACAGCTATCTGACCCCTGACCTCTGGAAAGAGTCTGTGTTCACCAAGTCTCCCTATCAAGGATTCACCAACCATCCTGTGAAAACCCACACCAGAGTCTCTGTCCAGAGGACTCAAGCTCCAGCAGTAGCTACAACATAAAGGGTTTTTATACAAGAAAAATAAAATGAATTAAGTCTGTCAAAAAAATAAAAATAAATAAAATTTGCTTTGACCCATACACAGGAAATTCATCTAATATTTAATGAGTTAATTCTATGTATCAGGTGTGGTGCTATTATATGTTTACATATATGCATATATATTGAAGTATACATATGTGCATTAAAAATTTGAACTCTCATGACATCTCTCTGAGTAGATGTATTTGGAAGGATAGGACACACAGAGGTTAAATGACTTGCTTAAGGGCACAAATGTAGTATATAGGCAAAGTGATGCAAATTGAGACTTTTTTTCCTATTCTATCACTGCAGGGCAAAGAAATAAAAATGTCATCTTTCTTTAGCAGTGACTTGTTATTTTTTTTATCTTCTTAGGCCCACAGTCTGGATGGATGCAAGCTAATATGCTTTTTCTCCTGAAGCTGAAATTGTCATCAAAATGATTTTTCTATAACCACTCTCTGCACAGTACAACTATGTAAGCGAATAAAGAAGAAACACATTTTATGTAAGGAAAAATCTTGTGGCAGAGACAGTTAATGCTCACCATGTGTTCACGTGCTGCCCACCATATACTTCCCTTTCTTGCTGTTAGAAGAGAGACCATATGACCAGCGCCAGACATTGAGGAGAAGTAACATGCAGACCAAGACAACAAAGAGTCAGTAAGCAGCCCCTGTAAGATGCTTGCCCTCCTATGACATCCTTGGAAGCCAGCTGTCCCAGGTGACATAGGTATAAGACACAATACAGCTATTCCTGCCTTAACATTCTCACAAGCAAAAGCGTATCTTGATGATGTGGCACTAAGAGATACCAGTATCTGTTACAACAGCAGAGTCAGCCTATCCTGACTAATGTAGATCCTTCTGATATCAATTGATAAAGGGATTCAACCATCTTTGTCATAGTCATCATTGCATTCATACTGCTGAATGCAGAGCCTTTCACATAGTTGAAGGAAAATGAATGAATTTTAAATCACGTCCAGTTTCTGTATATTGTATGGTTAAGCCACCTGTGAACTGTTTTTTGAAATCCAATAGCTGGTTGCCTTCCTGAAATATCATCTCATCATGATCATTCCCTCAGATTAAGATTTTACTATATAGTTAATCAACCTCAAACTCCTCCCTTTGACATTCAAGGTCCTCATAACCTTACTAGGTTGCTATGATTTTACCCTTTTATTTTTCCATTCCAATCTCATCTATCATTATCCACTGACATGCGCCTCCTAGTCATGTTTTTCACTGTTCTAGGAGCAAACATTATGTTTTTGAGAAAATTATTTCAAGACTGAGCTTCCCATGAATGGGTTTCACATTCTGTGAAATTATTATCTGTAGTAGTAAGAGAATGAATACAGAATTTTTAAATATTCAGAATCATATAAAATCTATACACATTTTTATTTTTGTATAAGTTACCTGGGTTGACAATTCAGAGGAGCATTATTAACAAAGGTGCCACTATTTCTGTAACACACTTTCCAGAATCTCCTCTGATAATCTTATACATGAAATTGTTGCCCAGTATTTGTAAAAGGAACGAGGAAAACACTAGTAACTTCTTCCAAACTCACTCCTCTTCTTTTTCCTTAATCCTGCCTCCATTTCCTTAGATCCTACTTTTCACCTTGGGCCCAGAGTAGAATGCAAAGGAGGAAAGCTTCTAAGGAGGATTTTCTTGTTTTTAGAAACACTTCAGAAAATGTAATCATTTATTCTCTGGATGCAGTCATGTTTCTAAATGTTTCAGTCATCATGTCAACATGAAAGGATGCAGCCCAGGGTCAGAGATGACACTTTGAGACAAGGACAGTGGGCAGAAACTTGGAAAGAGCAGAGATCCTTGACAGTGTCACCAATCACTAATGATCTAACCCTGGATCTCTTCTTGTCCTGATTTCTACAACTGAGTCAATTTCTGTTACACATGAGGAAGCAATAGAACCCACTTACCGTTGCTGTGTTAGTCTATAAGGTAATCTTCATAAGACACCATAGAACAGGTGACTTTTATAAAAGACATTGCTGTTTTATAATTCTGAGTGCTGAAGCCCAAATCAAGGCGTTGGTGGGCTTGGTCTTCTTTTAGGCCTTTCTTCTTGGATTCCAGATGGCTGTGCTTTTCACCGTATTTTCTTTTTTAAGTCTATCACCATTGTATTACCTTAGAACCATAATATTTTGCCCCTGGCCCCCAAAGAAACATACACATCCCTTTATGCAAAAGGCATTTAGTCTGTCTGCAAGAGTAGCCAAAGTCCTAATAGTTTCAGCATTGCTGAAAAGTTCCAATCCCAAGATGTAAGGCAGACTCTTAGCTGTGAGCCCCTAGCATGAAAAGTTCAACATGCTCAACATTCAATGGCACAAGATAAGCATTTCCATTCCAAAAGTTACAAACAGGAATACAGGACGAAAGCAAGTCTAACATCCAGCAGGGCAAACATTAAGTCCTGTGGTTCCATGTCCAGCACCTGAAGCAGTCTGTGGCACACTGTGAGCGCCAAAGGCTTGAGCAACTCCACCCCATGGTGCCTCCGGCGGCTGTAGCTCCCAGGGCTTCTCTCCTGGGCCCATTTCAGTCCCTCCTTGCAACTTTCTTTGCATGATCCATGTCTGGCTCTTTCAGACTTCTGGAGTCCCCAGTGCAGTTCAGGCTTCTCCCTCACAGCACCACACACTGCCCTCTGTGGGGCATACTGCCTGGCCTCCCATCCCTTCTTTTGAAAATGTGGGTGGAAGCCTTTCTAACCTCAGAACTCTTGTATTCTGTGTGTGCCTAAAACCAGGGCCACAAAGAAGATGCTGAGGTCTGCTGCCACCTGTAGGAGTCGAGTGCCTGGACTGCTGAGTACCCTGAGTCCAACCCTGAGGAACAAATTTTCTAGGCCCCTGCCATTGTGGCACATGGTGTGGCTGCCACCATTCTGGAACATGGTGCTCTGTAGTTTTTTCCTCAAATCAGTTCTTTCACTTTTACGGTTTGGAGGTTGCAAAGGGTGGGGACTTGCTTTTTCTTGTGATGCCCTCAAGCCATCTTCTTTCTTTCTTTCTTTCTTTCTTTCTTTCTTTCTTTCTTTC
>NW_004524749.1:4754206-4761034 GCF_000260255.1 Octodon degus
CAGTACTGGGGATTGAATTTAGGATCCTGCGCTTGCCAGGCAAGCACTTATTCTACTGAGCAATTTCCCCAGCCCAAGCCATCTTCTCTATTTTTTATTTTTTTTGTTCCTTTTCAGCAATTGAGTTTTGTTTTCAGCTCTATCATTGCAGTCTGTAGCTTTATTGCAGCTTCCTTTCTGGCCAGATTCACATTTTATTTTTTCTTATTTTATTTTAGGGAAGGGTCTACAGGGTATTCAAGGTCTCACTACTAGATCAGACTCCAAGTGATCTTCTTGCTTACAGCCTCCCAAGAGCTGAGATTATAGGCACACGCCACCGTGCCCAGTCTCCAATTACCGTGTCAATTAATTAATTTATTTACTTATTTTGTGATACTGGGGATTGAACTCAGGACCAGGCAAGCACTTATTCTACTGAGCCATCTTCCTGGCCCTTCACACCATTAAAAAAATAAATAAATAAACATAAATCTGACTAAAAGCCCCCAATAATAGCCATGCCACTGCTTTAACATTCAACTGTCTTGTCAGGTGTGGTGGCACACACCTTTTATCCCAGAACACGGTAGGCTGAGTCAGGAGGATTGTGGCAAGTTTGAGACAACCTGGGCAACAAAGTGAGCTCAAGACCAGCCTGAACTGTATAGCAAGACCCTGTCTCAAAAAAGACAAAGAAAACAAACAAACAAGAATTAAACTGCCTTGAAATTTCTTCTCATTAGTCTGTTGCTCTTAATCTTAGTCTCACTTAAAATCGCTGGGTATGAACAAAAGGTACACAAACTTTTTGCCAGGCCATAACATACATTGTCTGGAGTCCAACAGCTGATGCAGTCCTTTTCTGACCACCTCCCTTCCCCCCCTTGGTCTTTACCAGCAGGATTTCTATCAGCCTTCTGTTTTGTTGAGCTCTGACAAAACTCTCCCAAACAGAACACCCTCAGGCACTTCAGCTCTGATCTCAGGCAACATCTCTGAACCTTTCCAAATTCTTCCCACAGGCCATTCACAAAGCTGTGTGAACCACATAGTCAGGTACGGTCACAACAATGACCCCACTTCTTGTACCAAATTCTGTCTTGTTTATTTTTTATTCTTTGCTGAGACAAAATTACTCAACACCCAAAATTAAGGAAGGAAAGGCTTATTTATCTCACAGTTCGTGGAGATTTCAGTCATAATCAGCTGGCTCCAAGGCATGGTGGTGTGCTGAGGGGCAACAGTTCAAGGCTATTTTCACTCCAGGCCCCTCATTCTCCAGGGCCTTTTCTCTGTACTGTCTTCCGTGTTTCAGCAGCTAATGCACCTGCTGATCCTTGGAGCAGACAAAGCTGACACTCGGACTTCTACTTCCTGGGTGGGAAGGTGGTCTTAAGGCAGAATGATGATTCTTCATCTCAGGGAAATAAGAAATTGCATTCCACCAGACAGGGTATTTGCATTTCTTTGGGCAAGATTATTTTCACAGGGCCAGGGAGATGGCTCAGTAGAAGTTTGCTTCCCTGGCAAAGGCAAGGATCTGAGTTCAATCCCCAGTTCTGGATGCACTCACTTCAAATAACCAGGTCATGGCTGGGGCCTTGCTCAGTGGCGGGGCACTTGCTTAGCACAAATAAGACCCTGGGTTTAAGCCCCAGGACCAAAAAGGCAGAATGAGGGGGGCACATATCTGGAAGGCCAGGCTTCGGAGGCCGAGGCAGGAAGTCCACAGGGATTCCAGGCAGCTTTGAGAGACCCTGCCTCAAAATCGAGGAGCAGGGGCAGTCGGTTTTCACTGTATTTTCGTAGTCTTTCCAGTGTATACGCATGTGCCTATTGTCTCTTTGTGCGTCTAATATTCTCTTTTTTTAACAATAAAATATATGAAATAAAAAAAGATGGCATGGTGGCATGCACCTGTAATCCCAGCACTTGGGAGGCTGAAAACAGGAGGTTCACTACGAGTCTGATCTACGTAGTGAGACCCTGCAGACCCTGTACTAAGTGCATAGAAAAAAAATGAAATAACAACACTGATAAGACTTGATTAGGGTCTCATTTTAATTTAACCACATCTTCAAGTGGTCTACCAGCAAAAGCAGGCACATTTTGACATAGTGGAGATTAGAGCTTCAGCACATAATTTGGGAGAGAAAACAAAGCTCACAATATTTGCTTAAGCCAAAAGGGGTTTATTTTTAAGCTACAAAGTACAGATTATAAAGTTTCATTTTAAGGGAACTACTGTCTTCATCCTTTGCCCTCTTTCTTGCCTCAAATTTATTTTTGTCAGATTGTATAATGTATTTCGTTTTCTCCTCCTCACAGCTCATCCTTTTTCTTGTACACAGCCCATCATGGAGGCCCTGTGATAGTGGTCTTAGCACTAAGGGGCATGACCTTTGCCTTGGTCACCCTCCAGTGAATGGAATCAGGCTCAGTGCCTCTATGGCAGATTTGAGAAAGAGAGTCTGACTGGTCCAGTCTCCATCCTGTGTTCACTTTTGGTCTTATCTACTAAGTCAGGAGAATCGGTCAGGAAGTACATGGAGCTGGCTCTTATGGTCTGTGTCTAAGTTAGTTTACCAAGAAGATCTGATCAGAAATGAAAACTTGGTAATTTCAGAGGAATAAGGAAATGCAGATAACTATACCATGCCAAGTGGATTGGAAGCAGGTTGAACAATCATACACAAAGGTACTGACCTATTATTAACCACCTGGAGAGAAATCTTGAGTAAAATCTGACTTTGTTCTGCCCTTGATTCCGAATTTTAAAAACTATTTCTGATATAATACTAAATAGAAAATAAAGGAAGTAGCTCTGGATTTTTCATTGACAAAATGATGGGAGCATTAGTTAGTATAGATTCAAACTCAGTCATCTTAGAGGGCTAGAAATCTAGGTAGAATCAAGAAAAATTTAAAAATTAGCTTAGGGGGCCAGGGAGATAGCTCAGTAGAATAAACACTTGCCTGGCAAGTGCGAGGACCTGAGTCCAATCCCCTGTTCCCCAAAAATCAAAAAATAAATAAACATAAAAAATTAGCTCAGAAAAACATTAACTTACAAATTTTGATTTCAATATTCACTGTGAGACAATTAAATGGGGTTTTTAAAGTAAGCCCTTATATAAATTACAACACTTTCTGAATGTGTGTCTATCTTACCAAGAAGACAGTCTATGTGTTAAAGTTAGCTTGACTACGTAAATTTCTTCTTAAAGTAAGAAGATTCCTATAGTTTTTACTTCTCTTTTATTGCAATACAAATAGGCAACAGCAAGACCCAGTAAATAATTTGGGTCCCTACAGGTAACTTACCAACCTGGAAACCCCTGAAAAAGATCCACCCATACTATATGTTGTTATAAATTATAGCATGAGTTTACCGCGACACCATGGTTCACCCTATACGGCTGGATATTCTGTGAGCTTAGCTTTCTCCAAACAAGAAAGCAGATGAAGGGAAGATCACTTTCTGCTTTGCTATAATATTTGTATTTCTTCAATTTACTGAATGGGCCCTATTATTTTCAGCTACGCTGTTCAGTAGATCTTTATTGAAAACTGAAGCTCAAATATTACAAAATCATAGGTAGTGTAGAGAATGAAATACTTCAATATGAGATAATAAGTAACAAGTGTAAATGTTTAGGTGATTTCTTTATTTATTCAGTATTTATGCAATACCAGAGATTAAACCCAAGGATTATCAAGCTACCCTTTACCCCCTTTATTTTATTTTATTTTTTTATTTGAGACAAGGTCTCACCAAGTTGCCCAGGCTAGCTTCAAACTTGAAATCATCATGCCATAACTTCCTGGATAGCTGAGATTCTAGACATGCACCATCAGTGAGGTGACTACCTTCTCAGGGTATGTCTCAGTGCCTATTTATAACAAATTATCAGTATTTTTATTTTAATACAGTTATGGCTACACTAGATATATTATTTTAATGAATGAATTAGTTAACTTATATCTTGTGATGCTGAGGATCCCATCCAGGGCCTTGTGCGTGTTAGACAAGCATCTACCACTGAACCACGAGCCCAGCCCTACATATTCTCTTACGACTTACTTTTCCTATGTACCAATGGATCCCTCAGCCTATGATGATAGACTTGTTTGTTGTAGATCAAACTAGGGAGTGGAAAAAATATTGAAAACCAAGACAAGATATTTGGTTGTTTTAGTTTAAAAGTATAAGAGAGCTACTAAGCCAGCAAGACCTTGAGGATCTAAGGCCCCTGAGCAAAAGCAAGTGCAGAGGAGTAGGCTTAACATTCTGTCTTCTTTTCTCCTGAAGTCCTTTATCTGATTCACAAGGAGTTGTCAAGAGCAACGAGCTATGCCTCTGGCTGTCTTACCATACTAACGTAGGCTACTTACCATACATTGGGAAGACAGAAGCTACTGTAGTTTGAAAATGTCCCCTCAAATCATGTGTTGCAAATTTAAATCCCAATGCACCAGTGTTGGTACACAGGGTCTACTAATAAGTCATCATCTGTCCCTAAGAGAGGATTAACATTGCTATCAGCAGAATGGGTTTGTCACTGCACGAGTGGGTGTTAGCTTTTTCTTGCTGTCTTGTCCTTCTGCCTTCCAGCAAAGAGGACCCAGCACAAAGATCCTCACCAGCTGTTAGCCTCTTGGTGTTGGACTTGCCACTCTCCAGGCCCAGAGAAAAAAATTTCTACTCTTTATAAATTATCCAGTTTGTAGTATTCCATTGTAAAAACACAAAACAGAATAAATTGGAACCCAATAAGGAAAAAGAGCCATGACAAGCATACCAAATTTTCACCTGAGAGCTATAAAGGGATTTGTCCAAGAATTAGAAGTAATCCAGCAGTAGACTAGCTCTCACGTTATGATTTAGTTGTAAAATGCTCCACAAAGGCCTCATGTATTCATAGGAGAAGCTTTTGTTAGGGGCTTGGATCACAGGGACACTGTATTTACCAGTGGATTGAACCATTGATAGGCTCATAGCTGAATGTGCTCTTAGGACATAGAGCCTGATGACAGGAATTAGGTTTCCGGTGAGCCAGAAGCGTAAATTCTTGGGCCCCTTTCTTGCACTCTGCTTCCTGGCTGCCATGAGTGAAGAGGCTTTCTCCTGCCATACCCTTCTACAATGCCATTTCTTCCCTAGGGCCAGTTAGCCATGAACTAAACCCTCTGAAGCTAGCATTGTCTCTTAAGTTGTTGATATCCACTATTTTGTCTCAGCAAAAGGAAAGCTAACACATTTCACAAAATGAATGCATGTTATGTTTATACCATCAGAAAATGAGTGCAAGCTAAATTGTGCCATCATAAATTGAGGGCTGACTGTGCCTAGCACAAGGGCTTTGTACATGAACTTTGTACATGAGAGCCCTCATTAAATATTTGCTGAGATAAACAAATTAATCCAAAATAGCAATTCTAATGTATTTACAGTTTAATCCTAATTCATTTATGTCCTATTTAACTGAGACTTCTGAAGACCCTACCATAAACCAAAGCACCAGAAATGATTTAATGCTCACAGACATTAAATTACACAAAGAATAATTCTCTTTTCTATTTACTTTTAGTTGTTTTGATTATATCATAGAGGAAGTCTTAGCTTTGTGCTAACATTTCTTTCACAGTATGTTAACATCATTTGATTTTTCCTTTCAGTAAAAATTAACAGGCCTCAAAGTTGAACCAAGAGTATCTTGGAATTGCTACTCTGAAATTATTAGAGAAAAGGCCGTCCATTCCTTTAGAAGTCTGGTATAAACTATAGACCCTGTATCAAAATAATATTTGTAAATACATACAATAAAATGCCTACTATTACAAAGGAAAGAAAAATGATGAACTAGAGTTCCATTTACTTTTCTTTGGCACTAAGTTTATATTTCTTTGTACAGTTACTTTGTATTTATGGAAAGTGATGTTGGTTTCCATTTACACATACGACATACAATTTGAATTTTTAGTAGATGTATTTAAAGGGAAGAGATAAATTAAAGAAATATACTACTTAAGAGTAGCTGTAACAAAAACTGTGAAAGTAGCATGCTGTGACTGAGTACAGAACGTGGACTTAACCCAGGGAGGTGACTTTAGAGGTGGCAACTTCTAGCAAGTGTCCTACATGCTGGTCACTGTCCTAGGACATCGTACAGTGAGCCTCATTTGCCCATCAGTCAATATTCATTTCTGGAGGAGCCCAGCAGGCACAGAAACTCAGTTGTGGGCATAAGACACTGAATAAAACAATTTATTCTCAAATTGTTTATATTCTAATGGGAGAAAATAGACAGTTCTCAGTTGTTTTTCTCTTGTTGCTGGGACAAATACTTGACATGCAAAATGAAAGAAAGGAAGAAAAGCTTTATTTAGCTCACAGTTACTGGAGGTTTCAGTCCATACTCAGCTGGCTCCAAGGCAGAGCAACACACGGCAGAAGGCAACCTTCTATGGAGGTGGCAAGCAGCAAGAGGGCACCATGGAGAAGTAGCAGCAACAATGGCAACAGAGAGGAAGTCTGTCTCTCTTAAATTGCATTCAGGCTCTCTGCCCCAGGCTGGGGGCAGTACACACACCTATAATCCCAGCAGCACTAAAACCCATAATCCCAGCAGTATTAAAACCTGTAAACCCAGCCTTGGATCACCCATAATCCCAGCGGATTATGAGTTAATTACAAACTCTAGAAGTCCCCATCTCATGACTGCATGAGGCTTTGGAGACAAGTAGACACAAACCATAACATTCCGCCCCTGGACCCCCAAAGACTCATGAATATTCCTTTATGCAAAAGACATTTTAGCCAGGGAGATGGCTCAGTGGACTAAG
>NW_004524749.1:4761134-4809254 GCF_000260255.1 Octodon degus
AAGAAGAAAAGACATTTTAGTCCATCTCTAAGAGTTGCCAAAGTCTCAACAGTTTCAGCACTGCTGAAAAATCCAAGTCCCAAGTCTCCTCCAAAATCTAAGGCAAACTTTTAGTTGTGAGCTCTTTTGTAAAACAAAAAAGTTCAACACTTCCAACATTCAGTGGCACAAGAAAAACATTACCATTCCAAAAGGTACACACAGCAGGATACCAAGCATTGGGACCAACATAAATCCAAAATCCAGCAGAGCAAATGTTAAATCTTGTAGGTCCTTGTGGAACATCCAAATAAATCTGTGGCAAATTGTGAGCTCCAGGAGGCTCTGCCCCTGTGGCACTCTTGGTGGTAGCTCCCATGGCTTCTCTCTTATACCAGCTTTGCTTCCTCTTTGCAGTTTCCCTTAGATGATGCATGTTCCTGACTTTCCCAAACTTCTGGGATTTCCACTGAACAGGCTTCTCAGTTATAGCCTTACACACTACCCTCTCAGGGGCACACCGCCTGGCCTCCCAGGCCTTCTTCTGAAATCGAGGTGAAAGCCATCTTAACCTCAGAACTCCTGCATTCCGCATGTGCCTAAAACCAGCGCCACCTGGATGACGTCAAGGTCTCCTGCCAGCATAAGCAATAGTCAGACTTTCCTCTCTCTTGGCTGTAAGGGTTGAGTGCCTGGATTGCTGAGCACTCTGACCTGATTCTGAGGAACAAATTTTCTATGCTGGTGCCTTTCTGAAACCTGATATGACCACTGCTGCCATTCTGGAGCAGGGGCTCTGTGGCTTTTTTCTCAAGGCAAAGTCCTTGACTTTTGCAGTTCTGAGACTGCAAAGAGTGGAGACCTGCAGCCTCCTGTGATGCCCTCAGGCCATTCCTTCCATTCTCTGGTTCCTTCTTGCCTATGGAGATCCTCTCAGCTCTGTCTTTGCATTCTACAGCTTTCCTGGTGCTTCCTTTCTGGCCAAACTCATAACATTTTAAATCATCCTGTTTGGCTCTTCACTCTTGATTCTCAACAGAAATCTGGCTAAAAGCCCCCAATAACAGCTATGCTACCACCCCAACTTTTGGCTGCTTTGAAATATCTTTTGAAAGATTAATCAGTCCGCTATGCTTAATCTCAGCTTCAGGCAAAGTCTCTGGACATGAGCAAAATTCAGACAAGTCTTTTGGCCAAGCCGTAGCACAAATCATCTGGAGTCCAGCAACCAATGCAGTCCTTTTTCCCAGTAGAAACCTCCCCAGCCTGGTCTTCACAGACAGGCTTTCTTTTTTTAATTGTCATTTATTTATTTATTTATTTTCCATATTTTTATTGAGAAACAAATAATAATGAGACAGTTTCAAACCAAATTGGTAGGACAGTTTCAATAATTAACACATTGCATACATTCTTCCTAGTGGTTAATTGCTGTATAAGATGCAGGCATGATAGCCTATTTACAAACACCATTAGAACAAATCCCTCTATTCATTAAGAGAATGTAACTATATATCTATTCTAACCATTTTGAATACACAGATACAAAATGGACATTCATCTGTATCCCCTTTTCTTGTTTAGTTCCGTTATTTGAATATTATAGATGTGTTAAGTGGATGCCACTTGAAGATATACTCATAAGTGAAATAAACCAGACACACATGTGTAAATATCGTATAGTTTCCCTAGTATAAGAACTCAAAAGAAGAAATACAAATAGAAAGGTATAATACAAGTAAAAGGAAAGCACGATCTCGAGGACTAACTAATTAAGAGAGGGAAAGGAGAAGAGCTAGGAAACATGACAGTGATAAGCCATACAGTTGTATGTAGAAGATGGGCAAGCCAATGATCCTGAGAATCTCCAGAAGATTTTTGAATCTAACAGTTAATTGGAAAGATTCTCACCCTAACAGACAGGCTTTCTATCAGCCTTCTGGTCTTCCACATGGTCAAGTTTAGCCACAGCAATGAGCCACTTCTCTGGTACCAAATTCAGACAGATTCAGTCAAGCCAGAGGAGAGTAACTGAGACAGACAGCATGTAGGCAAGATCATTCAGTAATAAGATAACTTCAGATACTGGCATTTCCCCTGGAGGGTGATTTGGAAGAAATGACTTGGGGTAAGAGTGAAAAAGCAAAGGTGAAAGGGTAAGGGTAGGAGTCTAACCCTATGGTAGTTTAGAAAGAGGCTTGGCTCCTACTCCACCAGTGCCTGGAAAAATGCAGAGAGAAGCTGGGATTTCTGGATCATTAGTGTGAAAAAAAGAATAAATGTATCTTCTCTCTCAGTTGCTCCTCTTGACAGCTGGGTAAATGGCTGTTTACACAGGTAGGATCACCCAGCCGCTCCCTAAAGGTAAACAGTTGCTTCCTGAGCCTTCTCTGCTAGCCCAGAGCAGGGCTCTGACACAAGCTGTGTGTACCCAGGTGCAAGAGGATGTGTCCTCCATTCGTGTTTCATTCTCTCATTCAAGCAGGCATGGAAGTAGGAACTAGGAATACAGTTAGGAATAAGAAAGGCATCACGCCTCCTCTAACCACCCTTTACTAAAAACCCAGAAGTGTCTAAGCTAATAGTGCCTTATATCATGGTCCAAATGGCCATATCAAAATCTGAAAAGGCAAGGCAACTTGCTTAAGATCCTGAGAAAAAGTTGTAGATTTTAATCACTTTTCAATGCCTACAGCTTCTGAGGTTGTGAGTCTTTAATCGTGCTTTGATCAACTCTTCTTTAGTGTTGTTCTCCATTATCAAACCATCATGGCTTGGGGAAGAAAAATCCAGGGTTCCCTCCAATAGGTACACTGAAATATAATCCAATCCAAGCTCCTAACTTGCCACGTGCACTACATGAACTGACTTTATCTCACATTTATTTACTGTTTCCCAGGAGACACTCTCCAAATTTCACTTCCAATTATGAAATTAGTTTGAAGTATAGTTAGGGCAACCATATATTACATTTAACCATATCTTCCACTATCAAATGGTACTTTCAAATTATTTCATGGAGCTGTTAAATCAGCAAGTGTTTATGAGTTCCCACTGTGTTCCAGGTACTGGGATTTAATTGAGAAGCCAAAGGCAAATATATCCTTGATCTGGTCTCTGCCACTCTAGCCTAGTCTGGGAGCTAAGCATGTGCCAAATAATTGTACCTATAAATATAAATCTGTCACCATAACAGATGCTTGTGTTAGTTTAGTTCCTCCAAGAAACATATTAAGACAAGATGGAGCATGGAAGAGATTTATTGGGAAAATGCCCAACTGTGAAAATGAGGGGAGGCCTAAAGAAGACTGGGGATGCCATCAGCAGAAGAAGCAGCTCTGTACAGGAAAGGGGGAAAGAGTGATGAAGACTTGTCTTAGTCCTTCTTGCCTGGCTATCCCCAAACACCTGAAGCTGGATAACTTATAAAGAAAGATGCTTGGCCCATGATTCTAATAGCTGAGGGGTACAAATAGCCCAGTGTTAAATTCCTGGAAGGGCTCCCAGGCTGAGAAGCATAAAAAGAAAAAGCGCTGTGTAGAAAAAGTAGGCGAGTGAGTAAAGAGCAAGCAGCTAGAAAGGGACCACTTTTTATGAAATCCGCTCTCTCAGGAGCTAATCCACTCCATCAGACCTGACCCACTCACCCAAGATAGCAGTAATCCGCCCAAGCGGTGGAACTCTGCTATTAACAGTTCCTGCACTGCAACACTGCTGAGACCACTGAGGACAAGCAATAAGGAAACACTACAGTCTTAGACCACAGTACGGACTAAGGAAGCTCTACTATGCCTTCAGCTGCCCAGTGGAGGAGACTGGGCCTACCTTGGTAGCCCTGCTGTGCTCAGTCCTGGGCCAGAGAAGCCTTTGAGGATCTTGGTTTCAGCAGAGACATGGTGGTGGGGGTGAAGTGAGGGGACAGTAATGGGTTTGTCAGCTAATCAGTCTCCCCTCCATACAAGATCTAAGAAGTGCATTTTCATAGCACAGGGCTCCAGAGAAGCAAAATAGTCCTAATAAGGAGTAGAATAGAAGAACTGGTCTAGAAAAATAGAGATTCTAATAAAATAATCTTTGTGTGAAGTGAATGAGATGCAAGTGCACTGTTCCAGTAAGCTGTGTGGGCAGGTCAGTAAACTAAAACAGGACCAGTGCACTAGAGAAAATGTGGAGCACAATGGAAAGGGAGACCAGGAAGTGAGCATTGATAGGGAGGGTTGCGAGCCCTGTAAACATGGAACTTGATTTTCTTTTGGTGCTGTGGATTGTACCCAGGACCTCACACCTCTACCACAGGCTACACCTGCAGCCCCCAGGACACCGTTCTAAGCACCTACAGGAAAATTACCATTGTAGACCTAGGTAGAGGGTGACGTAGCAGCATGTGTGCCTGAGTTTCAGTGGTTTAATTGTAGCAAGAAACTGAGAAAGGAGAGTGAAGAGGCAGGGTCTTGCTGTCACACATTTTTGCTTGTAGAAATAGAACAAAGAAGATGAACTGCTATCCTCTAGAGCAAATGGAACTTCAAGGTAAGTTGCCTTTGGCCTTGGTGGAATTTTAAAATTTTCAGTTTGTAGTTCACTTACAAAAAATGGGCTAATTCTTATCTATCAGATGCAGATAAAAATATGAAATGCTTCTCTTTTTCAAGTCTAGCAACAGTAGGCCCACCTTGCTACCTAAAAACAGTAGGAAAAAAAAATAACTACTGGAGCTTTAGGCATGGTATAAGCAATATGGTAGTTGATTAATAAATGCTTATTCTGTGAATGAATAAGTGAGTGAAGAGCTAGAGACCTATAAGTCAGAAGGGGCAGTGGTAAAGGAATTCACCCCAGCCTGAAAGAAAATGTGATTTAAAATTAAATCCAGAATGTGTTGGTGAATATTTAAAAACCAGTTTTGGGAGGAAGAACAGAAAAAGCTCTGATTTATAGTGTTTGTGAATCCTGTGACCAATTACAAGCTAGCAACATGTTGTCACTGAATGTGCAGTCAGGAAAAGGTGAGCATAATTAGAACTCATAAGATAGCCCGATCTGGGTCCAGCCCATCATGCTATACTTGAGGCTGGAATTCATGGAATTCTGACCTCTGGAACAGTGCTGGACTCATAGCGTAAGCTCAATAAATGGATGTTTAACCAGGAACAGAATGGAAGGAAACCCACAGATGAAAAATCAGCAGAATGAGGAGAGTGAGGAGGAGTACAGGAATTGGGGACATTGACCCTCGGACCATGAGTCAGAAGGAGCTGTGATTCTTTTGACCAATGACCTTTCAGAATTTTAGATTTCTCATGGGACAAATGGAGGGGAAAGTTTATATGGTCTCCATAAATCTTTTTTTTATAATTCAATGTGTAAACCAGTAGTTTTTAAATATGAAAAGTCTAATTATCTTGTCAAACAAACACAATTAAAACCAATCAAGGGGGATGTACTTTGGTTAGGAGTCTAGCTATCACCTTCCCTGAAGCCCCTTGTGGTCATTTGTTAGAATAATGACTCCCTTTGAGCCACATTTGTCTAGGCTCACAACCCTGGGATGTTCCTTCCCTGATCAGGGCTGAGCCTACAGCATGATTCAGGCAACAGGTGCAGCAGAGAAGAGAATAAGCAGGTTCCTGGTTTAACCTTGAAGAAGGCCTGATGGCTTCCAGAGCCTCAAGCTACTGCATAAGAAGCCTAGCTTTCTTGTTGGAGAGGCCACACAGGAAGACCTCGGGGAAAGACCAGACTCTGACACTATATGGAGCTCTGGGAGGACCCCAGACAGCTGGTGTCCCAACTGAGCCTGGCTCTAAATTGACCCCCACAACAGAGCACACCCGCAAGGGCACTCACTGCCAAGACCAGCAGTACTGCCTACCTGAGTTCACTTTCAATTGAAGAATTGTGAGCAAATAAAACAATTGTTGCTTTATGGTTTTAGATTATGTTAGGGTTTAGATTACATCAAAGAAGTAAGATTACGAACTTGATCCATGCCATGCAGAACTGCAGTTATCCAAAGCATAAGGCAAGCTTATGTTTATTGACATGAAAAGATCGCCAAGATTGTCTTGCAAGGCAGAAGGTCACATTCGGAAGTCTGCAAAATATAAATGTTTCTACTATTCAGTAAAAAAGGAAGATATGCATGCATGTGTTTGTGTGCATGCATGTATGCATGTGTGTGTATGAATGAGTGTGAATGTGTGTAGGTGAATAGCATATTTTTAAATTAATTTTATTGAGAAGCAGATCGCAATAAGACAGATTCAAAACTGATTAATAGGAAAGTTTCAATAATTAATACATTGCATATTGTTATCTTCTTAGTGGTTATTCATAGTACAAGATGCAGACATGATATCCTGCCCAAATATTATTAGTATAAATCTTTCTTCTCATTGAATTAAGAGAAAGTAGTTGTATATCTATCCTATTTTGTATATGCAGATACAAAATGGTCCTTCCTTTGTATCCCCTTTTTTGTTTAGTTTTGTTACAGATGGGTATTCTATTGCCATTTAAATATTGTAGGTATGTAAATTCAACAAAATAATCCAATATAGTCCAGTAGTCCATAATAGTAGTGGGCTATCTGTAGGACTGGCAATGTCAGAAGTTGTTGACTTGAGCCTTTTACAGCTCAGCGTATTGATATGACTTTACTTTTTATATCTCGCTTTTATACTTTTCTGCTGGATTGTTAAGATCAAGATAAAGCAAGACCTAAACAACAAGAAATGTATCTTTTGTACCTGATAAGGTCAGTCAAATCCCCTCAGGATTTATCTTGTAACCCTGTAACGCAGTTTGCAATCCTTGTCAGTGTCAGCCATGTGGATGAGTCACGGCTATTGTTTGACCAGTTTGCTTTCTATGAAAGCCTGAGATTATGTTTTCTCTCCATGTGACTCTCCTTAGGCACATTCTATATCACCGATCACTTTCTTCTGTGGCCCCATAATCTCCTTGATCAGAAAATTTGGAACACAACTGAGTTACATAGTGTTACAGTATAGGTTCTCCTACGTCCTGACTCTTCACTGACCTTGAAAGGCTAGGGCCAAAATGTTGACTGTCCTTGCAGCCCTTCTTTTTCTCCAATTTTTGGTCTGCACACTTAAGTTGTTAACCCTCCAGAAGAGAAGCTTATTATTACCCTACAATATATGCAATTGGGTTTAACCTCACTATCTGTCTGAATATCAAACATCTTAGGCATAACATGGAACAAATATTTTCCAGCTAGTATTGATATGGAATAACATATTTTTGAAGTGAATGACAGACTGACACAAGTGGAGTAGTCTAGTGTACTCTCAGTTTTTCTTTTTTCATGTACTTTTGATATGTTAGTAGGTATTACCTATTTCAGTAATAAAAATAACACTTTAGTGAAAACAAAACATGAAAGTGAGTTCTGCTAATATAATGTTGCTGACGATTAACTACAACACTATGGTAACACACTACATAAAGTTTGACTATTCATATCTTTGACTGACTTTTATTCAGAAATAGCATAGAAGCATATCAGACAGCACCTGGTGACTGCTCACCCTGTCAACCATTCTATGAGAAGGGAAGATGTCCATAAGGAAGAAGTTATTGTGACAAAGGAAAGCTCAGGTTTCTTGGCATCTACCCTTGGAATCTTTAAGAAGCAGATCCAGAGTCAACTTTTAAATGAAAGTAACTTATTTGGAGTGGGTTCTAGAAATATCAAAAGCAGAGTGGGAAAAGGAAGCAGAACAGGAAAGGAAGCCAACCAAGGATGCAATGAGGAGTCATCACAGAAGCTCAGACCCTCTGAGGACCTCTGAGAGACAGAGTAGAACGTACTTCATGGGTGTCCCACTGAACAGGAAGACCCAAGGCATTTATCCTCTGCTCCTGGAGGTACAATTTCTCCAGCATTTTCAGGCTGCCCCCTTATGACTGAGATACAGAGAAAGTACCAGTGGTAGTAAATTGTGGATGTGTACAGGAAGTGAGCTCTGAGAGAACACAGGCAGGAAACTGTGTCCCCAGCTACAAAGAAAATTCTGCAGCAAAAGCTTGTGAGCTCATGAGGAAAAGAAAGAGAAAGAGCCAAAGAAGCACATTACTGTATGGTTAGCCAATTGCTAGTCTACTAGATGGCTTGGACATTAGCGGACGCTATTCCATTGTCTGGGCAGCCTGGGAGCTGCTGCTCTAGTGAGCCAGCTCACCTGCAGCAGTGAAGCAACCATGCTTCACAAGTGCAAAGATGCTGATGTTGGACCAGCTTGGCTGGAAGAGAGGCCAGGATGGGTCTATGGTGATGCACAGTCCATCCCAGTCCAAAAGTAGTGAGGGAGTCTAGGTCAAGACCGGGCACAGTGTCCTGACAGTTCACACCCTCCTCCTAGAGTACATTGCCCAATACCGTGGTATCTCATCAATGAGAAGTGTCATAAGAATTTTTAAAGGCAGATGCTCAAGACTAGAGACATTATTGCAATACTGTTTCCTTATAATTATTAGCAATGCTAATAATTCCTGCTAATTTTTAGCAGTTATTAGCAATGCTGATAATCACATAGAAAAGAAAGGTAATTACCAAGACCCAGTGTTGGTTCTCCAGAAGTAGATCATATTAAACCAATCAATTTCCATTTTTTATTAAGTTGTTGAACTGATAAATTTTGGTGTAAGCAAGGTATAAGGTCATGTCACTGAAAATGTTCTTATAAACAATAGGTGAAAATATTGGTGGGATAACTACACAGGTAAAAAGGGATTTGTTCAGAGTGAGGTGGTGCCTGCCTTCAATCCTAGAACTCAGGCAGCTGAAGCAGGAGGAGTAAGAGTTAAGGCCAGCCAGCATAGGACGTATACTGAGTTCCAGGCCAGTTTAGACTGCAGAGCAAAAATCTGTCTTAAAACAAACACAAACAAAACAGGAATTTGCTGCTGTTTTATCCAACCACATGCAAATTTTTAGAGATATGTGACAAGCTTCTTATTTCTGTTTTTTTCTTTGATGATTTAGAGTGAGACACTTTTTTATTTTTTTATAGTACCAGGGATCGAATTTGGGACCTTGTGCTTGCCAGGCAGGTGCTTAAGGCACTGAGCTATCTCCCCAGCCTCCTCTTTGATGATTTACAGGAAAATACTGTACCACGTTCATCAAAATTATGGATAGCTAAATAAAGAAGGATAGTTGGCCCATTTGGTGGCAGAATTAGTGTTCAACCATATTGGCAGGCCAGAAGCTGTATTTAACAGCAAGAAAGCCAAGGATGTTAGTACAGGACTTGAAAGTTGGGTTGCTGGCAACTGAATCAGCAAAACTGGGGGTTTTAATTAATGCAAAAGTCAAGAGGATCCAACCAAAGGACTACTTATTTTTTTAAAGCAATTTTAGACTGAAGAAATTAAAGTCTTGTTCTCAGTTGAAGGGCAGTGATGGTCCTGATAGATTCCGTAAAGAGCCCAGTACACCTGGAGCATTGTGTGTTCCGTTCTGGGTGAAAGAGTGAGCAATTACATACAGGAGGGATTGCAAATGCATGTCACACAGGAGCAGCTATCAGCACTGGGGATAAATGAGAACAAAATGATAATATTTTACAGGAATAATAGTGGCCTCCATCTATTTGACAAGCACTCGGGTGTAAAAGGGAGTAAACATATCCTTTGCTCTATATTTTAGTTGGCTACTGCCACATCCATTCTAACAACATCTGTTTGTCTTGTGTGCACCTTCAGATGAGCGAGAGTCTTGGCTGAGCAGGGCTCCAGGCAATGGTTTGGGTGTAGGGTTTCTCTTTGCATTGATTTTTGGAATCAGCAGGTGCCCCAGGAATACTTCTCTCGTGGTGTGTAAGAACCACAGATGGCATGCTTATGAAAAGCCTCCGCTGGTATCACCTTTACCAAAACTTGTTACCCAAATCAAGCTATACCAAAGTCAACGGGCAGGGAAGTATGCTTTGTCCCCTGCAAGGCCGTGAGAAGGGAATCCCATGTATTTCTGTTACAAAGTAGTAAAACCAATCATTCACTACCCCCAGACTAACAGAGTGAAAGGAGGATCAGTGCGCTAGAGTTACATAGGATAATAGATTTAGTAAAAAGTAATTTTTTAAAAAATGGGATGATTATTGAAACTATTCAAGAAGGAAGAGTAAAAAGCTTATCTCAGAAGAGGTCACCATGCCTAGTGGCTCGTTTCCCAAGAGCATCAGAGTTGGAATTTTGCTCTTTATTGGGAAGTTGGGCTTTGAGCTAATCAGTATCTTTCTACTTCTGACATCAAATCTTCACAAGAAACAAAAACAAACAAAAAAACCAAAAAACATCCTGAGTGGGACACTTGCATTTCTCCAGAGGTTCAGGGTAGTGAAGGGACTTGCCCAAAATCACATAGTTGATTGGTGGGTTTTTGAATACCAGTGTTTGGCTTTGAGGCCTGCTCTGGAGCATACTGATTGTTCAATGCTTCTTCATTTCCTTTCCTCCAATTCATTTGATGTTATCCCAAAGCCCTCAAAATGTTTCCTTGTAGCCAATCCCTGTCTGACTTAACTCTAATTTTTCTTTCTTTCTCCTTTTTTGCCTCTGGCTAAATTTTCAAGTCTTTGTTTTAAATGTTCATAACTTTTAAAACTCCTTGCAAATATGTGATTCTTTAGGGCGCTCCTGCTTTGCTTGGGGAAGCAGAAGTGGGAGGTGGTAAGCGAAGACTGATGAACTCAAATGGCCTTTGTAGCTTTTGTTCTCTGCTTTCGCTACAGGATGCTGTGTCACCAGTGAATCCCCTCCTGGTCATCTCTCCTTTCCTGGAAAACACCAGCCTCATTTCACTTCCCTTTTGAAATACCCACAGATCTTTGTGCTCCCGATCACTTTGGCTATACTGCAGTGGGCCTCACTAATGGCACAGTATCCTTTTCATAATAAAGTGTCCAAAATGGTACAGTAGACTTTTGTATCCAGCCAGAATCACTGCATTCATCACAGATACCATGTGCTATCTACTGGATACCCTCATTTTCTCTTTTCAGGAAGCACTGGTATGTATCAGCTTTCATTCTGCTGCTTATGAACCAAGATCTAATTTTTCCTAAGTCTTTTCCAACCAACACTAGTCTTCATTCTGTGGGACATCCACAGACCACGATGCCTCTGAGTAGGCCTGGGACTGGGATTCAAGGAAGGTAAGCATTTTCCCCACAGTCTGTTCTGCAAATATTTCTGCACACCCCTTGGCTTCCTGCCCACCATTTGTCCATCGGTCAGCTACAGGGAACACATCACTATCTTTCTTCATGGGCTGCACAGTCTCATCTGCTCATCATAAAGGAGCCATTCTTCCTGTTAGGGCTAATAGATTTCCACGTTGAATGTATTCAGCTTGAATCTGTTATGGCCACAGAACACGTTCTAGAAATGTTAAAAGAATGACATCATAAAAATCCTGATGCAAATATTTTCTTGAAATATGATCATAGTAAAGGAATTTGACAGCAGAGCCTGAAAGGGGTATATATACATTCGTCAGTTGAGCCCATAATAATACCAGTCATTCTAAAAGATGTGTCCTATATACTGTGTCATTTAATCTGTATGACAAGACTTAAAGGAATATATAATCACCCCAGCTTCAGACAGAAAATTGAAGCTAAGTAAGTTTAAGCAATATACCTAACACAGTGCAGCTACTAGGATCAAAGGGGTTTGAACCCAAGCCTTGACTGACTTCCGAGCCCAAGAGCTGAGCTCCTGTTACCCAGCTTTACTTGTTCTTTGTTCCAAAGCACCACCTTTCTGATGTTTCCGTATTTGCCTTCTGGTTAATATTTACTTCCTTCTCCCTAGCACGCTGTCAAGGGTGTGGCATGAGCTTTTCACTTCCTGAATGCTTGTTACTCTGTTTAAACCAGATTTGCTCCCTTTCAAAGGGACATTAGAAGTGACAGCCTTGAGGTCATGAAGAACCAAGAGCTGATTCCAGGGCCTGGTTTGCTAATACGTAGGGGTTTGGAGTTTGGCTTTCTTTCTATATTGCTGAAATTTCATTGTTAGTAAAATGCCTCAAACAATACCTTACCTTCAGACAATCCCAGAGCATATGCAGGAAACCCCTACATACCCAGGCAGTGTCACTGGGGATAAGTGGATTCATTAAATGCCCTGGTTCCCTGAGTTATTGAAGCAGGATAGGGCTTAAGAAGGGGAAATTATGGGCCTTTGTTTTTGCTATTGCACAGTCAGCTTGGAAGAGAGAATGTGGGCTTCAGAGTTAGACTTGGGCTTAGAGGGTGACCTTGGGCAGCATTCTGGGCATGGTTGATCCACCTCAGCCTCCTCCTTGGTGAAGTGGAGATAACAATAGACTACTGTAGGAGTATTTTGTGGAGTCACAAGACTTTATGCATTTATGTATAAAGTACTCTGCAGATACCTGATTTATTGTAGGTGTTCCCCAAACCAAAGCAATGATTCTTCCCAGACACTTAGCCTGGCTCACACCAAAATTCCAAGTGATTTGGACATCATGTTCATCCTTGATAGTTTCTAATCCTATGAGTGAAACTGGCCTTGTTAGCTGGAATGTTGATTCCAGGGCCCTAACTTGGGTGACAGGACCCATCCTTCCACTTAGCCTTTTGCGTGTACTGGGGAAGATTATTTAGATAATTCTTTGTTTTTACCATAAAAAGAAAGGAAGAAGGGAGAGAAGGGAGAAAAAGAGAAAAGAATCCTGGACAATTTTCTAATTTTCTAAGTAAACAAGCTTGACGTTTGGTGTCCTTTGATTTCTTTTCTGTGCCTCCCTTTCTCCATTAACAAGGAATAATAAATGTGTTAGGTTTCAACATAATTCTTAGAGAGAAAGAAAGGAACAGGGTAAGAAGAAAGGGAGCAAGGAGGGAAAGAGTGAGTGTGTTTTTTTATTTTCACTCAAATTATACCACAGTGAAAACTGCTGTCTCTGCTTTTAAATCAATGACTTCAGCTGCCACAGTTTCCTCATCTGCTGAATGAGTTTAACAGCAACCGCCACCCTGAACACCTGAGCAAGTTGCAGAGCAGCCAAAAGGATACAGTAATGGAGCATGGTAAGGCAGCACCCACGCTAAGGTTGAGGCTCCCCTGTAAGGAGAAGCACCCAGCCAGGAAGAACAAATCTCACTTTGAATTTGGGCTATTACAGTCATCAGCCTGGTGACTGTGGCACGTCCTATGGCCTCGCAGCCCAAAGGCTCCTCCTCTCGTGGTGAGGAAAGTAAAACCTGGCAGCTGCTCCTCTCCAGCTTGGGGATCCATGAGACTCTGCTTGTGGGAGCATGCTGCAGACTACACATGGAAGGCATGTTACTTCTGCGGTGGTAGAAGGCTCATCCCAGGTTATTAGTGACCTTCTATTACGCGATGGTTTTTCTCACACAGTAAAAGCACAGACATGTGATTCCTCTCAGCTACATGCATTTTTAGGAGCTGGTGAGATCCTCTTTGAGTTATTTCTCCAGGATCCTCCAAACCCCAAAGCAAGATGAGTATAGAACAAACTGAGAGTAGGCATTGGGTGAAGAGCACATACCCATGCTAGAAGGGGCAGAGCCTGGTGCCAACAGACACTTCCCATAGGGCCGGGGACATAGCTCGGTGACACAGTGTCTGCCTGGCAAATATGAGGTCATGAATTTGATTCTTTGTAAAAAAAAAAAAAAATCAAAAGATATTTCCCATGAAGATGCGAGTATAGGCCAAGGGATCCAGATCTGAATTTTCAAGGAGTGCTACTGATGTCAGTTTTCTTAAAATACAAAAGTTGCTATTTTAAAAATACAAGATCAAAGATATTGGTAAATACTGCCTAGGACAAGTTGAGCTATCTTTTTGCAAGGGCTGAAAGCATAATCCAGTGCATCTGCTCTATGTTGCAGACTGGGGACTGAAATACAGAGAATAGAAGAGTGGTGACAGCTGAAGCCCAGAGCTGGGACACTGGGATCAAGGGCAGTATTCATTAATCTTTGCTGGCAATAGTCAAGTCCCTTGATTTAGTCAGACAGAACTTGTTCTACCATGTTGGACTTGGTTTTCTGCAAAAGAAATGGAAGAAGCAAGAGATGAAAGACCAAAAGGAGAAATAAGAGCTAGTGAAAGACATAGAAGAGGAAGATTCCCTACTGGCACGAGCATGCCTTCCAGAGGTAGGTAACATTTCATCTTACTTGGTACAGCACCCTCAGTAATACTGGTACACCTTAACTGTTGCCCCCAAAAATGGAGTAAAATTTTTACACATCACCTCCAAATTCCAAAACTCTACTTTGCAGGCCATTGTGGTGCTGTATTACTCATCTCTGGTAGGAAGAGTCAAGTTTTCAAAGGAGAATTAGAGGAGTGGCTTCAGAATGCACTGCGGAATTGGCTCTGTTTCAGTATCCCAGCACACACCTGGTGAAGGAAAAGCAAGTTGTAAAGAGGTTTGGATAGCAAAGGTTGTTGAAAAAAAGCAGTAACCTCCTCACCTGAGTATTTTGTGATAGGAGAGTGAGAGCGAGAAGAGGTCATTATGTCCCTACTGATTCTTGGCTCTTGACTGACCTTTGATTCACCTTTTGTCTCTGGGCTGAGTCAAGAAGACAACCTCCTTTATTTCCTCATCACTCAGTCACTCCCTACTGGATAGGAATGACAGGATCTCAAAGTCATGGCTCTAGGGACTAGTATCAAGAGGAGTCAGGGTTTGGAGAGGGCCACTCATGAGCTGTGACTTTTTTTTTATGTACTTGGTACAGGGTCTCACTGTGCAGCTCAGTCTCACAGTGATCCTCCTATTTTCAACCTCCCCAGTGCTGGGAATACAGGCGTGTGCCACCACAACCTGTCTGTGGCCAGCTCAGTGCACCTGAGGGCAGGGCTGGCACAGCATGTGGTGCTGGGATTCAAACCTTAGTCCCTGCTCTTGCCAAAGCAGACACTTAGTCTGCCAACCTATCTTACAGGTCCTTGTGCTATAACTTTAATCTCCACAAACTTCACTTTCATTAACTCTCAAACAGGAATAACACTACCACTTAACCTCCAAAAGAAAGTTCAAACTGAAACCAAATAAGGTACTGACCCTAGGACAAGACACATGAGAATTATTTAATAAAAGATGCTTTTAACTAGGGAGGGTTTCTCTAGTGTCTCCAGACTCTAGTTCTTTCTTTTAGTTATATTTATTTATTTATTTATTCATTTATTTATTTGATATAGGGTCTTGCAACACAGCTTGGAGTCATAGTGATCCTCCTGACTCAGCCTTACCAGCACGGGGATTACAGATGTGCTTTTGTGGCTGGCTTGGCACACCCAGGCTTCCAGGGCTGGCACTGCATGCAGTACTGGGGATCAAACTTGGACTTTGAACTTTGCAGGTAGCACTTAGACTGCTGAGCTATCTCCCCAGCCCACCAGACTCTAATTCTAAACAGAAACCCAAGCCAGAGGTTGTCAGGTTGCCTGGCTTTGAAATATCCTGATTCTACCACTTCAACAAGGCAACTAAGATGAAAGATGGAAATTGTAATGGCACCTACATCATAGGGTTGTTGTGAAAAAGTGACACAGATAGCATTTGTAATTTGCCTGACACAGTGGCTTGGCCATGACCAGCACTGATTGGGTGGTAAACATTTTAATACAAGCATGAATCCTGGAACACAAACTGATGTGATTGGCTCAGCCCTTGCCCTTTGTGGTACTCATAGTGAGGAAGAAAGATACAGTGGGCCCAAATGAGATTTTTCATAGTAAAGCTTTAGTAGATGTTGCCAAGACCTACCCTGTCACCTCAGCCCTCATCATGGTAGTTAAGCAGTGATCCAAAGAGACTACTACTGTAGTCTGTAGTGACCTAACTTCCGATTGCTGGTGGCTCTGTGTCTCACCTCTCTGGCATCCACAGCTTGCTGTGTTCAGCAGAATAGAAATCCTGAAGAACTAATGGTCCTTCTAGAGCAGTCTTCAACCAGTGATTGATGGCAATGGTTGTATACACTGGCTCCCTCACACAGCAGTGCGATAGCTCCAGGTGTGCCTACTTTCAATGGCTCTTGGAGTTGCCTAGTAGGCTTGCACTCCAGGTACCCACTGGCTCAATAATACACCATTTATTGGCTGTCTCGCTGCCTTCATCCAATCTCCCTTCTCCTTGTGGGATTTACTGTAATTATCTCCACATCAGCATCTTGCACTTGAACCCTTACTTTAGGGTCTACTTGAGGGAGAACCAAATCATGACACTTGCTCATTGATGTGCACAAGCTGAATAGCCCAAATGGGATGGTGTCTATTTAGGTTCAAATACCAGAGCTACAGGGTCAGGGCCAAGAGAGGTGCTTACTACCTGGTTTTCTCAGTGGAAACTGTTGTGTGCTTGCATCCTTGATACTTGTATTCTTCTAACTTACCTCAAGCCCTTGTGTAAGAGCTGGCTTCCCTGGCACTGTCCCTGGAGGCAGGAAGCCATAGTTAGGCTGATGTAAGAAGCTGGAATTGTGTCTCTAGGCTATGACCGTATCCCAGCTGTGGGCTTCTCAATTTAAACACAACATCTGTGAACAAGAGGAAGCATGCTCCATCCAGGCAAATCGGAATTTTCTTTTATAACAGAGAGTAAAAGGTAAAAATACACAGCTCTCTGGGCCTTTTATCTGTAGAAATAAAAATAATAATTAGATCTAGTTGAGAAAAGTCAATCTTATGATAGTAAGAGAAAATAACATACATTCTTTTTAAATAAAGGAAAACAATGAACTAAAAGGTAAAACTCAGAAGTGCTACTTCTGGATTGTGTAATTGATGTATAAGTAAGTTCTGTTGTAATTTTCCATGAAAAATATAAATATAAAAACAGAAGAAGAAAAGTAAAAAGGACATTCAGAGCTAGCTATGACACTCAAGTGTTCACTAGAGAAAATTACTACATTACAGGGACAAATGCACCATCTCCAAAATGCTGCTCCCTTCCTAAAGAACACGCTTCCACAGTGGATTTTCCCTCCATAAAGGCAGGTAGTTTGATAATGTAGCAGCAGACTAGAATGTGGGTACCCAGGCCTTAGAAAGAGCAAAGAAATAAAAGAACAGATTTTTTTTCCCCCAAGATATTAGATTTTTGCAACAAATTCAGGGCCTGGACAGTTTCGTGGAAGACAAAGAACACTTAGACTTTCCCAAAACAAGCAGTCATTTCCAACCACTCCTAGGTGTTTTCCCTCCCAAAACAAACACAGAAACAAATATTTACAGAGTTTTGAAACTTCAACAGAAGTCACATAGTTGTAAGATTTCTTTACCTGTGCCCAAGGCTTGTGGCCTGGGATTATTAAACAGAATGGCACACCTAGTTTCCTTTGAAAGACAGAAAACCCTCATACCAAAGAGAATTAGTTCCAACAATGTACTCGTAAGAATAAAGGCCACATCTTCTAAAACAAAAAAAAAAAAAAAATGCTTGCAGGTCTAAGGAAGAATGGACTACAGACAAAGGCAATGCCAGTGATTTTTTCCTCATCTGCCACCATTTGCAGAAATGCCTTCAAAGACCATATGATCCCTTCATGAATCGATCCAATATATCTACCAACAGCACAAAGAGTGGCCCTGGCTGCCATGCCATCCACCTTAAATAATTTCTCACTTAGTTATTTGTAAGAAAGGCTCTTGCTTATTTTTCCTGAATATCCCAGATGTGAACAAGTCAAAAATGAAAAGATATAGTTGAAGGTGGTTACTGTGGACACTGCTGTTTTAGCCCTGGTGCTATCCTCCATGGAGCTAAAGAAAGAGAAAAGGAGGAAGGAAAGTGAAGGTAGGACAGAAAGAAAGCACAGGGCGAACAATGAAAGAGTGGAGCAGAGGAGAAAGGAACAGGTAAGGAAGTAAAGAAAGGGGTAGGAAGGAAGAAGAGAAGGGAGAGATAAAAAGAAAGAATGAGAGAGATAGAGACCTGCTGTTGTCAGGCCCTAGCTGGCTTACACTGAGGATCCAGATAGCCTCTCAGTGAAAAGCTGAGATTAAGCTCACAACATAATTTCCATTATGTTAATGTTGCTTTAAAATATATTGCACAGAGTGCTGCAACAATCAAATTATCAATTATAATGTCTACTCAGAGTAGAAAAGTGTTACAAACAGAGGGCTGATTACTGCTTCAGTACATCCAATCTGCATACTCATTGTTCAGTACAGGGAAAACAAATTATCTTGTGTTGGCCCCAGTTCAAATTTAATTAAATGAGTGCAAAGCAATTATAATAAAGTACAATAGTGTAGTAATGAAAGGAAAATAACTCATTAACCTATTAATCTTTATTTATGTTCCTCTCAAATAACTATGTAATTTCTTTATCACCGCATCCCATAAGAAAAAGTAGGGTCTCACTGCTCATGGCCTGGTTTAAAAGGATCTATTTGCTTAAGATGCCTTTGCTGCCACCATTTATATCAACTTTCCTTCATACAAAGCCTCCCCACCACCACTGCACACCCTGCCCGTCATGCTCTCTGCCCACGTGTACATGGATGCAGTCTAGATTTAGCAGTCCTCTCTCACATGTCTCTGACGCTTGTCAGTTGTGCAAGGTAAATGTCTCTGGGAGTCAAATTGGGCTTACCACAGCATATGGGAGAGACATACCCTCCAGCATCTGTTGCATAAGACAGTGAGCTATGAAACTGAGAGGGCGGTAAGATAGCTCAGTGGACTAAGCACCTGCTTTGGCATGAGCAGGGACCAGGGATCAATCCCCAGTCCTGCATGCTGTGCTGGCCCTGCCCCCAGAGTGCACTGAACCTAGAGGGTGACCGAGTCCGGGTGTGGTGGAGCATGCCTGTGATCGCAGCATTGGGGAGGCTGAAAACAAGAGGATCACTATGAGACTCAGCTGTGTAATGAGACCCTGCACCAAATACATAAATGAAAAATAAAAAAAAAATTTAAAAAAAAAATGAGTAGAGAATCACTTCCAGTATACAGAGAACCCAGACTTTAAAAACAAGAAGAAACACTAATAATAGCTATCAATCCAGAGTGCTTTCAACTATAATTTTATTTTTTATTTTTATTTTTTTGCATAACTGGTGATTGAACTCAGGCCCTTGCACTTGTCAGGGAAGCACTTATTCCACTGAGCCATCTCCCCGGCCCCTCAACTATAATTTTAAATATCAAGTGTGACTTGTGTTTTGAAGGCTTGATCCCCAATATAGCAATGTTGGGAGGGGCGGCTACAGAGAGACTGGATTCTGAGGACTCTAGCCTTATCAGTGGATTCGTCCACAGAGGAGTTCAGAGCTGAATCAGCTTCTAGGACATGGGCCTTGTTTGAGATTACTGGGGGTGCACCTTTGAAAAATACATCTTTTCTTTGGGTTTTTTGTTGTTGTTTGTTTGTTTGTGTTTTGTTTTTTTCCCCTCTCTGTTGTTGCTTCCTGACCTCTGTGAGGTAAACGGGGTCCTTCTGTACATGACCTAGGTCACCATTATGTTCTACCTTGACTCCGGCCCAAAGCCATTGAGCTACTGGACTGGCACCTCTGACATCATGAGCCAAAATAGGCCTTTTCTCCTTGAAATCATTTTTCTCTGGTATTTTGCCACAGTGGTTTGAAAGCTAACTAATAAATTCACTGAAGGCTCACATGCACACTGTGAAGTTGCCTGTTCTATAGACTAGGAAATAAGGTTTTAGAGAACTGTCTTGCCTGAGCCTCATCTTTTTTGGGGGGCGGGTACGGGGGATTGAATTCAGGACCCTGTGTTTGCCAGGCAAGCACTTATTCTACTGAGCTATTTCCCCAGGCCCAAATAATCTTTTTTTTTTTTTAATGGTACCAAGGATGAAACTCAGGACCTTGTACTTGCCAGGCAAACACTTATTCCACTGAGTTATCTCCCCAGCCCCTAAGACCTCTTAGTCATGTGACTTTCATTTTATTTATTTATTTATTTATTTATTGCAGAGCCAGGGATTGAACTCAGGCCTTTGCACTTGTCAGGAAAGCACTTATTCAACTGAGCTATCTCCCCGTCCCTGAACCTCATCTTTTTTTTTTTTTTTTTTTTTTCTTCTTCTTAGTGGTTAATTGTTGTATAAGATGCGGACTTGAGATCCTATTTACAAACACCATTAGAACAAATCATTCCTTTCATTAAGAGAATGCAACTATATATCTATCCTAACCACTTTGAATACACAGATACAAAATGGACACTCATCTGTATACCCCACTTTTTCTAAGTTCTGTTATTGAATATTATAGGTGTGTAAACTCAGCAAAATAGTCTAAAAGAGTCCAGTAGCCCATAATAGCATTGGGTCTTCTGTTTAACTGGCAATGTCAGAAATTATTGACCTGAGTCTCCCACAGCTCAACGTAACAGCATGGCTTTACTTCTTATACTTCGTTTTTATACTTTTCTGCTGGATGGTTAAGAACAAGGCAAAGCAAGACCTATGCAACAAGAGTTATAGCTTTTGGGTCTGATAAGGTCAGTCAAATCCCCTCAGGATTTATCCTGAGATCCTGTACCTCAGATTGTAGAACCTTTGTCAGTGCAGCCATGTGGATGAGTCATGGCCATTGCTTGGCCAATGTGCTCTGAACCTCATCTTGCACAAGTAGTAGACCTAGCATTCTAACTTAGGGAAACAGCCCCTGTATCTTCGTTTCATTCCTCTAGGACCTCTCTACTTTGTGTGGCCCAAGTGTCAGCAGGATCAGCTGGAAAGAAGTTCCTTTAGAATCCTGGGCTTCACCCCAGAGCTGCAGAATTAGACCCGTTTTACAGGATCCACTGGTGGCTCATTTGCATGATGAAGTTTGTGAAGCCCTGGATCTGCTGGATGACAAACTCCCTCCCTGAGAGAAAATAGTAATTCAGGTGCGTGTCCCAGGAGATGGATCTCTGAAGCTGTCCTGCCAATCCCTTGGCTTAGCATCTCCTTGCAACTCACGACACCTTGAGATGACCTTGAGATACTCTCAGGTAATCAGGCTTAACTCTATCTGCTATTTGCATAACATCTAAGGCCAACGCCAGAGGAGGTAGACACGGTTTGTCTTTCTAGAAACCTGGCCCTAAAACCTTCACCCTTTCCTTGAAGGAAAATTTGGAAAATGAAGAAGGGGAGAGGAGAACATGATGAGTGGAGGAAGGAAACAGCCATTTGTTAAATTTCTATTCTGAGTCTAGAGGGTTTTTTTTTTTAATGGTTTACTTAACTAAATCTTCACAACAAACACCTTTTTTAGATAAGGTAGATAACTGGCAAGAGATTTAAGAATTGTGCCTAAAGTTGCGTACTTAGCTGATAAGAAACAGAAATGAGATTTTGCTTGGCTTCAATGTTTATACTTTTACCATGCTGTATTCTCCAGAAAGTCAGAAAGGTAAGAAGGAAGGAAGGAGGGAAGCAATGAAGAAAAGAAGGAAGGAGGGGGGCTAGGGAGATAGCTCAGTAGAATAGGCGCTTGCCTGGCAAATGCAAGTGCCTGAGTTCAATCCCAGTTCCACAAAAATAAATAAATAAATAAATAAAGTAAAGCTTTGCAGAAAGTTAAAAAAAAAAAAAAAAAAAAACTGAGCCACCCAATTAAAACATGGAAAAAGTAGACTTTAGGGGGCCTGCCCATTAGTTCAGGTGTTTAAGTGCCTGCTGAAATAGTCATGTTCAGTATGCTGTGGTTCGATCCCCTCATCCTCAAGCCAAACCAGACCTGCCCTGAAGGCATCCTGAGTGGCCCAAAAACAAAACAAAAAAATAAAAAAAAATTTTAAAAAGAAGGAAGGAAGGAAAGAAGTAAAAAGGGAGGGAATGAGGGAGGGATATAGGATGAGGTTATCAAAAAAAGACAATGTGGTTGTAGTCATTAGTGCTATTCACCAAATATTTCCATTTCTTGCTCTCCTACTTCCCTTAAGGACTATACTTTCTGTTCCCTTGGGATAACAAGGACCATGTGAATAGCTTTAGACAATGAATTGCCAGCACAAGTTTCATGTTTCATTTTCAGGTCAAATATATAAGTTCTTTATAGATATTTTACAGAGTTCTCTCTCTGCTATTTGGCTATGACAATTAGGAAGAGTCAAGATGGTGGATTAGCCATCAGCCTTGTGTCCCAGAGTGCTTATGCTGATCAGAGATCCCATGCCAACCTGGAATGCACACATGGTAAGAAAAAAGTAAGACTTTCTTTTTCATTTAAAAATTGTTTTTAGCTACTGAAGTTTAAGGCTTTTTGTAACTACATCATAATTTAGATTAATCTAACTCCACGAATGCTAATCTGGAAGGAGAGGGAGGGAGATGCATGTTTAGTGCTTATGTACCATATTTTTGTTTTCAGTTGGAACATTCCTATGAAGTAGATATGAGTATTATTTATTACATGTTGAATAATTGCTCTTTACTTATAGATAATTATAATAAAATTTAAGTGCCCTGCCTATCTCAGATCAAGGTCACAAAGTTTATAAGTTAGCAAGGCTAAATTTGGAGCTTAAGTCTCCAGGTGACCAATCCTGTCCAAGAAAGGACCAGAGCCCAGTTCCTAAACTTTGCCTCAAATAACCCCTCAGGTTGGTATAACTTATTTTGTACTTGTCCTTCCAGCCCTCACCACTCAGACAGAATCCAAGTTATCTTGCAAAAATCAGGCCAGAGGAAAACAGATGTATGTGTTTGCTAGAGGATGGCCGCCTGCAATTTATGTGCTGGGCATAAACCACTGGACAGAGTCCAGAACGATAACGCTCACCATGGCCAATCCCAAGGAGCTCTGCTGCCTAGTTTCAGTTTGTCTTTCTTACACTTGCTCTGGAGTATTTGCAACGTTGAGAAGCAAAGGTCAGTGATCAAGGGACTGACCCTGGCATTGGGAACCAACAATATCGGGAGTGGGCTGGACGTGTAACTTAATGGTAGAATAGGTCTCTAACATTTGTAAGGCCCTAGTTTAGTCGCTGGCACCACATAGCACAAAATACACTCACACACATTGAGCAATACTTCTTGTATACAGCAGAATCTCTCCTAAGTGATTCATTGAACCAATTTACTAAATCAACCTAAGCTGACCCTTCTTCCTATATGACACTCATCTACAACCCCAGCAGAATGAAGGTTCAAGTAGACCACCTCCCAGCATGCCTTGTTCAGCAGTCTCACCAGCTGAGGGTCCTGCCTACCCAAGAGTCCAGAAACCATCAATTCTAGTTTTATTTGTAACTGTAATCACGTCCCTTGATGTATTATGGGCACAAAAGAAAACAGATATGTTTCTGTGAAAACTAGATGGAATAGTTTGGAAGGATTCAATACAGAGAAAAGTGTGTTGGAAACCCTATAAAAAAATAGAGAAAAATTACGAAGACTTATATACAAACTGCCTTCAGAATATTCTTCTAGGGTTGGCCAAATAGCTCAGCGAATTAAAGCACCTGCTTAGGCAGATGCAGGGGCCAGGAGGTAGATCCCAGGCCTGCTGTGCTTTCCCCACCTCCGGGGCACATTGAGAGGGCAATTGGGACTGGGTGTGGTGGCGCACACCTATAATCCCAGCACTTGGGAGGCTATAAACAGGAGGATCACTACAAGTCCAATCTATGCAGTAAGAACCTGTAGACTCTGTAGACCCTATCTTAAATACAAAAAAAAAAAAAAGAAAAAGAAAAAGAAAATTCTCGTCTGTTAAGGTTTTATACACTTAAAAGAAACACAACTAAAATTAAGATAATGCATTTTGAGTATGGTTTATGAAAGAAAGATAACCTAAAAGTCTTAATAATGGAAGAAATTAATTTTTTTGCAGAAAGCCTAAGACTTTTATTAAATTATTGGCTAAATGATGTATATGTTTTATGTTAAAATAAAATAAAAATAAAATGCATGTATCACTTGGTTATTCTTAATTGAACCCTACCCGTTAGTTCAATTGTTTTTGGTCAAGAATTTTCACGTAACTCATTGTATTTGCTATTAGCCCATATTCCCTTTGCTTCACAGATGTATTATAATATTATTTATTTACTTATTTGGTTCAGGGTCTCATTACACAGCTTGACTTATAGTGACCTTCCTGTCTCAGCCTCCCCAGCAGTGGGATTACTGGCATGTGCCACCATGCCTGGTTTCGGGACCAGAATGATGCACCTGGGGATCCAGGGCTGGCACAGCACACAATACTGGGGATCAAACCCGGGTCCTTGCACTTGCCAGGCAGGTGCTTAGACCACAGAGCTATCTCCCCAGCCCCTACAATATTTTTAAGTGTAAGATTTTTCACATTTTTTCACTTGATTATTCAATAACTATTTCCTGAGCAACTACAGTGTACCAAGTATTAGGCTGGGCATGCAGACAGGTTAATGAACTGTACAGCCTACAGTGGAGAGAACAGACTTTAGGTAAATAATCACCTCACAATTGTGAGTATGTTGCAGAGAAATCTAGGACCCGTGCTTTCTTTTATAAGTCAGTTCTGGCATGCTTTTCCTACTTCTAGATGGTAAAATAAGATGAAATCAACTGGCCTGCAACTCCCTTCTTGGATCTAATATTTCACATAGTTTCTTTGGGGCTGAATGATCACCATTGTCCTTTGCAGACCCTGACTATGTGGTGATTGTAGCACATTGGCATTGGAGAGTTTTTTTCAACTGCCCTTCTCTTCCCTGTAGTTCTCCTGTTTGCTCAGGGATACATTTTCCTCCAACTTTAACCCTTGTCTATTGCCCACTCCAGCAACAGGTTACCAGACAGAGATTCAGGGTTTTGCTTGCCATCTCCACATTGACAATTGCCAGATGCTGTCCACATCTGGCTCTGGGAAGCCACAGCTTTTGGCAGACAGCCTTCTCAGAATAGTTCCTCTCTAGGTCGGGTCACAAATCAGGCCCACACTGGGCGAAACAAGTGGGAAGCAGAATTTCTGAAAGCACTCACCATTCTGGGTTGTCAAGTGCAGGGTCTCAGAGTCAGCACTTCCTTAAGTTTTGCACCCTAAATGCCTCATTCATCTTACTTTTGTCCTGGTCCCAATGCAAATCGTTTTTATAAAAATCTCGGTGGTAAATATTTTGTAGACCTTGCAGTCTTTGATGCAACCATTCAACTCTGCTTAGAATATGCATAGCTGTGTTTCAATAAAACTTTATTTTCATAAATTAGTAGCCAACCAGCTCTGACCCTTAGGCCAGTTCACTAACTGTGGCTCTAAGTCAGACGGTTGCTAACGCTGGAGTGTAACATTATCCCTTGTGGTTTCATTTAATCTTGCACACATCTTTGCAAACTCCCTTTACTATGCTTCTCTCAAATTATCCAAACCGAGTGTGCCATCTGTTTCTTGCTAGGACCTTAATTGATGCACTTGGCTTTGCGTTTCTACAACACAAGCCTTGATTGCAAAGTAAGAACAACAAAAACAACAACAAAATGGAGATTATGATCAATTACTATATGGCAGAGACATGGTGCTTTTCCAAGTATTCACCCATTCCCACATAGGATAGAATATTTCACATGTTGCAATGTGCTCTAGAAGTTAACCAGAGCTGAAATAAATAAAGCTTTTTTCTTGGAGCCTGCAGTCTCAGTCCTGCTGCCCTCCTTGTCCTCTTCTAATGGAATGGAGGTCTATTCTAATTAAACAAGAAAACACATCTTTTCACAAGGGGAAAACAGAGGGCATTGTACTCTGTGCCTCAAAGAAAGCATGCTTTAATAAGAATCCTTTTATAATCCCTGCTTTTATTTGTAGCTTCCCAAAGCTTTTGCTGGTAATAAAAGGATTGTAAAGTTGACAAATATAAGCAGGGACAAAGAAGTTTTGGGAGATAATGCTTTGGTGAATGAACAAGTATTTGAAAGCGTATTGATCCCCCAACATGTAGAAGATGATCACAAAAAGCCAAAGCTAGTATCAATCAGAGTGATATTTCTATTACAAAGTAAAACCCTTCTGGGCAGGACAATTTATTCTTCATATCATGCAGAATTATGTTCTGTATTGAGGAGAATAATTCAGGCCAAAATGTGTTCCAGGATCTGGATTCAAATCTAAATTCATAACACCTCTCTTAACCTATTGCAGTGTTGCATATAAGGTTCTGCAGCAAATGTACTGAGCTCTGTTACAGGTGTTTTATGGATATCTATTGTTTTTGTTTTTGTCACAGTGACTTCAGCAGCAGCAGCCATTACTCCTGGAAAAAGCCACCAGATTCAGTAGAGATTTCTTCTCTCTCATATTGAGAGCCTTTATACTTCTAGTAGGGCTCCATCCCCAGTGCAAGAGTGGGACATAGGATGAGGTTATAGGGCAAATAATGCATTGCATGCCCTGCCCATTCCCCTAACCAGAGAAATTGGTTTAACTTATAGGTTTATGATGCAGTTAAAAACAAGGAGATGCTCTAGGAAAGCAATCGGATGGGCTTTCCTTTCCCACTACATTTAAATGTGGGGGCTGGAGCTGCTGCAGCTATAGTGGCAATGTGAAAAAGAGAGTCAACAGAGAAGAATAAAGACACGGCTCAGAGACCAGGGAGAGCCTTGCTGGGGTGGTGAATCTTGACTGCACACGTGATTGGCATGAGAGATGCCGAAAGGATTAGTGAAGCAGCTTTGGGTGAGCCTGGATGGGTGATGGGGCGTACCCTTAGAGAACATGTCTGTGATGGTCCCTGGCCTCTTCTTCTCCAGCTCTTTCCCTATCTCTCTGCCATGATGTTTCTGCTTTGGGCACACAAGACCATGGACAGAAACCAGGAGCCAAAACATGACTTTTTCTCCTCTAATTGCTTCTCTCCTCTGGCAATGAAAATCTAACACACCTGCCTCGTGCCAGCCTTGGAGACATTGGTTGGGACAAACATAGGCAAGTTTTAGGGCTCTCTGCATCCAAAACCTTTGTAATGTGACTCTGAAATTATTTCATTGGGAGTGCTGAGATGCAGGTTATTTTCTGCTCCTTGAATATGGACTGGTCCTGTAACTCATGGTGGACAACATAGTAACGGGGAGCACGAACTGCCCTGCTGGAGCATGAGGGAGACATGGAGAGGAGCAGACGCAGCCCTGCCAGCTGCCACAGAACTCCTAGAACCAGGGCCACTTGGCTGATCTGTAACTTCCTGTGGGGCAAGAAGGAGTCCAGCTGAGATGAGGAGAAATAGCTTTACTTGCTGACTGAAATTTTGAGCTGAATAGGTTTAAGTTGCTTTATGTGAAGTGATTTATTGTTTATAATATATATATTTTCATCTCTATAAACTGATTAATTTTCTGTTTGTCTAAGTTAATCAAGATTGGATTTTCTATCACTGGAAATGAAAGCAATTTCTAATACACCAAAGATAGCCCTTCATTCCCAAAGGGACAGTATTTAGATAGCATTGTTCAGGTTTGGTCTTGTCTAGATCCAAAGATGAGGGACTTATTAATCCACACTGAGTGGTTGCCTGTGGAATACTGACAGACTGATGGATCACATTTTGAAGAGCAACAGTTACATTTACTTTTGACTCACCAAAGCCATCTCTAGGGATATTGTGGTTTACATGGCTAATCTCCTGTTCTTAGTCTACTTTCTATGTTGATAAGAAAATACCTGAGGCTGGGTAATTAGTAAAGAAAAGAAGTTTCTTTCATGGATCTGAAAGAGCAACAGCAGGGCTCTAGTGTCTGCTTGGTTCCTGATGAGGGCCTGTGTGCAACAGGTTCTGGTAGAGACTCAGACAGTGGAAGGAGGTACACCCGGAAGGAGAAGCTGAGCCAGGGAAACCAAGGGCACGTGCTGGGCTTGCTTTGTAACAGCACTTGCTTTATGATCCAGCCTTTTGAGGACTAATCTGTTCCTTCTAGAACTCACCCAGTCTCTGGATAAATAAGTAAATTATTCATAAAGGTGGGGCACCCAGGACCTGATAGATGAAAACAGGCACATCTGAGATATTGTCTGGAAGGAACCAAACCCAGCCACCTCCCAGTCTAGGAAATTCAGAAAAAACTGGACCCTCCAACTCTACCCTCCTTGCTGTAAAAGCCTGAAATTAAGCTTCATCTTTTTCTTTCTAAAGTAAAATACAGGCACGTACTCTATCTAGGCAAAATGCCCAGATCCATCTGCCCTTCTTGTCCTCTAGGACCTCATCTATTCATTGCTATATCTTGGTGCATTGCACCTATAATTTACTTTCTTACTTTAGAAAAGAAAGAATTTAAGCAACACCCCCATAGGAGTCACACTGTCAGACCTGCATCAGAACAGAAACCAGCCAGTAGTTCTCACCAACTGTGGACAAATTGTGTCTGTATGGGGAAAAAGGGAAAGAGGTGGGGGAAGGGAGGAAGGGGGAGACAGAGAGAGACAGAGACAGACAGAAACAGACAGACAGACAGAGACAGATAGAGACAGAGACAGAGACAGACAGACAGACAGACAGACAGACAGACAGACAGACAGAGGCCTAATCTTTATTTTTAGTCTTAAATCAAGGGCTAACCAAGCTTTCTCCACCCCAAGCAAGTTTGTATTTTAAATTTTTAAAGGGCTCTTTTTTTCTCAGATCAGCAGACTAGGGTCAGAAGAAAGGCGACCTTATTGAAGACTGGAAAGAGAAATATCCTTGGTGGACAGAGATAATGCCTCTCAGCCCAGAGGTCAGCAGAGGGAATCACGGACTGACATTTTCCCTTCTCCCCAAACTCTCTGAGGCCTCACCTAATCTTTTTTCCTTTCTTCCTCCTCCCTCCCCCTCACTCAAAGGCTCTTCTCTTTCCACAAGAAGCTCAAAGGAAAATTCCAGGGTAATAAATCCATACATAAGAAAAGGAAGACATAGGTTCGTTTGGTTGATCTCCTGCCTAGACAACTGGCATGGGTTCTGAAAATTGCCAAGGATCAGAATGAGGCTTGAAGCCATTCAAGCCTTCCTTCCATCGCAAGGAGAAGGGAGAGACCACCATACTGGAGAACTGGGCACCAGAGAGAAACTTTTTGCAAAGTAATGAGGAGAGGGTTGAGGTGAGAACCTCTGAGCAAGCAGGAAATCAGAGTACAGGGAAGCGTCAGCCAGAGCTGCCACACAAGACACTGACAAGGCACAAGTGGGGCAATGCGAATGAGGGCCATCAGGGCTAAGTGATCAAGAACATGTTTAACTCCCATCACTCATCCTCTGGCATATATATATATATATATATTGGATTGGCCATAGGAAGGAATTGACAACAATAACTAGTAATAGAAAAATTATAGCAATATATGGAAGTAAAAGTTCTATAAATGTGTTCTTTGTATTTCTCAAAATATGGTATTCTTGCTTTTTCTTCTTTTTGTCTCTGGGTAACTGAAACCACAGAAAGTGAAACCATGGATGGGGGAGGATGTAGCATCATAAATTGCAAATTCTGTTACAGTCTATGACACTGTATGATTAAAGCACTCTTCCCCATCCCTTCAGCCTCTTTCTCTGGAGGTAATGGAAGCTTATTCCTATCTGTGAAAGCCTTCGTTCTTGTCCTCAAACATGCCAGACTTGTCCCTGCCCCTGGACCTTGTCATTTGCTGTTTCATTCTGGTGGTAGGTGCCTTCTCAGCCTTCGGTCCTCAGCCCAAAGGCCTCCTCCTCCAGGAGGTGGTCCTTGGCCACTTTTTTCCCATACAGAGTTCCCCATGCCCATCATTTCCTGTCCCATTCTTCTAGAACATTCCCCTTCATGGCACTTTACGTGTGCTAAGCCCATCTAGGTTATGAACTTGTGTGCTATCTACCTTTATCATCCTCTGTCCTGTCTCCTGTGGGGTGCACACCCTGCCAAGTAACCAGCCGGGCACATGGTAGGAATCCAAGAAATATTGACTGAAAATAAAGCAACATGCACACTTGGGAAAGAAAGCACAATTAAATAACTATATAATCAAGCATAAGTTTATCTTACCAATCATTAATTTAGTGCATAAAACAAAACATTAATTGTCCTCCCCACAAATGTGTCCTGAGTTAATGGTATCTGTGTCTTATGAAACTCCACATCCCCCAGGGTTTATGACAAGAGGGGATGGTGTGGAAAGGGGGCCAGAAACCCGGGTGAAAAGGCTTGACAGTCCCATAGGAGCCAAATGTGTGGACTCTAAAGGTACATTGCAATGGCTAAGCCAGGGGGAAGGAAGAGAGAGGGCTAAGCTGCCAGAATAAGATGTCAGTAAAAGCAAAGCGACTTTTACTTGATTCTCTTATGCTCTGTTTAATTCTCTGCAGCCTATGTCCCCCTCACTGCAGGCTCTGTGGGTGAACTCCTGCCACCTCCACACAGCTCCGGGCTTATACACCACTGGGCTTTTTCAGCTGAATGCATTCACCGGGGGAGCAGGTGGCCTTGAAGGCACCCTGGAGGGCCAGCTCCATGACAGCATACTTGTCCTCACTAATGCACCCACAAGTGAGCATGGAAAAATTAGAATCTTTACCCTGGCTACTGGGAATCCTTGCTCTCAGGTCACTAAAGTACTTTGATAATAAATAATCCTTTGCCTGCTGACTGTCTTCTATTACCCCTGGCAGAAATCCCCTCCCTCACCCCGCTGCTTTCAGGATGGTGGGAAGGCTCTGTTTAGGTTGCTGTGCTATGCCAGCCAGTGGCGTTTGTGTCTCCACCTCCATTAGGGCCACAATGATACACAACGCAAATAGTGCGGAGCACAAGGAAGAGGAGAACTGGTCTTTTTATGCACAATGAGCCTCACGATGACAACAGATGTAAAGGTTAGTCACACTGGCTTCTCATCTCTAACCTGGTCCTTCACTGGTCAACCATGTATGGCCACTGGTACTGGGGTAGAGCTGAGCTGGGGACCTGTCATCCCTGCTTCCTGCCATCAGACAAGTGTGCCAACCCCAGCAGGGTGCCTGGTAACAATAAAAGTCCATCCTGTGTACTACCTTTACCTTGATTCCTTGTTTGATCTCTCCACTTATTTTATCTCACTTAACAATTTTATATCATTATTTTCCATTTAGTTCAAAATATATGCTTATGCACAAAAAAAGATCAGCTAGCGATAACTGAGATATATATATATTTAAAATTTATGGGTTCAGTTATTGGAGAAGTGTACCCAATATTCCAAAATATGTATTTTTGTATGACCAGGGTTTAATCCCTCAGGACTTAGTACCTGAGAGCAGATCAGTTTTCTGGGGAGCTTAGTGACATCTCCTTACACCCATGTTGTAAAACTACTTCATGATCTGTCTCACCTCTATTTGTGAGGACAATATTTGTATAGAAATGAAAATTTTTACCCAACTAGATTTAAACCCCTTAGAAGGAGAGATTTGACTCTCTTTGTTACTATTATATGTCTAGTGTCAAGTAGTTGCTTAGATAATATTTTTAACTAAAAAGAAGACCAAAGGGAGGGATGAAAGAATATAGGACATGAAAGTAGTAGGAGGGAGGATGTATTTCCAGCAGTCCTCAAAATCAACTGTGACAATTGTTACTGGAATTAAAAGAAAAATAGAAGTGTTTGAATGTGGTTTGAGTGTGCCCCTCCAAGTTTCATGTCCTGGAAAATGGGTTTCTATGATGACAGTGATGAGGTGGTGGCAGCTTTAAGTGGTGGGACTTCACACAAGGTAATTTTATCATGGAAAACCAATCCACAAGAGATTAATCCTGGTCTTACAAATTCTCACTAGAGTGAGTTATAAATTGAAGTTATCCCAGGTGCTTGGTGTGTTCTGCAAGAAGTCAGTTTTCTCTCTCTCTCTCTCTCTCTCTCTCTCTCTCTCTCTCTCTCTCTCTGGAACCAGGGATTGAACTCAGGTTCTTGCGCTTGCCAGGCAAGCACTTATTCCACTAAGCCATCTCTCTGACCCCTTCTTTCTCTTTTTTTCCCTTCTTTTCTTCCATCTTTCCTTCTCTCCCCTCCTCTCCCTTCCTTCTCCTTCTTTTACTTCCCCTCTCCCTCATCCCCTCCCCCTCCATCCCTTCCCTTCTCCCCTCCCCTTGCATTCCCTCTGCTTGTCTCTTTTCCTCTCCTCTATTCCTTCCCCTCCTTTTGCTCTCCCTCTCTCCTGCTTCCTTCTCCCCACTCCCTCTCCTTTTCCATCCTATAGATTGAATCAAGCCCTAACACATGCTTAACACACACTCTATCATCAAGCTGTGCCTTCAGAGCTCCCTTGTGCCACTGTGTTGTGTGACACAGTCAGAAAATCTTCACCCAAACATTGACACTATGTCCTTTGAACCTTCCATCCATAAGAATCATGAACCACATAAACCTTTGTTGAAGTGTTCAGCTTTGGGAATTTTGTAATAGTAACAGAAAATGGACTAATATGCCCAAAGAACAGAAGTTTGCAAAAAACAAAAAATGAAATGGTCTGTTTCTTGGTTATTCTTCTCTCATTGTTGGGACAAAATATCTGACAGCCAAAATTAAGTAAGATTTTCTTCCTTTTTTTTTTTTTTGTATTTTAGGGAAGGGTCTACAGGGTGTTCAGGGTCTCACTACTACTAGATCAGACTCCTAGTGATCCACCTGTTTACAGCCTTCCAAGAGCTGAGATTACAAGTGCACTCCACCATGCCCAATCTCAATTGCCATTTTAGCACGCCCTGGGGGCTGGGCCAGCATGGTAGGCCCAGGGATCGAACCCCTGACCCCTGCGCCTGCTTGCAGGTGCTTTAATCCACTGAGCTATTTGACTGGCCCCCAAAATGAAGGAAGAAGAGGGTTATTTAGCTCACCGTTAGTGGAGGTTTCAGCCTATACTCGACTGGCTCCAAGGCAGAGCGGCACACGGCAAAAGGCAGCAGTTGATGGCTGCCACAAAGAGTGGAGAGCAAAGGGAGAGTGAAGCAGCCATGGCTTTTAGCAAGCCTCTCTCACCTCCTCACACTGTAATGCAGATTATCCACCCCAGGGCCAAGGGCAGGACTCACACCTGCAATCCCAGCTTTGGATCAAGAATCAATCACAAACTGCAGAATCCACCCCACGACTACATGAGGCTTTGCGGGGACACCAAGACATAAACCATAATAGCCTGTATTTTAAGAATCATTTGAATTTTTTAAAATCACGTTTAAATGTCTGTTACACGTTACTATTTGTGAAGGAGAGAGTATGACCAGAGTGATATTTGATAGAAAAACAACTGTGGTACCTTTCGTACTCGTTTTTCATCCTGGGGCAGGGACTATGCATTGTTCAGAAGTGAATATTGGATAGTGCCTTGGCTCACTAGAATTTACTATGTGTTTCCAGAAATGAGAGGGCATTTATATCAGCATACCGAGTTTCTAGGTCTAGGTCTTAGGCAGAAGGAGATGCTGTTTTATCCCAGAGCAGAAGGAATAATTGGATCAAGGCTGGACCACAATGATCATAGTGTTCTGAGATACAGAGAGAGAGAATAGGAGAGCTCAGATCTAGTGACCTAAAATCAAGTGAATTTGGCTTGGATCTCAGCTAAAATCTTTAACCGTCATGTGACTCTGAGGAACTCACCTCAGCTCCCAAACCCCAGTTTACTACTCATCTAGAGAAGGGGTTTGCACATTCAGTGAGATGATGCAAGTAAGCATTTAGCACAGAGTCTGCCACACATTAACCATGACATAATTATTAGCCATCATCCATAGTATTTTTGTTACTATTATCTTAACTACAGTGCCTGTTGTCAGACTAAATGGACAGAACAGTTTCCTTCTAAGCACTCCAATTGATGGTATTTTCCAACTTACTTTGCAGTCAGATGTAGCCACTGTGGGGGTTCTGGGCAAGGACCAGTTCCAGGGTCAGCTCCCAAAAATCTCTCCTAATGCTCTCCTTGCCTTCATCATGCAGCCAGCTGCACCGGGGGACTGCACAGCTGCAGAGGATAACAAGGCCACTCTATGGGAAGAGCACCATCCATGACTCACTAGGTGGAGCAGCAGCCATTCTCTCAGCCCTGCGACTCTCACAGGAATGGAACTGAAAGCACACTCCCATCTCTCTCATGGAGCTGAAGCTGAGGATTACTTATTATAGCAGTCTGTGTTACTCATCCTAGCTAATACCAAGAAAGTGTTCAGGATATTTTATAATGACTAACAAGAACACCTATTTCATCTTCTCTGAAAGTCCTCTTTTTGTCACAAGTCATGTCTTCTAGGCCTTGGTATATGAATTTCCGATGTTTCAACCAATGTCTTGAATCATTTTCACCACTGAGCATGAAAGTCTTCATTCATTAGGGTGCCTTCCATATGCACTAATTTCATGATACTTGTTCCTTGACACAAATGTGTGACAGACAGAGAGATCTCTGGATGCATACGCTCTATTCCCTGTATTAGTGAGATGCTAGGCTGCCTCCACTTTGCATCTAGCAGCCCTGCAGACAAAATGATCACCCTGTGCTTAAAGGTTGAAGTCAATTGGGCATCTTTTCAATTTTAGGGGAGGCTCTTCCATAAAGTAGCAAGAGCTTCATGAAAGAAAGTTGTATTAATGACCTCACTGTAGTGCTTATCAGGAGCAGGTCATATAATCCTTTCCTGAAATTACATGCTGGCCAGTTCAGATAAACAACACAGATCTTCACCACTCCTAATCCACAATGTTAACAATTAATTTCTGAAATCAATCCTCAAGGAGGCTAGAAGCCTAAACCACTAGGCCCAGACAGGCCTTGCTCAGAAAATTTCTCATGAGTCAAAATTTAAACCCGAAACTTGTAACTAACTGTTCTCAAACATAGCTGACTTAAGCAATCAAGATAATAATATTCAGCAATAACCTGGGTGAAACATACTCTAAGTGTGAATTAATAAGTCGACTGACACCAGGCCCCAGATGTTTCCTACTCTGGCAATATGCCTGAAGTGATGATAAGGAGATTTACATACTTAACTAATATGTTTATTTAAAGGAAATTTCTAAATCCAAAATAACATCCAGATTTCTTATTTGGCTGCAGATCAAAAGACATCCTATCAGTAAAGACAGAATCCAGGATAAATCTTTTCAACATCTGCTTAAAACCAAACAACAGATTTAAGAGTTTTGAAAGACTTAATTGCAGACAAATTTTACTGCCTCTTACATAAATATATATTTTTGTGTCCCTGGGGTGGTTCTGACCTCATCAATTTTCATGTTCACAATATACAACATTGTTCATTTATCAGCACCAACAACTCTGCTTTTGTGGAGAAATCCAGGCCCAAGGTTTTCTTTTAGACTAAAAGAGCAATGGATTTTCTCCCTTACCAGGAAATGTCTCCCTTACCAGGAAAAGTCAGGGCCATGTGTTTGGCATGCTGTAGAAAGAAAAAAAAAATGACTCTTCTACCAGTAAGTGCTTTGTTTGTCTATAACTGCCAATAAGGGTTTAATTGATTTCAACCTCCTATACTTTATAAAGAGAATATACAAATAGTGGTGGTCCTTGATTGTCAACATATTTCTTCTTATTGCTGTTGTTGGTGATTCCCCAAGGAAGACCTCAGAAACTAGATCAAAGTCTTAATAGAACTTAGAGTTTATGAGGGAGATGCTAATAGGATGGGTGTTAGCCTCATCTTATCCCTTGAGTACAAAGCATTTTGCTCTCCTTAGGTAGTGACTGCCTTGCATTTGGACCAGACTACTGAGGCAGTTTTCATACCCACTGGCCTGGGCTGTTACTGAGCCAAAGACTTTGTTTAGAAAGTCTTCACTTATAAATGTGTTTAATATCAGGACCAATATGGATTTGTCTAACCCTGTGGTCAAATGATTTAGATAGTCAGAAGTCAACCACATTTGCTTCTGCTCCATCTTTTACATTTAGCAATACTAAACTTCTGGGACCAATTCTGACATAGCCAAGGGAAGAAGCAGTGTTACATCATTACTGGTATGTTATATACTTAGGCTTACAAAGGTTGCAATAGTGGCATCTGTACCCAAAATGTACAGACTTTTTTTCTTGTCATTCCTTAAACAATATAGCATAAGTACTATTTATATAGCACTTACACTGCATTGGGTGTTATAAGAAATCTAGAGAAGATAGAAGGTCCACGGGAGGATATGCTTAGTTTTCATACAAGCACAATGTTGTTTTACACAAAACACTTGGCAACCAAGGATTTGGGCACCTTAGAATTAATCCTCCTATGATCCCAAGGAACCACTGTTTTGGCAGGTGGTGTTTCTTTGCTTATGTCAGAGAATTGAAAATTCTGGGCTATGTGTCTACATGCCCCTAAAATTAACTGCTTTCTACTATATAACCCAGGTGAACCCTATATACACATAGCCCAGCATACCTTTACATATTGAGGTAATATTGTTTTCCATATGTGCCTTCTGCCCTCACACTAGAAGCCTTTTGAAGTCATGGCCATATTTTGTACACGTTTGTATGTATAGGGCTTGTACGGACTAGATTCAAAGTAAGAGCTCCTTGGACACTATCTGAATGGATTAATGAGTGAATGGATACAATGAATTAATTGTTAAGACCCAGAACTCTGAGATGTCTCTTCATATTCCATACTCTACCCAATAAAAGCTTTCCCTTTTGAATTGACACCTGCTGCCAGGTGGATATTAGAAGCTCTCAGTGTTGCTAGAAGGCCTGTATTACTAGAAGGTCTCTGTATCTTTTGAGCCTCATACCTTATGAAAGGGAAATGATGAAAATCACTTCATTGACTTGTGTGGACTGAGTTAGCACAAGGGGTTCAAGTATCTGGAATATAGTAAACCCTCAGTAGCTGTTGTCTTTGATTATTGATGCTGAGTATTTTATGTATTTGTGATGGGTAGAAGGTGATGGTGGGGGATATGATGATCAAATAAGAGTCAGACTAGCTACTTTGTACTTTTCAATCTTAATAATGATTTTTGAGTTGAAAGTATTATAATTCTAGGTGTCTGGCTGTTAGTGAGGTAACATACATGATGGCACAGAACTAGAGAGATGAAGCTGGAATTCAGACTCGAGTTATCAGAGTCTAAGGCCTTTAGATGTAGTCACTCTGTCTTTTTGTACTGGAGAGGCTTCTCTGATTCAAAGGAGAGAGTGCCTATATCCATGGAGGGTAGAGGAGAGCAGGAACACAGTGCAGCCATAGTGTTTAGACTGGAGTGATAGGAGCCAAATGACTTTGGTGACTCTCTGTTCTATCTTTCCCTCCTAAATTAATTAGGATTAATTTCTGTAGCACTTATGAGAAAACACAAATAACAAAGGTTGAAACAACATGAAATATGTTTACCTCTCATAAGAAAAGAGCAGCGATATTTAACCTAAAGTTGGTATAGTGGATTCCATTCCACAAGGCTAGGTTTCTGTGGTTTTTGTTTGCATAAAATAAGCAGCCGATATATGAAATCATAATTAACACTAGCCAAGATACAGCCTCAACTGAAGTGTCATTGACATACACATGGATAAGAAAACATGGTACACATACACAGTGGACTATTACTCATCCATGAGAAACAATTAAATTCTACCATTGTGTCAGCATGTCTGGAACTTGAAGGAAGTACGCTAAGTGGAATGAGTCAGGCATTGAAAGACAAACAGCGCATGTTCTCGGTTATATGTGGAAGCTAAAGGAATTGATCTCCTAGAAATAGAAAACAGTATTTACCAGGCCCTGGGAATGGCAGGTAGGGAAGTCTGGAAAGGGGGTGATTAGTTGACAAGGAGTGTAGGTAGCTACAAAGAATGACATCTAATCTTCTATAATGCAGTAAAATAAATACGCTTGGTGACGAATAAGTATATATTTATAAATGGCAAGTAGAGATGATTTTAAATGTCCCCATTGCTAAAAAATAAAAAGTGTTTGAGATGATGGATTGGCTAAGTACCTTGAATTGATCATAGCACATTGTATACACATAGTGAAATGTCACATTCTACCTTATATACATGTGCGATTGTTAAAAATATTTTTAGAGCAAGCAGGAGAAATAAGTGTTCTATCTTCATAGCACATAGGTCTCTCCTCCTCCATGAAGTTTGCCCCTTCTGCTGGCCTGGTGAAGGCCTTTTGTCATTGCAGTCAGTTCCCCTGGAAACCAGTATGAGTTCCAGCAGCATCAGGTATCCAAGAAGACCAACATGGCACCAGCAAAGCTCTAAAAATTAAACTGTCACTGAGGCCACACAAAAGTAAGCCAGGTCTTCTGTGCTAAATCCAAATAGGATAACTACTTGAGAAAATTAAAGATTAAAATGAAACTCAGACTTGCCTAACAAAATAACCAAAATGTCCAAGATACAGTATAAACCCATCATACAAAGAGCCAGGAAAATAACAACTTACATGGAAAAGATGATCAATAGACACCATAGGTAAGACAAATCAAATATTGGAATTGTTAGAGAATGATTTTAAAGCATCATCCTTAAAATGCTTCATCATCCTTAAAATGCTTCAACAATCAGTTACAAATTATCCTTTTAAAAATTATCTTAAAATAAATGAAAAAAATTGGCAAGAGATCAAAAAGAAAGAACTAGATAGAAACAATAAAATAGTTAAATACATAACATAAAAGAAAAGGACATGTCTCCAGGCAAAGTCAGCCTCTTCAAAGAACCACAGAAGGACTACTCAACTATTTTCACTTAATTGTGGCCACTTGCTAGCTGCAAGGGAGGCTGAGAAGTGTAGTTGTTAAACTGAAACTCCAGCAATAGATTGGAGTATAGTTTATTGGGTAAAAGGAAAAATCAAATCAATATCATATCCAAAGCATACTGTTATTTTATGTAACTTCCAGCCAGCAATAAATATCCTTTGTTTTTTAAAAAAGGAAAGAAAAGGCATTGGGTTATAACTAGCCATATCTACACCAAAACTAGGTAATCCTATGAAAATGAGACTATGACTCCGAGAATTTGCATTGGAAAATGGGCTTTTGCTAGATAAGACCAGAGAAATCTTTTGCCCCAAGAGGATGAAGAGCTACTTTTTGTTCAGCCTGGCATGATCCAGAGTTACCATGATTCCTATATGCTTGCATGAAGACAACTTGATGTGACCTAATGTCACCAACACCTTGACAACCTCCCCTTCAGAGAGAAGGCCATTTAATTACCTGATTAACTTGTTCATCTTAATTAACTTGTCCCTATTGTTGATAACCCTTTATTGATTGCTCTACTGATCGTAATTAGAAAAATAGTGGGGAAACAAATGGAGAAGCCATAGGAAGGGAAAGCAGAGCAGATTCCCATTTCCCAGGAACCTACCAGGTAGACTTTGAGCTTAGCACTTTTGCTTCTCTTTTACAGTAAATATATTAGGAACACATATAATTTTCCCTGATAATCATTTCTATCTCCTCCACCTTTCTTCTGAGAGAATCTGTCCTTTTCATTTTCTCTAAAATTCTGTTCTTCTAATTTCCATAGTGGTCCAGCCTCTCAACAACAGCTCCTTGGTCAGTGGATAAGCATTTGACCCAACCTCATTGGATCCTTTCTATTTTTGTTTCAGATTTCTGAACTGGAGCATGAAGAAACAGCATCAGGTAACTTTGCAGTGAGATCGTTCAGTTATGTAGACAGAGAGGGTAGCTGTGGTAGCCATTTTGTGATAATCACCTGGGATCTAGTATTCCTGCCAGTTACTAGAGAGAAGTGGCCAAGTTTATAAGACTTGTGGCTTTACAATTCCTAGTCCTAGTCTGTATCATCATACTTCTTCCTCTAGGATCTCTACAATATTTCTGATTCTTCTACAAACTTGCCTAGGACAATAACTCACTCAATTTAATTGCCATTTCTTGAAAAACAGACAGGCTCTAGTATAATAAAGCATGCTAGTGTTTGACTTTTCTATATTTTAATTTTAAACATCTTAGTGCATGTGCAAAATTAGGGGATCTGTTTCTTTAAAAAAATAAGTTTGGAGTTGCTACTTAAAACACATAAACTGATTTTTTTCTGACTTCCATCAGGACCAATGCTGTGGATAACTCTTTCCTACCCAATAAATTGAGGCTCTGTTGCATGCCCTCTATGGACATTTTACCATTTCTCCTACTGACTTTAGTCCTTCGGGATCCCCTAACTCTCACACTTCACCCAGATTCCCAGAACTCTGTTGCCCTCCAGAAGTAATCCTCATCAACACTTAGTGCTAGTTATTCTGGCTTGGGGCCATCGTCTTGCACAGTTGTTATTGAAATGATGCTTGCCTACCTAATTTGACTGAATTGAGTGTGCCAGTAAGACTGCTGACGTGTTCCTTGCTTCAAGGTCCACCCTAACAAGCAAAGGCTGCCTCCCTTTCACAGAAGCCTGAAAACATGGACTTATAAAGAAAATCTTTACAAACACTCCTTGGTGTCCCAGCGAGCACACAACACCATCACAGTTGAGCATAAGTTGGAAAGTCCTAAAATAAACCTGCTCTCTCCTTCTCATGATGTCATGATGTCTTTTACTTGCTGTTGTGGTATCACGCTTCAAAAGTAAATGTACTTCTCCAAATGGAACTGTTTATTAAATGAGAATAAAATGGAATTGAAATAGCCAACAAAAAATTAAGAACAGCTTATTGAGGGAGAGTCATAACTGTCTGGAATCCTCTTAGGTATGGTTTGAACCTGAAGAAGTCATACAAACTAAAATAAATCCAGAACTTTGTTGAGAAGAATGAGGACATCTGTGCAAGGAAGGTACACTGCTGAGGACAGCCGTAAACCTCGTTGCCTCAGGGATCACCCGATATGCCTACGCTCGGGGCCATGTGCTGCAGCTCTTCGAGGGCTACTCGGGATTGTTTTACCCATTCATAATGGAACAGAAATCTGGAAGCTCAACTCTAGAAAACTCAGCAGCTCCATCCACAGTCCTGAACTTTCATGGAAGAGAAAAATCATTAGTCCATTTTGGGCTTGTGTAAGAAAATTCCACAGGCTGGATAATTTATAATGAACAGAAACGTGCTCCTTCTAGGTGTGGAAACTAGGGAGGAAATTCACATTCAGGGGTAGAATCAGATGAGGTCTTGTCACTGTACTATCATAGCAGAGATAGAAGGACAAGAAAAGTGAGGGCAAGAGGCAAAGGGAGGGGCAAGCTCACCCTTTTATAAAGAATGCACTCTTTACTCATTCAGGAGAGTCTGAAAGAAGCAGAGCCCCTCATAGACTAATAAACTCCCAAAGATCCCACCATTTGATACTCTTACAGTGGCAATTAAATTTCAGCATGAGGATGAAAGAGGACATTTAAAACTATAGCAGAAAAAAGCTCTTTTCTTTTCTGTTACCTGCAGCCTAACTTAATCCTAGCAAATACACAAGCTTCTGTTTTAACAAACATTTGCTTATAATGCCATTCAAATGCAACGTGGCTTTCCAAGCTATGGAAAGACCATGATTTAGTCAACTGGATCACTTTTTGTAGATGTTTAAGCCATTTCCAAAATTATTTGATGAACAAATTACCAGGTAAACATTTGTGCACATTCTTAGCTATCTCCTTAAGATAAACTCTTAAGCTACTTTTATACCCTAGTTTTCTGAGTCCAGCTAAACAAAGCACATGGTTAAATCTTGATACTGATTGTCAACATCCTTCTCCAGATAGGAAGTATCCACCTGTACTTTTATAAATCTTGTAAGAAGCTGCTAGCTCATACTCTCACCACATTGCCAATTGTTTCTTCTTACCTTGGCAATTTGATTCATGCTGGGCTTCTGCAACCAGAGCCGCCCTGTTGCAAAAGCCCAGCATGCATCATATAACTTTCTTCTTCTCATCACCTTCCCCTGACCTACCCATTCCTCTGTACTAGGGGTACCAACACCAGTAATAGTCCTACCACATTTATCTCATTTAGGGGAAGCGAAAGTTACAACTATCTGTTCACTCACTCCTTCCACCAATATTACTGAGTACTGACTTTGTACTGGCATGATGGACACAGATGTTACAGTGTTAGAACAGACAGACGAGACCCCACCTTCATGGAGTAGAATGTTCCTGCCATTTGCATAGCAGACCACCTGGGTCTCAAAGTGTGCACCTCTTAGAGCCCTGGAAAGTCTCCCCATCCCAGAGCCTCCTCTCTGTCTCTCTGTCTCTGCTCACCTCCCAGCACTCAGCAGGTGCTTTGCGGTGTTGTCTTCTTAATTCAGCTTAATTATGATGGGAGATGACCCATTATAGTCTGAGTAACAAAACAGAATATTCATAAAATATTTGGTTATTAGACATGTCAGAGTGGTCCTCATGTACTACAGAGCAGATTGTCTGCATTCCATGGAAGGTTGCATTTTCTTGAGTGAAGTTCCCCAAATCTAGACACTATTCTAGATCTGACATTCAAATGATTTCCACCATATGTCCAAGCCATAGGTCCTAACACCCTGTAATTCATGAACACCTACCCAGCCCCAGAAAGTTTTAAATTTTCCAGGAATCACAGAACCTATATAACAGGTGGAATCTTAGGGAAAATAGAGTACAACCACCTTCCTATTTAGGAACCTCTGTGGTAGATTGCCAACTGGTGGTCAGCTAGTAACAAGCAATTGAACTGAACTGGTGCGGTTCTGGGTGTGGGAGGCCCACCAGAGATTTGTTGCCAGCAGTATAAGAGGCTATTAGTTAGGGAAGCTGTTTGAAGAAGCTGCTGAGAGACTGTTGGTTTTCTTGAACTATTTTTCTGGAGGATCTTGTTATGCTGGCTTTCCTGGTGAACTTGGGTGTTCTCAGAAGAGGAGGTGCTTGGGACCTCATTGTCACTGAGAATGACTCTGGTTCACCTTGAGGGAGCTCTAGTCCTCATCTTGATCATTGCTTCCTGGCTCTGGAGGGAAAGATGGTGCACAGCTCAGTCTCCTGGAGAAACTTGTCATGTTGGCTTTCCTGATGGGAACTCAGCTTTCCTCATCCTTAGAGGAGCTTAGGACCTCACTGTTGCTAAAAATGACTGAGGTATTTTTCAGGGGAAGCTCTGGTTCTTACTTTGAGTGTGCTTCCTGGCTCTAGTTCAGATCCCTCAGCCTGCTGGTGCAGATCCTTCATCCAACTGGCATAGACTTTCTACCTTCCACCACTGATATTGGGCCTTCCCAATGCAGATTCATAAAATAGGCCTGCATGAGACATTTTCATGGGCTGGGGGCCTCAGTTGGACTCTTGGTAGACATTGTTATAAGCTCGAGGTCTTCAGCTAGACTCATGCAGGGCATTATTGTGGGATCAGATGGATTCTTTGGTCTTTAGTGTGTGGACAGATTTCCTGCACTCTTTGTGTATGATTCTTTGGGTGATCAACTATAAAATAATCTTATAAGTAAGTGTCGTGTATTATATTGTTTCCCTTGCAAAACTCCAAACTACAAAACTATGTTCACTTTTCCATGTCCTGATTCTTTGTAGCTTTCCAGGGTAGACATCTATAGAGACCATGACCCAGAAGCCATGATGCTTTCCCAGAGGCAGAGGCAGCACACAATTGATTCTTTGCAGTTTCACAGCAGCAAAAGGATGCCCAGATGTTCTGACTGAGGTACAAGAACCTGATGAACATTCAAAACACACACACACACAAACACACACACACACACACACCACCAACAACACACTCTGGATTTTCTATGAGTTCCTGAAAATCTCCCCAGTTAGGTTGCATGGGTCTTTCATTTGCAGATTTTTGCGTGAAAAAATAATGCACATCTTAGGAGCACTTCACTCCAAGTCCATATGGATGGCTGCACACATGAGTAGATATATATACATGCAGGGGCTTGTGGGGGAGTGTCTCTTCAGGAACCAACCTGTAGCAAATACTAAAATGGGTCTCACTTGTATACATTTTCAGGTTTCTTCTACTTTACCATTTTCCACACAGGCAAGGGAATGGTAGAAAGAGTTATTGAACCCTGAAGTTTCCACTGTGTACTCATTCATCTTGTTCTCTTATAGAAGATACACTTTGGCAAGTAGTAGTCCTGTCTATATTGCTTAGTATTACCTCCTGATAGTTTAGAATAGCGCCTGGAACATACATATTAAATGGCCAAAATTTATATTAACAAATGAATCACCGTTTTCTTCTTACAAGCAGTCTGTAAGGGAACCTGCATGATCTATTCTTCTAGGCTTTGCTTGAGTATCCGTAACATGGCTGCTTGAGCACCAGCACCCCACCCTAGTCAATCTTCTGCTCTCCTCTTCCAGGTGCTCTTTGGAGTCTAACACATCACAAGGGTTGGAAAGCACCCTTGTTAGCAGGTTGTAGAGAGATCTGGTATTTCATCTGCCTCTTCTGGTCCATCTTGGAACGAGGGAAAGAATTAAAACTGCATCATTAATGACTGATACTGCAGATAAATTTGGTGCTTCCTCACACACACATCCTCACGTGCACAGGGCTTTTGGTGGATGTGGCTTCAATAACTGTGCGTGTACATCCCTCTCTGTCCCCAGTGCAGCCAGGTAGGATCCTCCCTGCTCAAGCACAGGTCTCAAGTCCACCATCTCCTCCCCCACAAGCACAGAGTCTCAGCTCAGACTGGGCCTCACTCTCCACAAGACAGGTGTCTCTCATCCTAACCTGGGGCTCCCCACAGGGGCTGTGCCTGCAGCTAGGAATCAGGTTGGAACCTGAAGCTTGCCTGTGGTCTCAGTCCTCTCAAAGGAGGTACAGAGAAGGGTCCCCAGAGGGCACAGTCTCCTGAAGCCAGCTCACTGGTGATTGGCACCTAGGCTTAATGGGGCTGGCTTTAGGGCTGGGGATCAGGCATGCTGCCATCTCAACAGATGGGCACATGGGTAGATAGCCAGCAGACAATGTATGAGCAACAAATGTGTTTGCTGAGGGCAGGTTTCCGAGTCAGGAGCATCGAAACGAGCTCATCCTGAGTCTCCACACTTGTGCTCCTCTCCTGTCTGGAAAATCATCTGGAGGCTGTAGTCCACATAGGAGAGAAGGACCTGCACAGGGCTCTCTGATTACTGTAAGAGTTAGTGGAAGGAGTGGCATCAGGGAGCACAGGAGAGGGACCTCTCGGGGAGCTGGCAGGGCAACAAAAGATGCTACTGGATTTTTCAGTAAAAAATAAAGCAATAAAGCAAGGGGGAATTAAGTTAGCTATAAAGTAGATCACATAGATCTCTCAATATCTCTCCCTCTCACAGCTGAGAAGTCTTGAAAACATATTTTGTGACACTCACACAGCCATAATGAGCTTTGATGAAGAATGTGAAATACATAAAACATTGACAACTTCCCTGAAGAAATAAACAGCTTTTTCTTCATAAGTATAAATTATGAATCCCATAACAAGTACCCAAAGGTAACAGATATCAGCCTATATACTGACCCAACATTATCCTGCATCCACAGAAGACACTGCTAGTAGCATACAACATATTTAGTATATTCTCATGAACCTAAAGCTGAGCTTCAGAACTTTTAAATAGCTAGCACAATCACAGGGTGATCAAAGAAAGAAAAAAAGAAAGTAAATTAAATGATATACTTTGGAATTCTCCCCCCCTGTTCTGGTCCTCAGCTATCTAGTTCTCCTGCCCAGACCGGCACGGAGATGCCGGTCTCAGAATGTTTCCAGGCAACCAACCAATTGCTTTGAGGAGATAAGGACATGGTGCAGGAGATCAATCTGCTGAAATCCAGAATCTATCCTAACTTAAAGAAAATCAGCTAGGTGGTACTTCTCCATTAGCCAAGGGCCAGCTTGGCCAACTTCGTGGCAGTACGACTGGCTCATGAAAGTATTTTACACAGCTAAGCACGCTGTGCCCGCAATGGCCTAGATATTCCCTAGACTGGGATTCACAAAAGCTAATCTGCACCTAGCAGGGTCAGCAAGCCCAGAGATTTAGCCTTTGCTAGTGAGACTTCTTCATGGAATGGATCAGGGCTGCTCTTAGGGATCAAAGTGAGAAGCCAGGCTGGAAAACTTCACAAGGCCATGAACATCGACGAAACCTCACTTTGAGGAAAGAAAAAGCTAAAGAGGAATCAGGAGAATCAGGGTGCTTCTCCCAGTTCCGGTATCTCCAAGTTGGGTGGTATGTAGAATTCCTTTTTTGGAATAAGACGAGCTGCCTGAACCTCAGCTTCAGGTTCATGGTGTACCAGTAGGTTGGACAGCTAGGCTAGCTAGGTTTGAATTACATTTCCATCCCCCCACCAGCCTTGTGACCCTGTGTGAGATTTACAGGCACTCCTACCTTCAGTTTCCCCTTATGTGAAGTAAGGGTAATAATGACACCTATCTCATGAGTTATTGGGGTATTTGAATCGGCACACAAAACATTTAATCTGTAACATAATGCTTAACATATGGTTAGTATTACTTTAGAATAACCTTCAAATATAGATAGACAGTGAAGATAATAGAGGAACTACCAATTTTAATACTACTGCTAATAATAGACAGGTATTATGAAATTATTTGAAACTTCTTAATGGACAATGACCGCCACCCAAAGTAATACTATTACTTCTTGCCATTAATAATTAGATTTAAAGATATTTATGAAGTTATCTTTTCCCAACAAAATAAAGCTACCACTTTAAACACCAAAAAATCACATAAGCCAGTACAGGAATAGAAAAATGGCCCACAGGGAAACCAAGCATTTGCAACTTGGACACTGAAGATGAGGTCATGACTTTTGTCTTTGGTAAGCAAAATCTGGAATGTATGCCTGCAAGTGAGAGGACATGGGCCTCCTGTTATCAGAGTGGCTTCAGATGTCCATTTAGATATTTTTCTGAGATAATGTCAAAGTGTTTCTTTCTCTGTTTTCTTTTCTCTCCTTCCTCCTTTCCCTCTCTCCTCTCCCCCTCCTTTTCCCCTCTATCTCTATATAAATCTTCTTTCTTTCTTTCTTTCTTTCTTTCTTTCTTTCTTTCTTTCTTTCTTTCTTTCTTTCTTTCTTTCAATGCCCCCTGCCTCAGCCACCCCAGTGCTGCCACATCTGGCTCAAAGTCACTTTTATGAGTCCAGTTGTGTACCCTAAAAAGGTATGTTGAAATTTTGACTTATGGGAGCCGTAAATATGACCTTACTTGGAAATAGAGTCTTTGTAGATGTAACCAAATGCACACGGGTTCAACCTGAATTGGAAAGATCCTGGTTACTATGGCATGTGCTCTCAGAAGGGAAGAGACAAAGACACAGAGAGGAAAATCATGTGATCCTGCAGTGTGTCTACAATCTATAGAATATCAAGACTTCCTAGTGAACACCAGAAGCTAAGATAAAGCCATGGAATATGTTCTCCCCTACATCCTTCAGAAATAGTCTAACCTTGCCAATCACAGTTCAATGTCAAACTTCTCGCCTAAATTGAAAAAGGAGCAATTCTCTCTAACTCGTTTCTGAAGGCCAAGTATTACCCTGATATTAAAAATTAGATAAAGACCCAACCAGAAAAGAGATCTACAGGCAAATCTTCCTAATGGACATAGATGCAAAAATCCTCAATAAAATGCTAGCCAACAGAACCCTGAAAGGATAAATTTTTCTTGTTTGTAGCCATTCAAATTTGTAGAACTGTGCTACAGTAGCTCTAAAAAAACTAATGATGAAGGTAAGTTTGAGTCTTAGTTTAAAAAATTCTGAGAAGTTTAAAGAGATCACATGTCTGGGCAAATATGTGCTTATTCTCATTTGTACAAATGTAGAGAACCATGCACACAAGAAGTATGCCAATGACAACCCACTAAATACATTCCCATTTCAAGAACTACCCATGTTCCCTTACATTGGGAAACGCTTGCCCCAGATGTGCCTTGGTTTGGATAAGTGACCATTGACGGTCTAATTGTAAAAGTTTGCTTGATCCTCAGGGTGGTGATCTTGGGAGATGTTGTGGATATTTAAGATGTGGGCCTACAGGGAAGTCCTTGGCTCACTGGAGGAATATTCCTGAAAGGAAGAGACCGTGGGATCCCAGTCTCTCTCTCTCTCTCTCTCTCTCTCTCTCTCTCTCTCTCTCTCTCTCTCTCTCCTCTTCTCTCTCTGTCTCTCTCTCCTTTCTCTCTATCTCTATCTCTGCCTCTGTCTCTGTCTCTCTCTCCTCTCTCTCTA